>NC_088363.1:16654141-16674141 GCF_034508935.2 Berghia stephanieae
TGTGTGGGGTTTTTGCATGAATTTTGCATAAAAATAAACATTAAGTTTTTTTAGCTTAAAAAATTAAGTTTAAAAAAAACGAATGATTTGCCCCCGTCCGGGATAGCATCTTTAGCTGTGTTTGAGAAGGGATTAGCACACGTGGTGGCTTTTAAACAGGGCGATCCGGTTTAAAAAAAAAAAAAATTTTTAAAAAAAGAAAAGAAAAAAAAGGGAAAAAGATTGACCCCTTAGAAAAACCCCTAATGGCGCCACCAACTTTTTTGTTATTGTTTTTAGCCACCAAGTTATGAGAAAAAAAAACTAAATTATCAAAAAAATCGTTTTAAGCGATCAAGGTTACAAAAAATTTTGGGTTTTGTATACTTACATCCGGTGGCGGATGTTGTGATTTTTTCCCAAAAAGTTAATCCCAATAGAAACGGGGGTTTTAAATTAGTTTTTTAATGGGAAAAAATACTAAAATAAAAAAGTTATAGTTTTATATGTGAAAAAAAAAAAAATTTCATTTTCTTATATTTTTTTTAAAATTTTACTTTTTTGACACCACAAATATCGATTTACGTTTTTAAGGGCCTTTTTAGCAGTCTGATAACCGAACGAATTTTTATGGGCCGATTTAACAATGTTGTAAGGACGTTATTATGGGGGGTTTGGTTTTAATTATTCTTTAAAAGGGGAAAAACCAAACCCCTTTGGGCTACAGCCCCGCAAAAAGCCCCCGTCGGAGGTTTTGTATCCCGATAAAAACCCCACACTAATTTTAAAATTTAAATTAATAATTTTGGTTTTAATTTATTGGTTAAAATAGCGCCATTCCCCCCTAAGTGCTCAAAGCCTTTAAAAGGGTCCTGGTCCACAGAATTTTTTTAAAACATGGGGGGGGGACAGCCCCCGTTGGCGATATTACAATTTTTGGACAAAGAAACGCTGTTAAGGGCCCCGGTTCATTTTACACCGGGGTACGGTGAGGAATGTGGGGGAAAAAGCCTTTTTCCAAGGTCAAACCGGCCCTTTCCCCATCCGAAGCGAGGGGCATACCACTAGCCCAACCCCCCCCAATTAAGCTTTTTCGTGGGGGTGGTAAATTTTTTTCCAAAAAAATTTAAAAAATGTATATTAAAAGTAAGATTTTGAACGAAACGAACTGATTTGACACGTACGAATAGTATTTTTTTGAGGATGGAGGAGATTAGAACCAGACGGCTTGGCTTCACAAAGGGCGACGTCGGTTTTAAAAAAAATTTAAAAAAAAAAAAATAGAAAAAAAAAAAAGGAAAATTCCCGCCTTATTACAAGTACCCGGGAATTTTTAAATGTGAGAAATATTTATATGGGAAAAATTGACGTCCCCCAGTCTTTTCATTTTTTTTTAGACAGCCTTTTTTTTTTGGTGATTAGTTCTCACAAATTACCCAGACTAAAAACGTTCAGATTAAAATTATTTTTTTTTTTTTGTACTTTACCCACCGGTGGCAGTGGTTGTGTAGTTTTCCCCCCCTAAAAAGCACAAAAGGCGTTGTTACTATTTGTGACCTTTCGTGTCAAAAGGTTCATGTCAGGGTGAACCCAATACCAATTTTAAAAAAAAAAACAAAATTGAGTTTTTATATAGCGCGCATCCATAGAACGTGCAAAAAAGGGGCTTTATAAAGGGTGCCTAGAAAAACAGCAAGAACTAACTTAGGAGACATAAACGCCAGTTCGGCGATATTATTTCCCCCGACAAAAACAACGCGTTAACGGCCAGGTACTTATTTTACATTTTGATTAGGATAGGTGGTAAAGGCCCTTTTTTCCCAAGGACTCAACAATGCGCCGCTCAGAACGGGACCGAACCCAGGGCCTTCAAATCGAAAGATAAAATTGGCTTGAAAGGTGATTTTAAATTTTGTTTTGTTGTTCCAAGAAAACAAATTACAAATCTTTCTTTAAGTTCCAATTTTTTGTTACTTAAACTCATTTTCTAAGCATTTAAACCGTGACAAAATTTAAACCGAAAGAGCGGCGGGAAAAACATTTCTTATCACAGGGCGACCCAGAAATCCACTATCTCTCTCTCTCTTCTCTATCTTCTCTTCTCTTCCCTTCTCTCCCCCTTCTCTCTCTTTTTTCCCCTTTCTCTCTTTCTCTCCCTCTTTCAACTGTATTGAGCAATGTTAAACAGGATGACCCTTGTTTGTCCAATGCTGGAGGAGCCATGGGATTGCCCGCTTTGTAAAATTCTCATAATCGCTTATTCTCTCTCATATAAAAAGATAGGACCGAAGAATTGGTGGCAAAATCATGAAAACCGTCTAAAAATATCACCCCCTGGTTTTGTTAATTTCAAACCAAACAAACTTGGGAAAGGGTTTGGGTATTTGGTATATTTTTAGGTTTTAGGTTTTTTTTGTAATAGGGTTATTTTAATTAATGGCGTACGTTCGTGGCTGATAAAGTTTATGTTTGAGAAAACAAGGAAAATTTTATATATATAAAATTAATATATATTTAAAATATATATTATAAATATATATATTAAAATTCTTTGCAAAAAAATAAAGGAGTGATATCTATATTAATCAATTTTAAAAGAAGCGAAAAAATAAAAAAATTTAAACCAATTAAAAGAAAATACAATACGATCGTAACAACAAATAAAAAAAATTAAATCATAAATAAATAAATAAAAATTTAAAAAAAATAAATAAATAAATAAATAAATAAATAAATAAATAAATAAAAAAATAAATAAATAAATTATTTAAAAAAAAACCAATAAAAAAATCTTGCTATTTAAAAAAATGTAAATTCGGAAAATTGGCTCATCTCCAGTGTTACCTGAATGTTATTGATTAATGTTCGGTTCCCCCAAAAACTAAAGGAAGGAGGAAATTTCAGACGGGGCCCAGAGCTGAGAAATTAATTTTTATTATTATTATTTTTTTTGCAAAGGGGGTTGAACCAAGAGGATTAGGAAGAAACTGCGCTGCAATTGAACGGCTTAGGAAAAATAGAGATATTAACCTGCAGCAGGACCTTACAAGAAGCACACACAAACACGAATAACCCATCATTCAATACACAGATGTCCGAGTTTCCCACAAACTAACAGGGGGTTGCCATTTCAGAGGCAAAAATTTACGAATTTAACAAAACACAGACCAACTCCTTTCTGAGCGCTTAAATTACAGTAAAAAGACATTACAAAGCACGTATGATACTTTCTTTTTCTTATTAAGAAGGTGATTGGAAAAAATACTGGGGTTTAAAACATACTGAATTCTTTTAAATATACGGAAAATTGTCACCTTGTAACAAAAGACGAAGTGAACATTACATGACCTTTGACCTGACAGAGGCTCTAAGTTGACTGTGTACCGGAACAAGAGGGCCACAGCATATTGACTGTGAGTAAACATTGTGATGAGGTCAATATTTATTTTTCAATCCTCAAAAAATAGCTGTAAACAAACGTTGTTAAATAAACTTAAATTGGATGGAAAGAGCGAGTTACTCGCGGATTTGAATCGGGCCGATCTGACTGAAATATGTAACCAACATTTGAAAAATGGTATTATTCGAGTTGTACTAGGTTATGAAAATTGAATTCAATGTGAAAAAGTTTGAGTTAAAAATTAAGTACTGAAGTAGTTCTAGGGACGTTGAGCGGATAAAGTTATATAAAATGTCATAATTTAGAATTCGGATTAAAATTTCATTATCTTTGTGTTCCGATGACAAGACAATTAAAGTGCTCAAAATGAGTCATAGCATAAGGGTTAAAACAGTCACGTTCTGGGATGGAATTCAGGCATTTAAAAAAAAATCCCTTAATAACCTATGTATCTATAAGTATCTTAAGTGCCATATTTTGGGGGGAAAAATCGTATTTAAACATTTGGCCAGAAAACTCGTCCTTCAAAAATCGATCGATTCTAGTGACCCTCATCTTGGCAAAAACTCTCAAACCTGGGACTTCGCGAAGCGGTGATTGGGTGGCTGGATTTGTTAGATGTGGTGGAACGTACTTTACGATATCAAAAGGATAGAAAGTAATTGCTATTGTCCACTTTCACGCAATACAAACCGGGATAAACTCCAGCTCCATGGGCCCCGTGGCTCTTCTCAATACATCGTAAAACGCCATTTAAGTCTCCTAACATTTTCGACCATAAATTCAGTTTTAGCCTCTGAGCCACATCGACAGAAAACCGTTTTGAGACGATGGACCACAAATGAGAAAGCTTATTAAAATCCTATAGTAATTAATTATGTCCTTCCGCCACGACATCATAAGATATCGTCGCCGAGGCATTCCATGAAGGAATATAGATAATTCATCAAACAAGATGTCTAATGTCAACAGGAATCACCCATGTTGTCCAAGTGGGTAAATTTGGGGCTTAATAATCTTTCCCAATGAAAAAAAAATGAAAGTGCCTGAAGCGGGGCTCGAACGCGGGAGCTTCCGGGTCACAGTGCAATGCCTTAACCACTCGGCCACTTCCCCCCCCCCCCCCCCCCCCCCCCCACCACCCCCCCCCCAACCACACACAAATACTTTGATAGAAGGAAACAAACAAAAAAAAAAAAAAAAGATCATACCTGAACCTGCGTTGACGGATGTGAATAATGACGCTTGGAGTAACACCAATGTCATCATCGACATCATCACCAACATCTTTAACAACATCTTCAGTGGGTTGTAATTTCACATCTTTCAATTATTCCTTTATCCATTCATTGAGCAGCATTCCAATATATTTTTTTTTCAAATTGAAGGCTGGAGGCGATGATTAAAACTAAATCTAAATCCAAAGAATCACATTTTAATCCGAATATGAATGAATGAATGAGTGAATGAATCACGTAAGAATCCAGATCAAAAAGGATTTTGTGTGGCTATAATTGACATTCCGTTCATCAAAATGGACGTCTTCTCATGCCTTCATGATTTAATCACAGTTGGATCAAACGATTCCTGTAAGAAAAAAAAGGAAGCAGAAGAAAAAATATTAGTGACTAAATGCCAAAATTTAGGTATATTTAACAATGTCAAAGTATAATAAATGTGACCTAATTCGTCAATGGGGTATTATGTCGAAGGAATTGTTTATAAAGAAGAATAAGTGGAGAGTCATAATGATAAGAATTCTGAAATTTCATGTTTTAAGTTTAAGAAACAAATCTCTCTTCTCTCTCTCTCTCCTCTCTTCTCTCTCTCTCTCTCTCTCTCCTCTCTCTCTTTCTCTCTCTCTCTCTCTCTCTCTCTCTCTCTCTTCTCTCTTTCTTTTTTTCTCCCCCTCTCTGTCTTTCTCTCTCCTCTCTCTCTCTCTCTCTCTACCTTTTCTCTCCCTCTCTTTCTTTCTTTCTTTCTTTCTTCCTCCTCTCTATCTATCTTTCTTTCTCTCTCTCTCTATCTTTCTCTCTCCTCCAACTTCTCTCTCTTCCTCCTCTCTCTCTCTCTCTCTCTCTCTCTCTCCTCTCTCCCTCTATCTTTTTCTCTCTCTACCCCCCCCCCCCCCCCACATAGACATACACACACATGCCTTTATATGTTAGGACCAAATTTAAATGTTAAGCACCAGCTTCACGCCAACATAATACCGTTTTGAGGCGACTAGTTACAGATATCACGGAAATATTTCCATAATAGTTTGGATATTATCTAGTAATAAAGAAAACGAGGCAAACGATGTCCTTTGGGAATAGTGATAAACAACCTTATTTATATTCCAGAACAAGTGATTTATGCCCAAACATTTTCAAAAGGGGGATTATTTCCTTAATCCATCAACAGGATTATACCGCCTTCATCTAGGCCATGTCTTCAGTTGAAATATATACATATATTATTATAGACATTAATATATACGTTACCGCCAAATATGTGTCACACCTACGTACACTTATTTGCAGGTCTCGTAACCAAATTCCTTATGGGCTCATTGTTGTAATTGAAGTCTCAAAAATGAGGCAAAATATTATCCATTACAACAATGTTAAACTAGGCCCATAAGTGGGTTCGGATGTCAGACCTGTATATATGTAAACGTCGTGTCACGCAATTAATATATATATATATATATATATATATATATATATATATATATATACACTTATGTGTAACAAAGACCAAGTGTACTTATTTGCAGCCAGAAAAAGCAAATTATTACGGAACTACTGTCAAAATATTCGCCATTACAATAATATTGAAACGAGCCCACAATTGTATCCGGTTATCAGACCTGCAGGGTGATGAGCGTTGGTGAGGGGAACAAAAAAGTATTTAAACACGCATAAAGATTATCTCCGCAGCCGAGTAATATAGAAAGAATGTTACCTTAAATAGCATAAAACTACTATGCTTAATGTGACTAATCTTATTGATTACGTTGTTCTGTTAATTTTACTATTCCGATTTAAAGCATTATTTTAATGCCCACATTTGTAAATAATCATTATTTATATGAAAAATAGGCAGCGAACGTGAAAAATTAGTTTGACCATACAATCGAGACCGCAATGATCACAACATTCGACTTTTAACGAAGAAAACGAGTGGAATAAAGACATAGTATTGACATTGTCTTGAACCGTGTCATCCTCTAGCTCTCCAAATGCCCCACACGCCAATGATGATAACTGGTAGTTATTTGAAGTAGAATAATTACTCTACTCTACTTCTCCAATTCAACTCCAACCCCACCAACCTCACCATCATAATTACGGATGGAAACAGTGCAAACAATGGACGTTTCAGGTACATAACCTTCGTCAGCGAAACAATAAACAAAGGACCGTTGACATCACGTCTTAAATGTTCCGTTCTTTATTGTTTTTCTGACAAAGGGTTTGTACCCAAAACGCACGACCTTTGTTTATTGTTTTGCTGATGAAGGGGTTTACCTGAGATGTCCCTTTTTGTACTGTTTCCATCCGTTTTTCGCCTTTTTTGTTAGTATTTTATTTTACAATCCCAGGCTTCAGCCAGCCCCCACAGCTCTCTACTATCATCATCATCATCATCATTGGAATTTCACGTGACTCATTCAGCCAACAACACACCATTCATAATTTTCCAAAACCAGGGACAATCCCTTTCATGCAACACGAACCAAAGATGGTTGTCGGTCAAAGCAATCACAATACTCAGGGGCCATTAGCTATTGTGCTCATAACTCACATTGGTCACGAGTTGATGGAGACCACCATTCATTCACTTCCAGTCACCGGAAGTAACGTGCACTTTTGGGAGTTTTTCCTTTTACTGACTATGTGACGAAGTCTTCCATTATCTGGGGGAATCGCTTGGGCTGATGGAGGAGATTGCGATGGTGCTATTTATTGGCCTTAAATATTCTAGTTATCACTAGCAGCACTCAACAGACCTTGAAAGACATGAAACCATTGTTACATGTTGGGATCGAAGTACAAACACTACACAATGTTTACCCTCGTTAAGATTGCGTGTATGTGACAGAAAATGGGAAATGACAGACCTGTTCATATTTCATCGTCATAACTCTCTCCTTACCAGCTATTTTCCAGATTTTTTCCGAAACGTTGTTCCCAGCTACCATACATATTTTTTTTTTAACTCTAAAAGGGATAAATATATGTTATACATAATTTTGTTTAGCGAGACAAGCTGTTCAACACAACATATAGTTCTTATAACTATAACAAAAAATAATTCCTCAAATATTGTGATGAACAAAAACAAAAAAATCTGAATGAGAAAAAATGTTGATTGTGTCTAAACGAATATGACGATTTTCCTATAGTTGGTAAGAAGAGGATTAATCTGGAAAATAAGGCGTCACAAAAGATCAACTTGAGCATAAATGAAAATCAAAGATAATTTTCAAATGCAACCAAATGTAATATTTCAGAAACAGCAAAATTTACTTCACAATGGATCACTGAAGAGCTAGTACCGATGACTGAAAGATGAAACACACAGTAGACATTGTTGCTTATTGCATATTGCTCTCTGAAGAGGAATGTTGGTCCATCGAAAAGTAAGATCTACCATGCCTGACTTAGACCCATCAATACAATAAGTGCTGATAGGACAAAAGAATTCATATAAAAACTGAGTGAGGAATCAAACCAGATCCTTTGCGATTGAGTTTAGGGATGTCCACTGATTGAGTTCCGAGAAACCAAGAGATTATAATCTTTCCCTGAGTCCACTCCATTGAAATTTAGAGTCGAGGTGTCTAATTACGTGAATAAATAACATCATTGTTCTTATTTAACATTCTCCTTTCCAACTATAGGAAAATCGTTACATTCGTTACGATGCAACCAACATTTTTCCTATTCAAATTTCTTTTGTACATCATAACATTTTAAGAAAATGAACAGTGTGTTGTAGAGCATGTTTTGCTAAAGAAATTATGTATCACAATAACCTACTGCTATTGTATTTGAGTGATAAAATGTATATTTTTGTGTTAGTTGGGTGTGAAGTTTTGGGGAAAATCCTGAAAATGGCTGGTAAGGAGAGGGTTAAATTACCAAATGGACCAGATGTCAATTTTGATTTAATGAGTTTACAGAAAGCTCCTTTAATGTGAGAAATAAAAAGGTAAAATTTGAGAAACAGCAAAATGCACTTCACAATAATGGAACGCTGAGGAGCTATTATCGATCGTCTTAGCTGGCCCTGACGTCACAAATGTTGAACATCACAACGGGGTCAAGACTCTCAGCAAATCTTGAACTTTTAAAGAAAATTCATGTACAATGTTTTTTTCTAAACACGGTGAAGCAGAATATTGATTTTAAAGAAACTAGATTTGAAAATCAACCACGCCAAAGCAGTGAGAGGTAGTGTAAAAAATGACAAAGGAGTTGATGCTTACATTTTAAAGACCTCTATACTAGTTATTATTAAAATGACACTGAGTGCACCCAATAAACCTATTTAATAATTTAACAAGATTACACATACTGATCGAGTATTATAACCCAAGGCGAGAGATATTGGCGTGCATTAGAGAGTTGGGATGGAAAAGTATGAACTGCGGCAAATGGAACAGGCCTGCTATATCAACTTAAATATAACAATAAACCACCCGTGTCTCTTAATTACATCTCTCTCTCTCTCTCTCTTCTCTCTCTCTCTCTCTCTCCTTCTCTCTCTCTCTCTTTCTTTCTCTCCCTCCCTCCCTCTCTCTCTCTCTCTCTCCTCCTCTCTCTCTCTCTCTCTCTCTCTCTCCTTCCCTTTCTCTCTTTATATAGATAGAATGCACTTGGCCAAGGAGTTCACAACATTGACATCCGGAAGTATAACGGACCAACACACAAACTCTATGTATCCATGAACTTTTATAGTCTGGTTTATACAGTTCAGTGAGAACAACTCACAAACGCGGATGGCAAAAACAATAACAAAGGCATGAGTGACGTCATCTGCATACTGTCTATATTTTGTAATGAAATAAACTCATTCATCTTTCAATTAATGGACGGGCAGTGTAACCCAGTATTACTGTCTTCTATAAAAATAATGTAAACACAATAAGACTAAGCCTAAGAACTACTTTCCAAATTATATAATAATAATAATAATATATAATCTTTATTGTCCAAATTAAAGGCAATTCATGTGAGGTAAACAATGCTCAGTTTGGTTCATGGTATGAACATCAACACATTTACAAATACAGACACAGCCATACACGAACATACACGCACATACATACATACATACATACATACATACATACATACATACATACATACATACATACATACATACATACATACATATATACATACATACATACATACATACACACAGACACACAGACAGACAGATAGAACGATACGATATATTTGCTGGGATAGCAGATAACCATATTATTAATATAGTGTCTTATATTAAGAAGAAGATGGCAATGATTGTGATTGATGATGATGATGATGATGATGATGATGATGATGATGATGATGATGATGATGATGATAACGACGGCGGCAATGTCGATGATGATGATTCACGACACTGCTTTTCGTTATTTTCATTGGTTGTCTCATTTTTCCACAGAAGATTTGTTAATTAATTTTATGGCGGTTGGAATGAAGGTTGTCTTATGTCGATTTGTCCTACATTTTGCTTCTAGATACCGTCTTCCGGAGCGCAGAAGTTGGAATTTTCCGCTCAGCGGATGCCTCTTTTCGTTGATAATGTTAAATGATTTCTTCTCAACTGCATTAATATAAGTTGTGTCAAGGCTTCTAAGGTCGGTGTTAATTATTTTTGAAGCCTCTCTGAGGGTTCTATGTAGTTTGGATTTTTCTTTTGTTCCACAGCTTCCATACCACGTTGTGATGCCAAACGAAACAATACTCAATATTAATGACTTATAGATTTGTATCATGGTATTTCTGTTCACATTGAAAGACCTTAATTTTCTGAGTATATACAAGCGCTGGTTACATTTTTTGATGACATTGTTGGTGTGCGATTCAAATCTTAGACTGTTATCTATAATTACACCAAGGTATTTAAACGTTTCAACAGTTTCAACCGCCTGATTGTTAATTTTTGTTATTTGTCTTGCTCTTTTTCCTATTTTTCTGTGATCAAACAGTTGTTCCTTTGTTTTTGTTACATTGAGCTCTAGACAGTTATCGGCACACCATTTGCTGAATTTACTAACTTGCTCAGTGTATTTAAATTCGGAGACGGAATCATTGAGCAGGCCGAGTATTGCGGTGTCATCAGCATACTTGATGAGTTGGCAGTTATCAAAGCTAGCCACACAATCGTTTGTATAGAGGATGTAAAGTAGAGGTGAGCTTACACACCCTTGTGGGCATCCGTTTGAAAGAGTTTTTACTGATGATATATTTGAGCCTACTCTGACATGTTGGGGGCGATCGATGAGAAAGTTGTTATACCAGTTGATGAGGTAATGGGGAAGGTTTAGAGCATGCAGTTTACTGATTAATATGTTGGTTTTCATGGCATTAAAGGCAGACGAAAAATCGACGTATAGGATTCGGCAGTAGTTGGCGGGTGAAACATCCAAGTGATTTGATATTGAATGCATCACTGTGATATATGTACTGCAATGCAACGTTGATGGTCTTATACAGAACACGAAATGTGCTCAAAGCGCTTTATGCGGGGTCCAAACTTAACAGCAACATTGAATAATATATTATAGGATGGGACACGGATCCTGCACACATATATTGTCAGCGAGTTTCATATGTGTTACCATTTGTCTCTAATCGGTATGATGTCGGGATGAATCAGATATTATTACAAAGGTTGACTTAACGATAACCTGATAAAAAATATGAATCTTGGTTTATAGCACTCTGTGCGGCTATGTGGTCTAGTGGTATGATACTCGCTTTCGGATCGGAAGGTCCTGGGTTCTAGCCTCGCACCTCGCTAAGTTGAGTCCTTGGAAAAGGCTCTTTATTCACATTCTCCCATTGTACCTATTCAGATGTAAAATGAGTACCTGGCTATTGACAGCTTTGTCTCTGTCGGAAAAAATGCAATATCGCCTCACAGGCGTCATGTCATGTCTTGTACTACATATTATGTGTTGCTGTTGGTCAGCGCTTTGAGCACATTTAGTGGATATTGCGCTATTATATTCATTCGTCTTATATTTTTTGGCCATAAATTCAATTTCCATCCCCTGAATCACCACGACGTAATATTCTTTTGAGGCGACGGGCCAGATATTATTTTCTATCTGATTTGTTGTCTATTTTTATCTTTCTTTCTACCTCAAGCACCGAACATCATACAATCTGTTGTGCGTGCCGTCTAGCCAAATCTCTTCATCGAAACAAATTAAATACCAAAAATTGCAAATGGAGAGAGACGTCAACGCACTCGACGTAGCAGACAAACGCTAAGCAATAAAGAATCCAACAAACTGTCACCTTAATGATGAAGCTCTACCTTGAGGCAGTTACCCCAAGTCGTCAGCACGCAGAAGCTCTATTAGTTAATCATCCCCATCTATTCCTTCGCACGCGCATAAACGAACGGTGAGCAATTATCTACAACGCTGACACGACGAAGACGCTGCGTAGATTTCTCGAGATCGGCGGCGTTATCGATATTGTATCAATTATTTACCCACAAAACACATCTGGTTGTTGCACGATGTCGCATTATTATCATTTTTATCGCGGGGGGAAATGACGCTTATTAACGGGTTGATAGGGTTGATAATGGCTAAGTGAACTGGAACAGGGCTTTAACTTTACTTTATGTCTAAAATGGTCTATTAGTAAGACTAGGTCAATCTCTCTCTCTCTCTCTCTCTCTCTCTCTCTCTCTCTCTCTCTCTCTCTCTCTCTCTCTCTCTCTCTCTCTTTCTCTATCTCTATCTATCTATCTATATCTCCTCCCCTCTCTCCTCCCTCAATCTCTCTCTCCTCCCTCCCCCCCCCCCCTCTATCTCCCTCTTCTCTCTCTCTCTCTCTCTCTCTCTCTCTCTCTCTCTCTCTGCGTCTCTTCTCCCTCTCTCTTTTGCAAGGTCCCAGGATCGAGAGTTGTTTTTTTTTTTTTGTTTGTTTGTTTTTTTGTTGTTTGTTGCCAAGATGAGGGTCATGCATATCGATTGATATCTGAAAGGACGAGTATTCTGCCAAATCTTTTTTAATACGTGCCTTTCCAGAGTACGGCAGTTGACTGATAAAAATCGATGTTACAAGAAGAAATGATAACACATGTCAATCATGATTTATTATATCCTTGACGTATAACGTTTAAAACGTATAACGTGATTATCTGTGCCATAAATCAGACAATAAATTGCCAGGAAAGTCAATGAATAAAGCAGAATTAATATTGGAATGACGCACGGATTTCTTAAGTTCGAGGACATTAAAAACGGATCGTCTTTTGAAACATGTCTATTTATAGCAATGAGGAATGTTCTTGGAATTATACAACCAAGATACGATTTATTTGTAAAGTATTTCTATTTTTAAAATTCCTATGTCGATGCGAGCTTTATTTTAAAAAAATAATCATATTATGTTCATTAACAGGCAACTATCTAGGTCTGTATTTTTACCGACGATAAACAGATGATTTATAGATAGTATGCTGATGACGTCACTCAGGCCGTTGTTATTGTTTTTGCCATCCGCGTTTGTGAGTTGTTCTCACTAAACTGTATTAACCAGACTATAAAAGTTCATGGTTACACAGAGTTTGTGTGTTGGTCCGTTATACTTCCGGATGGCAATGTTGTGAACTCCTTGGCCAAGCGCATTCTATCTATATGCATAGTATTATATTAACATTTTAAACAAATTATTCTTATGTCCCTGAAAACCCTAAAAGGGGCCACTGATTTGTAACAATCATAATATTACTTATATTAACAGGCAATTATTTATTTTCATTTATAAAAGATGTATGATACGAATAGTATTATATATTATTACCAACAATAAGCACATTATTATTTTTTATCTATTTTTTTATTTTCCAATTCCACACACACACACACACACACACACACACACACACACACACAAACACGCACGACTTTGTCAAAACATGGTGTTAAATACTAACAAACTGTTAGCAATCCTATAAGGTTGGTCAGCATTTACCCATAATAAAGAAGCGTTGTACAGCAAGATGGGCTTTGCGTTACCTCGTACCCGATGATAATTGGCTATGTGGTCTTGTGGTATGACACTCGCTTTCGGATCGGAAGGTTCTGGGTTCGAGCCTCGCTCGGCGCATAATTGAGTCCTTGGAAAAGACTCTTGACTCATTTTCTCTCACCGTACTCAGGTGCAAAATGAGTACCTGGCCGTTGACAGCGTTGTCTCTGTCCAAAAAAATTGTAATATCGCCTAACAGGCGTCATGTCCCGTCTTACATGTTGCATGTTGCTGTAGGCCAGGGACCCCTTGTAAAGCGCTTTGAGCACTTTGGGTGGATTCTGCGCTATATAAAAGCTCCATTTTAAAAAATTTTATTTTATTTTTTAATTGCGTTCGATTCTTGGCCTCGCTGTGGGCCCTTGAGCAAGTTCTCGCGGAAAACTAGGTACTCTTGCGATAAACTAGCGTTCAATCCAAAGGGTAGCAAGCGGTTGCTATGTTACGTTCAGCGTAATAGAATCCAGGGAAAGGCTGTGGTCCAATGGTCTATTATTGGCTCTGATGGACTTTTAAACATCAGACGGTGAAATGAGTTGAGACAAAACATTGAATAATGTGATTTGAAACCAAAAAAAAAAAAAAAAAAGGAAATGCCGAAAATAAATAAATTATCGCTCGACGAAGTCTGTTGAATTTTATTGATAGCTAGGTGAATTTTTTTGTCGCATTCTATTTAAAATTCTTTTTGATCGTACTTCAAAGGCCTAGTCAGATGAGGAATTTTACGAGGCAATGAGAAAACTGGGGAATTCATTGCAACCGGCAGATCAGGTGTATTTTTATCCAAATGAAAAAAATAAAATGATATCAATGACAAAGTTAACGAAAATGATTCAGAGCTATTGACTAACGTGAAAGAAAGGAAGATAAGTGGGAAGGGAAGGGGGTGGCGGAAAGGAGAAGTAGAAGGATGAGAAGGAGGAGGATGTGGAGGAGGAGGAGGAGGAGTTGGAGTAGGAGGATGAGGAGAAGAAGAAGAAGAAGAAGAAGAAGAAGAAGAAGAAGAAGAAGAAGAAGAAGAAAAAAGAAGAAGATCAACAACAACAACAACAACAACAACAGCAACAAGATCAGGATAAAAAGTACAATATGAAGGAGCAAAAAAAAAAAAAAAAAAGAAAGAAAAAAAGGAGACAAAACAAAAAGAAATAGGAAGAAAAAAATGAAGAATACTGGATATTAAGTCTGATTTACTTGAGCTTTATATAGCGCAATATTCACTAAACGTGCACAAAGCGCTTTACAAGGGGTCATTGGCCAACAGCAACACTTAACACGTAGGACGTGACATGACGCTTGTTAGACGATATTACATTTTTTTTTCGGACAGAGACAACGCTGTTAACGGCCAGGCACTCGTTTTACACCTGAGTACAATGAGATAATGTGAGTAAAGAGCCATTTCCAAAGGACACAACTATGCGCCGAGTGAGGCTTGAATCCAGGACCTTCCGATCCGAAAGCGAGTGTCATACCACAAGGCCACATAGCCGCACTATTTACGAACTCTGAGCAAGATTAATTTGCTTTATTAATAAGAATGAGTGCAATTCATGAACTAGTCAGAGAGCTTTCTATTTAGAATTTTGTGATTGCATTGATTTTGTTTTTAAAAACTAATATTTCACATTAATCTAATCCCAGTATAATACTGTTTTGAGATGGCGAGACACAAAATTCATATTTCTGATTATTTGAATTTTAATATTTGAGTTCATGCAATAATTGGAACAATCCGATGTAATACCAGGGTGAGATTGTGGGTCACAAATTAACATGAATGAAAAGGAAGTGTTAGGGATAGGAATGATGATATCACAGACTGCAGGTGCAACGCTAGTAAAGCCTTTTAACTCACTCAATCCTAGAGATTTTTGCTGTTTTTCAAAATTGGAAAAAATGTATTAAAAATGAGCATGTACCGACATAGATAGTTTTATTCAACTATCATTATCATGTAAAAACTAAAAAATTGCAGCTTTGATACTACACCTTTAATTTGTCTCTAAAAAATGTAATAATTATAGGAATGGGGTAAAAGCATTATCATCTATGAGAAGATGATGGTAAAAGTAACCCGGATAAACTACGGATATAGTCGGTGTTAGGGTTGAGTGAGTTAAATGATCGCGAGGCAAACAAAAGGAGACATTCGTCGCATGCCATATTAATTTACTCACGCACACAATCCAACGTATTAAAAAAAAAGAGTGAAAAATCTTAGAAGTCGTAGCTATCTAGTTGTAGAAGTGTTCTTATTCTTGTTAATAAAAAAAAAAAAAAAATAATAATAATAATAATAATAATAATTTATTGCATTCCCCCCAAAAAAGCATTTTTTTTTTTCGTTGTTGTAAAGACATGTTATAATTTATACAGTAAAATAAATAGATAATTAAAATATGTCACAATATTATAATATGTATATATTTAAATAAGGAGCGGTTTCACAGCTAGAGTCAGTTGTGCTTCATATCTGAATAATTTCAATACTGTAAAATTGTTATTGCAAAAGTATTAGCATACTTGGTAGTAGCGGTAGCAGCCGCCGGAGTAGTAGTAGTAATAATGATGATGATGATGATGATAATAATAGAAGTAGTAGTAGTAGTAGTAGTAGTAGTAGTAGTAGAGTAGTAGTAGTAGTAGTAGTAGTAGTAGTAGTAGTAGTAGTAGTAGTAGTAGTAGTAGTAGTAGTAGTAGTATAGTAGGTAGTAGTAATACTGATGGTGGTATTAGTAATAGTGGTAATAGTAGTGGTAATAGTTAAACTTTAAACTTAAACTTGAGATTTTATATAGCGCGATATCCACTAAACGTGCTCAAATCGCTTTACAATGGGTACCTGACCAACAACAACACGTAACATGTAGAATGTGACATAGCGCCTGCTAGGCGATGTTACTATTTTTTCCCGACAGAGACAACGTTGTTGACGGCCAGGTACTCATTTCACACCTGAGTACCGCGAGAGAATGTGAGTAAAGAGCCTTTTCCAAGAACTCAACTATGCGCCGAGCGAGGCTCGAACCCAGGACCTTCCGATCCGAAAGCAAGTGTCATACCACAAGACCACATATTCAGTTCTAATCATTATACACATCCATTAGAAAGGAAAACGTCATATTAATTCAATCAGGATTAGTGGGACGAAAGCGAAATCCATTACTTTTTTTTTTTCATCCGAATAATAAATATGAATCACATAATATCATGTATGTATAATAATATGACTGCCTCTTAACGAATTGTGACAGAAGCATTTCCTCAATAAATACGATTATAATTATAACACGGGAAATTACACTTTCAATATAATTTATAGTTGTATAGTAAAAACAAAATACATTTTATATATTTGAGTTTTCGTCAGGTACAATAAAATAAAAACACACATCGTTTATTTACCCATAACTGCAAATAACATCATCAATCTCCATTGCACATAATCCATTGATTGAATCGTCAACACGATGAGAAAAAGAAGCACTCAGACTACTTACTGTTATGCGAACCTGGTTTGCGTTCTAAGATCACAATGAACGAACTGCCAGTCAAGCGAGTGTCGCGATCATTATCCTCGTCGCGGCTGATCACTGCAACAATCGTCAAACTTTACCTCTGTGGCTGTCGGCTTATAACTAAGGTTGCCAATTTAGCGTTTTGATGCCAAATTCCAAAACTTGGTTGAATTTTTAAAAATTCCAATAAATTGGCATTTTTAAATTGTTTCGCGTTAATTTTTCAAATCACTGAATTTCACTAATTAAAAAAGTAAAACGAAAACAAATCAACTAAAGATTCACAAGATACACATTTCACCACTTATCAAATAAAGAACGAGTGGCAGCGGGATATGAAAATAAGATTTATTACCACTTTTATTTGAAATTAAACAGAAAAAGTGCTGTCTCCAAAAAATTGGCATTTTAAAAATACCATTTGGGATTTTTCTATTACTTGACTTGCATTTTTGGGAAAATCAATCTGGCAAATCCTGTGTTGAATGCATGGCATGGTTTGTGTGGCCGTTGGTGCATTGAGAGGTGCGCTGACACGCGAGAGGGCGCACGGCAAACAACAGTGTTGACAACAGAAAAGTGGCAACTAAGAACTAGACGAGAATTTGAAGTCAATATTATTAGGATGAATGAATAGATAAATGAAAAGATGAATGAATGAATGAATAGATGTATGAACGAATGATTGAATGAGCGAGCGAGGGACGGACGATTTAGATAGACGACGGATAAATAGATAGAAAGATAAACAGGTCGATATATCTACATACTTGACATATTATATATAACATAATATACATATGCAGAGAGAGAAAGAGAGAGAGAGAGAGAGAGAGAGAGAGAGAGAGAGAGAGAGAGAGAGAGAGAGGGGGGGGGGGGGGGGGGGGGGGGGGGGAGAAGTATTTATATTGAAACACCTGCCAGTACGAATGGGATCCTTCAAAAGACCACAATTCCAAAGTCATATTTTGGCCCCCTTTCCAGTCCTTTCATTTTTATTTTGAACAATTGGGAACTGCGATCTGTTTGTGAGAATTATTGCTAATTCTATCTCTGTTTGATATACAAAGTCGACGCTCAAAGTCGATCAAAATTTGCCTTTAAAAAAAAAAAATCAAAAACAAATCAGACAAAACAAAACAAACATTAAGAAAAACAAAAATAAAACAAACAAAAAGCAACAAAAAAAAACAAACAAAACAAAACAAAACAAACAAAAACAACAACAACAAAAACACACAAAAAACAAAAAACAACAAAACAAATGACAAAAAAAAAACAAAAACAAAAACCAAAAAAAAAAAAAAAATAAATAAAAAGGTCTGCAAGAAAAAAAAAACAACAAAAAAACAACAACAAAAAACATAATCAAACAGCAACAACAACAACAACAAAAAAATAATGAAATAAAAACAACGAAAAACATAATCATCGAGACATAGGTAAAATAGGCTTTTCAATAAATATGTTTCAATATTTGACATTTTAGTAGAAACTGTCTATTCAGTTCCCTTTCTTCGCTACACATTGTCATAACATAACATTGTTATGGTCACCTTTTTCACGTGTCAATGCAATGCAGTCGTCTCCTAGACACAACAACCAATGTTGGGGCGAAGAACAAATCCTTGATAAACTGTTTATCCAAGGAATCCAAACAAATACCCAAAATTAGACGCCTGTGGTCAAAATCCATAGGATTTTAATTTCTCTATATCAACACTCGTCAACTAAAAACTGGACAAAAGACCCGGTGTTTGGCTTTCCGAGTACATAAATCGAACGAGTCTAAATCGAATGGCAAAGCTTGGAAGGTGACCAGTGCCTAAGGGGACGTCAGCGATTAGGGGTTTACGCGTCACACTTTACTGCCCTTTGTTCAGTTCGAAACAACGTAGAAGTGACTTCATTCATACCGGACCAAATCAGAGATCAACGCAATATTAATTAAGATTATGACTCCTCTCTCTCTCTCTCTCTCTCTCTCTCTCTCTCTCTCTCTCTCTCTCTCTCTCGATCTCGGTCCCTTTCTCTCTCTGCTATACATATTTGTGTTTGTGTGTGTGTTGTGTGTGTGCTTGTACGTGTGTATGCCAAATGTGTGATAAAATGTGTCTCTCTAATTTCCTAGCACTCTCACTCCTCCTCTCTCTCCCTCTCTCTCTCTCTCTCTCTCTCTCTCTCTCTCCTCTCTCTCTCTCTCTCTCTCTCTCTCCCCTCCCTCCCTCTCTCTTTCTAACCCCTTTTTCCCACCAGTTTCATTCATTCTCTCTCTCTCTCTCTCCCCCCCCCCCCTCCTCTCTCTCTCTCTCTCTCTCTCTCTCTCTCTCTCTAGCTCCCTCCCTCTCTCTTTCTAACCCTTTTTTCCCACCAGTTTCATTCATTCTCTCTCTCTCTCTCTCTCTCTCTCTTTCTCTCTCTCTCATTATCTGATTTCTCCATTTTTTTCAACCCTACTCCTGCTTGAGTATTACCATTCAAATACTGTAGAGTGTTAACATATGTCCAAAGAGTCAATCAGCAACACTATCAAACTCCCATCAATCCACACACACAAGACTCCTACTTCAACGTCCATTCAAAAATTTAGACCATTCATCAATCCATCACAGTTTTTCGTCTGCTTTTGAGATAATAATAATGCTCTCTCGTGATAATTGCTAAAATAGCCCACGGCGCGTAAGATGGACAGCCAAATTTTTTTTTATGGAGAAAGAGGTGGAAATGGACATTATGAGGAAAAGAAATTAGAACAGGATAATTAAGTTCCATACTAAATAAAGAAGGAAAATTGAGTTCAGAAAATGTGGGGCGAAA
>NC_088363.1:16679019-16726519 GCF_034508935.2 Berghia stephanieae
AGCGCTGTATGAGTAAGTTGCCATTTTTTTTTTGTCTTAGTGATAATTAGCTGCTAGAAGCTGTGGACTGTACTGTAAAAAATAATAAACAAAATTGAATAGACGGTGGTCCATCTGGTTTTTATATGATCTAATTATATTTTTATTGTTTTTGTTATTGGCTGAGGAAGAGTTTTGAGCCTGAAATGTTTCGTGTTTGGTACTTTGTCCTCTTTTGAAGCTGTAATATTCATTTTTGTTTATTTAATTTTTTGTCTTGTATGTTTACACAATATTAAATCCAATTTAGGTCCACCCAAGCCAAAGCTGTGTATTTAGATTTCATGTGGTTTTTTTTTTCCTTTTCTTCTTTGTTGTCATTCCAAGGAAGCTAAAAATTATTTTATAGGATTTAAAATTGAGGGATTTTGCAAGAGGTGTACTGGGTGAGCATAGAGAAAGCAGATTTCTACAGGTACCAATAGCTATAAGTTTTGCGTTAGTAAATCCCACTTAGTGCTTGAAAGATACCTGCTTCCGCCTGGGAGGAATTTAGTGCTTATGAAAGGTTCCTGATACTGGTACTAATCAGTCTTGGAGGGAACCATAGAGGTCATTTGGGATGTTGTCTATCCCTCAACGTCTTTTCTACCCCTCCACATAGCACTTTGCTCTTACTCTTGAATAGGTCCATTTTTGTTTGCCTTAGCCAGCTTTGCATCTTTTGTCAGTGAGTTTTCACCTCCCCCCCCCCCCCCCCCTTGTTAATTGTCTCTGTTGTATTAATTAATGTAATTTGTCATTGATACATGTTATGATAGCATTTGAATGTATCCCATTTTATGAAGGACTTGCGTCTTGTATCTGTGTTGGACTTTTGGTCTCAGAGATTGTAACAAATAAACGTCATTCGTTTTGTGCTGTTCTTTATATATGGGTCACATTTACTCCCTTTATCTTTCTCTCCAACAATTCAATTGCTCCAGGAATCTTATTTTATTTTCTGTTTAAATTTCTTCCCTTATTGATGCATGATCCAAGTTTCAAATCAATATTTGTGTGCTGTAATTGGTCTCCATTGTTAGGAAGATTAACAGAAGCATGAAGTGAACCTCACAGAATAATTAGGTATCATGACCGATTTGTTTAAAGTTGCCTTTCATTTACATGGACTTTCTTTATTGATTAATCTCTGACATCATAACACCACGTGCTGATTAACAATTTATTGTAGTTTGTTAAGGAAAAAAGATGGTTTATTTATCCAATATTTTATTTAATATGTGTAACTTATTGATTTTATAAAGGATAATATTTCTTTTGTCCATTCAGAACTCATTGACTTGACATTTGTGAATCTAATAATTTTTTAGGATATGGTTTGTGTTTCTAATCATGCTCATTTTTTCAACATCAGAGAGATATTATTGATTTCATGTAATTTTGTAAGCTCCATTTATTTAAGCAATACTAACGATAGGATTTGAAATCCACAATGATATCTTCTTTTTCTTGAAAAAGTAGAGGCAGATTTTGTTGGAGGAGATGTTTGGTAGAGGGGGAGGAGGGGGGGGGGGGGGAGGGTAATCAGTCTACTGTGTATCATATACTTTAATTCATTAAAGTATATTGAAAATAACTCTTTCAGATTCATGGACCAGTTTTACGAGATCTTCCAAGATTCCAAAGCTAAAGATCTTTACATCTGTGGTGAGGTATGAAAGGCGACATATCCTTTGTCTGAGCAATTTGAAAAAAAATAAAAATCTAAATGTTATTTGGCTCTACCTCAAAGAAATAAGCATATATCACTTCATATGCCTGTGTTTTTGTTCAGAATTGGTTGCTGATTGACCAGTAAATTTTCACTTTTTCTTCACTTTGAAAGATTGTTCTTTTTATCTAACATTGTTTCATTTTTTTGTTCTTTGAGTTTATTTTAGAGGTTTAGGTTTATAAGAACATTGAGTTGGATTTTTTTTTGCTTTTATCTTTTATATGTTGAGGACAAAGTATGGGTCATATTGCATTAAAACCTAATCTGTTTGAATACAAATGGTTTCTACAGAGAATAATAAGGATATAACGATGATAACGATATTATGTAAGTTGTTGAAGAAAAGAAAGGTCAGCCCCATAGAAATGGTAGCAACAACTATGTTAGTCTACATAAGAAAATACTATAAAATAGTGTTTTAAAAAAAATGTTTCTTTTCTGTATGTCTGATAAAGACCTCAGTCTGACAACTGAATGGTCAGAAGTAACACAAGACCAGTGGTGGGGTCTTTGATTAGTTGATGGTTGGAATAAGAGTGGATGGGGCGTTTGGCTCTCGAATATTTTTTCGAAGTAGCTGTAGCATGATTGTACGGTTGGTGAGCTCATCAGTCATAAGTAATTTTTAAAGGGAAAAAAATGTCTTTCTCATTTTGTATATTTTTAGTCTTTATATTGTCATTTTGTATATTTTTAGACCTTGTATTTGGCATTTTATATATTTTTAGTGTTTATATTTGTCATTTTGTATATTTTTCCTATGGAGCCCAACATATTAAAAAATTTTTTTGTTTATTTTTCAGTCTTATGGAGCCAAATATGCATCAGAGTTGGCAGGACTTATTAAAAGGGATAGATCAATGAATTTAAAAGGAGTGCTTCTTGCTTCAGGACTTATGAATCCTCGGCAGGTAGTGATTTTGATAAGCTTTTATAAATTAATTTTTTCCCCCCCCCCCCCCCCCCCCCCCCCCCCCCCCCCCCCCCCCCCCCCCCCCCCCCCCCCATCTCTCCTCACGCGAAGTGTTGCTCTTCATAACCTTATTAGATAGATCTCTTATGTGAAAACGTTCTTCAATTTTTTTCTTAACTTGACCATGTATGTAGCGCAATATCCTCTAAACTTGCTCAAAGGGCTTTACAAGGGGTCCCTAACCAACAGCAACACTTAACATGTAGGACAAGACATGATGTTTGTTAGGCAATATTCCAATTTTTTTTTACAACAGAGACAGAGACAATGTTTTACACAGCACGGTGAGAGAATGTAAGTAAAGAGCCTTTTCTAAGGACTTAACTATGGGCTGCTCAAAGGTGGACCTGAACTCAGAACCTTCTTATCCGAAGGCGAGTATCATACCACTATACCACATCTTCTCATCAGTTGCAGTCATCGACAAGTCAACTTCAATGCAGATATGCCAACCAACAACTACCTTGACAATTCATTTTGTTCATATTTTTACTCAGAATGAGCATATTTTTTTTTCATCTTTTCAATCAGAGATTCATCTGTATATTTTATATATAATAATAATAATAATAATAATAATAATAATAATAATAATAATAATAATAATAATAATAATAATAATAATAATAATATAATAATAATAACAAGAATATTTGTATGCACATAATCTTATGTTAAAAGATTCTAAGCACTTTACAATTTGAAAATAAAGTCATTACCACTTCCAAAAAAAGGAATAGATAGATAAAACTATTTTGACATAGTGAAAGATATAAACAAACTCTGCTATTCAGAGGTTTGAATATACACAGGCATTTCCATGTTGATTACTTGTGTAACTCTGGGTGGGGATCCTGACCTCCCATAGTGGGCAGGGGGGTACATACTGTGTCTTCTATCCCCTTATATCTGTTTTCCAACATGCTTTCTGTCTTTGTCTTGGAATGAGATTACTTGGTTTTGTCCTGGCCCTGGCCCGAGTCCTGGCTGGGAGGGAAACAGTCAAATGCATAGTTATTGTTTTGAGAGATGATATTTTTTTCCTTGTAAATCATCTCTCTGTTATGTATTATTATATTTATTTTTAATGTATGATGTAAGCATCTGAGTGTATTCCTCCTTGTTGGATTTTGTGCTTGTGTCCGGATGAGACTTATAGGTGATCTCAAGCTAAGTACATTGATGGTATGCTCTTGGAATCTACATCTGATCTCTATTTGTTCCCAATTCCCCTTTGTCTTACTCTCTCTTGGGTGCTTTAATTGTAATTCTAGAACTTTCGACTATCTCATTTTCTTCCTTTTTACTTGCGCTGATATAACCTAAATGTGTTGCAAGTGCCGTAAACAAAACAAACTTGTGTAACTATTTATTAAGCCAATCTGCAATCTTATGGTGAATGCATCTCAATGACAAACTGCATGCAATCTGTTTCAAAGCTGAGAATGAGTACTACTTTCTTTCAAATCTATAGATGCTGCCCTTGACACCAGACTTCCTTGAATCTATTGGTATGTTGAATGAAATGGAAGCTACAAAAATAAGGTACACAGTGTTGCAGAGTTTGGAGAATTATGAATCCAATCCCAAGGGAGCCCTAATGGTATGGACCGAGCACATAGAATTGTTGGTGCTGATTTTACCCATGGTAGTGCAAGATGCAATTTCATATTAATCATCTCTACTGTCGTGTGGTATATGACACTACCCCCCCCCCCCCCCCCCCCCTCCCCCTCCCTCCCTCCAAAAAAAAACAAAACCCAAAAAGCAAATGAGTTTTAAAAAAATGCAATATCAAGGGTCCCAAGCCAACAGCAACACTTAACATATGGGATGAGACATGACGCTTGTAAGGTACTTTTACAATATTTTTTCCAATGGAGATAATGCTGTTACTGGCCAAGTAAAATTCATTTTACACCTGCCTATGTTGAGAGAATGTGAGTAAAGAGCCATTTCCAATGACTCAACTATGCGCTGCCAAAACTGGGATTTGAACCAAGGATCTACTGGTCAGAAGGCAGGTGTCATACCACAAGACCACACAGCCACACTAGCTCTATAAGAAAGGGACATAAAAGCTTTTGAACACCATATTATGCCTTGTCAAAATTTCGTTTGGTCTATGATGTTGTTTCTTGCTCATTTAAATGTTAACATTTAAAGCCGACGATATTTTTTGGTACGTTGTCTTTAATAATTGGGATTTGATGTTTGTTTTATACCCACCGACCAACAAGAAAATCACCTTGTGGTCTGCATTGTATGGAAACTTAGCTGTTATCTGGCTTTTTCTTTTTTCTCTCGAGTTTCTGGCTGACTCAAGAGGTATATTTTTTTTCATCTAGTATTGGTCTTTAAATGTGTTATAGTGTTTGAAAATTCTGATAAATTAATGGTGATCAGATTTTTCCTTTTATTATTATTTAAACAATTGGCATTTGAATAATGGTCTAAAAAAATATAGCATAATGCTAAACCCCCCCCCCCCCCCCCAACCTCAAACTTCCAACATATTTGTTTCCTGTATTGACTCAGGCTTTGCTGATCATTGTGCCTTTTTAAATGTTGTTTCTAGCCACGTTAAAGACAAGAGGACTGTTGGCCATTGTTGAAACTGAGAAAATCAAGTTTTAAAATTGGAAGTGTTGTCTGTGTTATGAGTTCCTATTCGATTGAAAAATTTCAAAAATAATCTTGATGTAGTCATGGGTGGCATATTGTTTGCTGGCAGTGACATTTCAAAATTAATATTGATTTAGTCACGGGTGCTAGATTGTTTACAGGCAGGCCAGCTTTTCAGAAATGTCCATACATATAAGTTTGTTCGGATTTTCTTTTTTTTTTTTGTGTGTGTGTGTGTGGGGGGGGGGGGGGGGGGGGGTCTTTTTTTGTTGTAAAATAAAAAGGTTTGCTGGTTTTTGCTGGTTTTTCCCCCCAAAATTTCAAGTCTTGCAGGTTTTTTAAATAGGCATTGGTGCCTGTGTAGTTTTAAGAATAAGGAATTCATACCAAATGAACAAATGATTATCAAGGAACATTGTGACAAGAGATTACTCAATATTGAGGTTTTGACTTATAATTGTATTATGTCTTTTTGCATTCTCGCAGCTTTTCTGTACTTCTGTTTTCTATGCTGTTTTTCTTTGCCGTCTTGAATTTATCAGTGGAACAGTGGAGTTAAATCACCCATTTCTGTATCAATGAAACTGCTTTTCCCTGTATGACAAAGTTGGGAATTTGGGAATTGTCTGAGTTCTATTGTTATTGAAATAAATCAATTCTTGTTCTTCTTCTCAGATGCCTTTATATCTGGACTCCTGTTTCAAAGATGAAGATACTCATCTTTTTGAGTTTTTCTAGCGGGCCAAAAAGTTTTTTTATGTAGAGAGGTTGCAGAGGGCCATATCTTTTCTCTATGGGTTGTGTATTTTTTGCATCGCTGCAGTATATGCTCTGCATCTTCTTCCTCCTCACCACATGAGCAGACTGGCGACTGTGTCAGTTTCATGTGTCTGTGCAAATACTTTTTGAGTCTATTGTGTCCTGTCCTGAGGCGGAACAAGATTACTTGTTCATGTCCGGGCAGTATATGGTAATCATCTGAACGCATTGTAGTATGAAGGCTCTTAATTATGCAGAATGTTTTGTCATTCCTTCAATTGAGTCAAGCGAGAGAAGCTTCTCATCTGAGCAGTAGTAGTTAAACCTCCATCATATTTTGTCGACTATAACCTTAACTTTAGGCTTTTTTGATTCACCAGTAAATCTTCCAGTTTCAATTGCTTGTAATTCTTTCCTCACAAGTGTAAATACACCTTCACGGTCATTTAGAAAATGTTGGTATCCTCTGATTTTTAGTTTTTTTTTTTTTTGCTTTTTGTAGATGAGTTTCTTGTATACAGCAGACATCAATCTGGTGACATGTGAGGAAGTGGTATAATGCATCTGTTTTGGTTGCATTCAGCATTCCAATGCATTATTCTTAAATTTTCTCTTCTTTTGTTAATATAGCCAGTAGCTTTCTTTCCTTGTCTCCTGACTCCACAAGGCAAAGGAAGGTCCTCCAGCAGTTGAGGCAGACTCATGGAGCCCATTGCTGCCTCTGCCTGGCAGATCTCCACAGGGCGAGCACCATATCATTGATTACATACTCCAGATATCATTATTTGCGTTTGCATAATGTTGTGTTTGAAAGTGCACCCCCTGGCTCAACATGTCCGACTTCAGCACTTTGCTCATTTCGGGAGCTCCCTGTTGTTTTGCTGTTACCCTAGCGAGGGTGGGTAATGGTTACCCGGCCTTGCCAAAGGGCCCCACCCCCCACCATGATTAGGTCTGGGACTGCCTGGGGATCCGCTGGGTTAGAGTGTTTGTCTTCTCCTGGTGCTTGACAATTCCTCCTGGCAAGTGACATGGTTCTTCGGGAAATAAATTAATAAAATATGGCTTTAGAATTGTGCCTTGGGATATGAATGGTTGTGAAATACTATTAAAATTTTCCATATAGCTTAATTAGGAATGTAGTTACAGATATTTCTGTACAACATAGCTGAGGTAAAAAAAAATGTTTTTGAAAACTTTATTACAGTTATTTCACCAACAGTCAGCGCAACATCTGACACCTTTTATCAAGCCATCAAAAATTTATCTATTTGTTGTTATTCTTATCTAGGATATCTTGTCAGCCATCTTTGACAAGTTAAAGACAGTCATGGGGAATGAAGGTACAAGCATTCTGCACACAAGGGTGAGCTTTCCACTGACTTTTCTCATTTTTTTTTTTTTTTGGTTTTGTCATAAGCTGAGGTCATCTTCATAACCACTACCAGTGTGGCTCAGTGTACAGTCTTTGCTTCGTACCCAAAAGGTAGTGAGTTTGACTCCCCGCCTCGTTGTGTGGCCTTGAGCAAGTCACTTCGCACTAGCTCACTTTGCAGCGCTGCACTGTGGCTGATGCCTGGGTTATTCCAGTCTTCCCTTGGGATAGACCCAAAAGACAAATTTCCCCTTGGGGATGAATAAAGGGAATTTTATTTTTTATATATTTTACCCATCAAAACAACCTTGAACATCATTCTTTTCTTGTTATTAATGATGACATCATCATCACCATCATCATCATCATCATCATCATCATCACAACATTCATTGTCATCATTCAAAAATCTTCTTTGTCTTTTGTAATTCAGTTGATTCGTTGAAAATCTAATGACCTTGAGATGATGTGTGGTTAATTAATTATTATATATAGATGTAAGAGATGTGCGGCTAAGTGGTCTTGTGGTATGACACTCTCTTTTGGATTGGAAGGTCCAGAGTTTGAGCCTCGCTCGGTGCATAGTTGAGTCCTTGGAAAAGGCTCCTTGCTCACATTCTCTCACTGTACTCAGGTGTCAAATGAGTACCTGGTTGTTAACAGCTTTGTCTCTGTCGGTAAAAAAACTGTAATATCGCCTAACAGGCGTCGTGTCTCGTTCTACATGTTACGTGTTGCTGTTGGTTAGGGACCCCCTGTAAAGCACTTTGAGCACATTTAGTGGATATTGCGCTATATAAAAACTCAATTTTATGATGTGTGGTTAATTAATTATTACATATAGATGTAACATACTAACCAATTTCATCAATACCATGGGTTACAGGACCACAACTGGACATTAGGCACATACTTGAATCAACCAGCAGTTCAGAGGGCCATACACGCCAAGCCTACACCATTTGTTATTCAGAATAAAAGTGTAGCGCTAGACATGGCTGAGGATTTCCTAGATGATGTTCAAGATGTATTGAAATCTTTACTAAACGCTGGTGTAAAGGTAATCAGCTTCTTAATAAATGTGATACAGCTCAGGGACACCTGGTATGAGTCATTGATATCATATTTTTAAGTTAAATTGACGGTTTTTGTGCGGCTATGTGGTCTTGTGGTATGACACTCGCTTTTGGATCGGAAGGTCCTGGGTTCGAACCTCGCTCAGTGCATAGTTGAGTCCTTGGAAAAGACTCTTTACTCACATTCTCTCAACATACTCACGTGTAAAATGGGCACCTGGTTGTTAACAGCGTTGTCCCTGTCAGAAAAAAAATTTCTAACAGGCGTCGTGTCTCATTCTACATGTTGACAACAAGACATGAAGCGAATAGAAAAGTGCCAGAAGACAACAGAGAATAAAAAACTTTCGCGGCGGTGGTGGGGTTCGAACCTGCGACCCATTGGTTCGACAACTCCGCCTGGCAGGTGAGAGCGTGGCTCTACCATGCGAGCCATCCACGAACACAAAAATATTCGTTTCAAACTCAAAGTCATTACTAGATCCCTTCTCACCCACTTCTTGAGACCGCCGATTCGTTCGTACACCACCATCGCGAATAATTTTGACCAGCAGTCAAGCCAATAGCCAACACTCTCAACACAAACATATAACATAGAAACGATTGAGACACTGAGTATGCTCCGGTGCATGGGGTGAATTTTAATTCAGAAAAGTGAGTGGAGCAGGCACTTATGTTGGCAACAACATTCTACATGTTAAAGTGTTGCTGTTGGCCAGGGACCCCTTGTAAAGCGCTCTGAGGATGTTTAATGGATATTGTGCTATATAAAAGCTCATTTTTTATTTTTTTGAAAGAAGAATATTCCCATCTGTTTTCAAAAGTCATATGCTGGTTGGGGTCGTTTGACCTTCTGTGCCCTTTATCTGTTTTGGCATGGGTTTGTCCTGACCCTTGCTGCGGTTCTTGGTTGAGAAGGAAACAGTCAAATGTGTAATATTAGTTTTGGGAGATGATTTTCCTCCCCTTGTAAATGATCATTCCGTTATTTATTGTTATTCTCTCTCTCTCTCTCTCTCTCTCTCTCTCTCTCTCTCTCTCTCTCTCTCTCTCTCTCTCTCTCTCTCTCTCTCTCTCTCTCTCTCAATTTGTTCTTTTGTTCTTTTGTCTTTATTATTCTAGGTGTTGGTATACAATGGGCAATTCGACCCAGCAGTGTCTGTGCCAATGACAGAGAAATTTCTCTCCACCCTAGAATGGTTTGGCAATCGGGAGTATCTGGCTGGAGACAGCAAGGTTATATGGAAGGATAATAACGGAATAGTGGCTGGTTATGTCACAAAGATAGCCAACTTTACAAGGGTAAGTAGAGAATGGGTAAAGGTTGATAGTTGCTGTGGGTTCTACATTCTTGGTTTTATCTTTGAGATATTTGACCACAGGGGCAAAACATCTGGTTGTGTGATTGTGTTAACAAAAGTATTATTGTTATTATTATTATTTATTATCTTCATCATCATCATCATCATCATCATCATCATCATCATCATCATCATCATCATCATCATCATTATCATCATCACCAGTCTTCTTCTTCTTCTTCTTCTTCTTCTTCTTCTTCTTCTTCTTCTTCTTCTTCTTCTTCTTCTTCTTCTTCTTCTTCTTCTTCTTCTTCTTCTTCTTCTTCTTCTTCTTCTTCTTCTTCTTCTTCTTCTTTCCTTCTTCTTCTTATCATTTTATTATTATTATTATTATTATTATTATTATTATTATTATTATTATTATTATTATTATTATTATTATTATTATTATTATTATTTTATTATTATTATTATTATTATTATTATTATTATTATTATTATTATTATTATTATTATTATTATTATTATTATTATTATTATTATTAATTTTTAAAAAATAACATCAACCCAAGAAAAGCCCAAGGCCCAGTTGGAAATTGTGGTCATATATTAAAAGAATGTTCCGACCATTTAGAACCAGTTTTTAGAGAAATATTTCAAAATACATTGGATTATGACAAAATTCCAACAATATGGAAAACATCAACCATCGTGCCCATTCCCAAATCCCCCTTGACATCAACATTAAATAATTTCCAACCTGTTGCTTTGACATCCATCACCATGAAATGTCTAGAGAAAATAATAAAATGTGTTCTTCTCAATGACATTAATAAAACATCTACTCCAATTTTTCTATAAACACTCACAAGGAGTTGACGATGCACTTGTGACCTTAACTTCCCACCTAGACAAAGCATCAGGATATTATGCCAGAATCCTCTATTTAGATTTTTCATCAGCCTTTAATGCTATGAACTCAACAGTTATTAATTAATAAATTACAAGAGATTGGAATTAACCATTTGATTTTTAAATGGATTCAAAACCTCCTCGATAAAAGACCTCAGAGTTCTCCTCGTGTCAAAGCTGTCAAATGAGAGAACACAGTCAAACGGATGTCCTTAGGGTTGTGTAATGTCACCTATTCTTTACATTCTATACACCAATGACTGTCCATCACTCCGTTCAAACTGCCAAATAATTAAATATGCTGACGACACAGCGATTATAGGTCTTCTCAACCATTATGATGAAAGCATAAATAAATATTTTGATCAAGTTGATTTATTCATTAAATGGTGCTCTGATAATATGCTTCACTTAAATATCACAAAGACTAAATAACAGATTTTTTACTTTGCACTTAAAGAACAAAATGAACATGTGAAATTAAATATAAAAAAGCGAGGAAGTAGAAGTAGTAGATAAATTTAAATACTCTCTCACTTTACAAAATCAGATAGATTTTATTAACAAAAAAGTGGGGCAGAGATTGCATCTCTTGAGAAAATTTAGATCCTTTGAAGTTAGCGAAAAAAACAATGATCCTATTGTATATCTCGCTTATAAGAAGTGTAATTTCCTTTGGTATTGCTATGTGGTATGGTAACTGTGGGGTGAAAGTCGAAAGAGAAGAATAAAATCCAACATATAATATATATTGCTGGGAAAATAGTTAGATGTAATTTTTTAAGAGCATTTGAATTCCACCAGAAAAATATCCTCAGAGTAGCAAATTCTATACTTACCCAACCATCCCACTCCCTTCATCGTTTATTTAAGTTGTTACCATCTGGTAGACGTTTCGAAGGCATTAAAACTAGAACTAACAGATACAAAAACTTTTTTATACCCACAGCAGTAAGAGTACTAAATGAAAAGAAGTAATGTATATAATATATCTGTTACTGTTATTAGACATTGCCTGATTATGGAATATTGATTCTCTCTCTCTCTCTCTCTCTCTCTCTCTCTCTCTCTCTCTCTCTCTCTCTCTCTCTCTCTCTCTCTCTCACGACACACACACACACTCTATCTATCTATCTATCTCATCTTCTCTCTTCTCTCTCTCTCTCTCTCTCTCTCTCTCTCTCTCTCTCTCTCTCTCTCATATATATATATATATATATATTATATATATATATATATATATATATATATATATATATATATATATATATATATATATATATATATATATATTTTATATATATTATATAAGACCTGAACAGGCTCGATTCTTGCTGTAGAAAGTTTTTAACATGTGGCCATAGTTCTTCTTTTACATTTACATATATAACTCCACCTTAATTTATTGATGATTTTTTCCCATATCCAGGTAATTCTACGCAATGCTGGACATCGCACAGCCATTGATCAGCCATTTTTTGTATTGGAAATGGTGAAGAGATTTGTGTCAAATCTTCCTTTCAGTGACGTCGACTCTTCTGGCTGTAACAGCAGTGATGATTTGGTCTAGGAATTTATTATGGTTGACATGATCATCTAGGGTTTTTTTATTCCTTTAAACTTAAAAAATAAATCATCATCCGCTAAAATTGAACTTGACATATCTCAGTATAATGATAAAAATGTCACATTTTAGAATGTAGTATAAAATTTATTTAAGTTTTGTATCATACGTACATCAAATACATATTACAATTAAAATCAGCACTTCCACAGTTGTCTTGCAGAGATTAGTGGGTGGCTTATCTGACACACGCATTCCTTTAATTTTTCTCTATTCTTTGCAAGTGTTGACTAATAGTGAAGAGTTTATTCAGTTACAGCTCAAAGCCATCATATTCATATACCTTTGTTTGGGACAACAGGGAAAGATATGCATGTTTATGGTTTATATATACAAGTTTATATATATCTTAACAGCTGTTGTTTTCTTTCCTACTGGCCTTTCTTCCATTGTATTTAGAACAATCTATTCGTTGCTTGGATTGGTTGAAAATTATTCATTCTTTATCAGGTTTAATAATGAAATAAAACAAAACAAAACAAAAAGCAATTCAGTGTTATTTGTAATTTTATATGATTTTGATGTTTTTCTTCATCTTATAACACAGTCAGGGCTTAGTGAGTAAAGTAAACAAGCAATGCATGGTTATCATCGCAAAACTCTTGCATTAAATTTTATCCTTGGTCAAGACCTTTACACACATAACCGAATTGACTCAAATGTGAATAATAAAAACCAAACATGACTTTAGGCAGTGATGGGAATCATAAAAGTGCTGTTATAAAAGAGGATGGGTGTTTGGGATGGTACTTGTACAATATGAGAATTGGATGTAGTCCTTCAGACTCATTTGGCCCACGGAGACAGAGTTTATCCCCGTTTTTATAGCATGCAACGGACAATAGCAATTTCTTGCTACCCTTTGGATAGGACGCTAGTCTATTGCAAAGCAGTTTCCACCAGGTTTTACAGACCTAGCTACCCTATCACTGCTGGTTGGACAGGGGGGTCAGAAAAAAATCACGACTACCCTCGGGATTGATCTTGGTCCCTTTGTGTGTGAAGTGAGTGCTCTAACAACTGTGCTATCGGGACCCACAAAATTGGATGTTGGTTCTAAATATTTCTTTTTGAGGAGTATAAAAGTAGTATTGTTAAATTAATTGAGCATCTGAAACCATGAAAATGCACCACTTGTATTTAAATATCTTAAAATCTTTAGATCTGATAAAGTGTAAATGGTAACTTTTTTCTATTCCATTCAACTCTTTGAATGATTTTTCTGTGCATCATAATTTCTATTTAACTTTACAGTGCAGCATGGAGATCTCAAACAAGTTGGTACCAGGCCTGATTTACGTTTGTTCGAGATTTCTAAGTTTTCGAGATTTCCCTATAGTGTATGTTACAAGGAATATGAAGAAGAATGTGAGGGAGGGGGTAAATGTGTGTTGTTTTGTTGAGGTTCCATTATAATGGAGTGTAGCGTTGAGTGAGTCTTGTTTCTTTCAATAATCAATAAAACAATGTTCCCCTTTAGGTGTGTTATAATAAGAAGACAAAGCCAGCACTTCCCATTGTTGATTACACACTCGGCATGCAATGTTTTTAACCTATGAAACCCTACCATTCCTCTTCCTGCCTCTCTTACCACACCATCATCCCCTCCCCTAATCACTTCTTTGATTCTAATACAATAACAGTAACTTAACAGCCTCAGGTTATCATTCCCCCTACTGGTACTGGTACACATTAGAGTGAGACATTGTGTGTATCAGACACTGGTCAAACATGCTTTACCCCCCCCCCCCCCCCCCCCCCCCCCCTTCCCTTATACTTATATACACATAATCATACTCCACCACACACACACACGCTTAACATTTATGGTTTCAGGTCATAGAGAACGATGGCAGTTCTTGTTTCCATTTAATACAAGCATCAGGCAAAAGAATTATGCGAAAGTTCAGGTACATTTTGTTTGAGATTTCCGTATTACCTCCAATAGTGTTCAAGATTTTCATGTTGTCAGTTCAATGAAAATAGGGGATTAAAAATGAGACGGGGAATTTACATATGTTCGAGATTTTCCGTGCTGCACTGTATTTTCATTAAATATTGATGTCTTTCATAACAATGATGTAAATTATGAAAGTTTGTATTGTATGTACATAATTGATTCAGATAACTCATTCGCTTACTTGCATCACTTGTAAAATAAAATGATACGCTGTTGAAAAAAATTTCATTTGTGACCAATCATTTCAAAACAGTATCATGTTGGGATGAACCCGATCGACTTGCATATGTTTACAGGTCTGATAGCCTAACCCAATTATTGAATTTTTTAAACATTGTTGCAATGGACAATATTTTTGCATTGGTTTGTGAGTATTTCCATTACAACAATGAGCCCATAACAATTTGGGTTATCAGACCTGCCAAGAAGAGTTCATCGAACCCGATGCTTAAAATTCAATATTAGCTTAGGTTATTGAACTAGAGTCAAAACAAATCCCTTCATTTAGGAGAACTGGTACCAAGCTACTTGAAGCTGTGGACTGTCAAAAGTAATCAATAAAAATGAGTCTAACAGCTTCGGCACATGACAAATATTACCCTGACGTTCTGGGTGGGGATCCTGACCTCCCGTAGCGGGCAGGGAGGTACATCCTGTGTCTTCTATCCCCTTATATCTTATCCAACAAGCTTTCTGTCTTTGTCTTGGAATGAAGTTACTTGGTTTTTTCCTGGCCCTCGTCAGAGTCCTGGCTGAGAGGGAAACAGTCAAATGCATAGTTATTGTTTTGGGAGATGATATTTTTTTTCCTTGTAAATCATCTCTCTGTAATGCATTATTATATTTGTTATTTTTAATGTATAATGTAAGCATTTGAGTGTATTCCTCTTTGTTGGATTTTGTGCTTGTGTCCGGATGAGACATATGTGATCTCAAACTAAGTACATTGGTGGTATGCTCTTGGAATCTACATCTGATCCTTATTTGTTCCCAATTCCCCTTTGTCTTACTTTCTCTTGGGTGCTTTAATTGTAATTCTAGAACTTTTTACTATCCCATTTTCTTCCTTTTTACTGGCGCTGATATAACCTATATGTGTTGCAAGCGCCGTAAAACCCTTAAAAACAAACAAACAAAACCCTGATGTTGATCTGTTTTTTTTGTAATGTACACGGTGCCCTTAAAGTCTGGGAGCATAGTATTGGTAGTACAAATTCCTCTTTAAAAAACTAATCTTATTCAACTGGGATTTAAAGAAATAGCATGTCAAAAACACTTGACCTCTTCATCCCAAGAACCATTAAGGAATGGAACACATTTTCACCAGAAATCCTATATAATACCAACAACAACAAATTTGGTCAACTATTAAACATTTATATTTCAACTCAATAACACAATTATGGAGACAGTCACCACATAATTGTATAAAATCTGCAGTGATGGGTAATCCGCCTTTTGTAGATAAAGACGTTGAACTTGAACTTGAAAGTATCTTTCTGCCAAATCCCCACAATAAAAAGCATATAATATGAATAAATAGAAAGAGATAGTGAAATATTATGAACAGCCTGTATTTATGTTTTCATTGTTTTTTGTTGGTGGCTGAGGAAGGGTTTTTGACCCCAAAACGTTCTGTGTTTGGCATTTTGTTCTTTTTTGAAGCTGTTATATTCTTTTTTGTTTCTTACTTTATTCATGTAGGAGAGTGAGTTTTGTAACTCAAACGTCCCAAAAAAATTTCATTTCCCGTTTTTAATCATTTTGACTTTGTTCAAACTCATTCTGACATGATGCTGTATCAGTAGGTTGGATCACATTTGAAATTTTGTCATTTATGTTTGGAAGAAAATTTGAAATGACGACGTGAAAGCTTGGGTTTGGGTTTGAGTGTTGTATTTGTATCCAGTGTAAGTGAACATTTTTTTCTTTTTTTTTAAATGTTGAATATTGTTGAATAAAATTGTTTTATTATTATTTTTCCCTGCTCGACTTTCTTTATATTTGGAGGTAAAAAAAAAAAATTAGGCTTATTGTTAATTCTAAAAAAAAAAAAAAAATGTTGAAGTCGATTGAAAAGTTGGTAAATCTCTTTGTGCGAAATCGGAGAATAACTGGGTTTAAAAAAATATTATGATTTAGTTAATATAATAACATTTATAGAGTGCCAATCTCAACCTAACGTGCTCAATGGTTCTTTACAAGACAAAGTTGACATCAAAAATTTAAGAAAATTTACCGACACCTCTCTGCTCATTCCTATCATTTCCCCATAAGACATCTTAATATGTACTTATGCACTGCTCTGCTTTCTACTCGAAAATTGTCCCCTCATCTATGGTGGGGTCTTTTCATGGCCGGATTCATTGGCAGGGAGGGAAACGATTAAATGTATAGTCGTTTTTGGGAGATGGTATGTTTGTCCTCGTATATCATCTCTCTTTTGTGGGACGTTAGATTTGTTGTTCTAAATTTTGTATTTCTCTCACAAGGATTCTGTGCTTGTGTCTTGGTGAGACTTTTAGGTGACCTCAAACTAACTACATTGATAGTTTGATCTTGGACTTGGAGTCCGTTTGTGAGCCCTATTTGAACCAGTCACTTTTTCTTCGGCGCGTTTGATCTTACTTAAATCTATATTTTTGTTACAGCCCCATATATATTTTAAGAGCCGCTGAAATGACCTACAAACATATACACGTGCACACACAAATCAATAAAATTCACTCAGTTCTTAAGTCTCGTTAAGATTTCACTTTCATCTTTCTGTACTCATCACTACATTCACTTTGATCTCTCTCTCTCTCTCTCTCTCTCTCTCTCTCTCTCTCTCTCTCTCTCTCTCTCTCTCTCTCTCTCTCACTCACACACACACATACACACACACCTGGGTGGGGTTCCTGACCTCCCATAGTGGGCAAGGGGGTACATACTATGTCTTCTATCCCCTTATATCTGTTTTCCAACATGCTTTCTGTCTTTGTCTTGGAATGAGATATCTTGGTTTTGTCCTGGCCCTGGCCAGAGTCCTAACTGGAAGGGAACCAGTCAAATGCACATTTATTGTTTTGGGAGATAATATTTTTTTTCCTAGTAAATCATCTCTCTGTTATGTATTAGTATATTTGTTATTTTGAATGTATAATGCAAGCATTTGAGTGTATTCCTCTTTGTGCCCGGATGAGAATTATAGGTGATCTCAAACTAAGTACATTGGTGGTATGCTCTTTGAATCTACATCTAATCCCTTTTTGTTCCGTTCCACTATGTCTTACTTTTTCTTGGGTGCTTTAATTGTAATTCTAGAACTTTTTACTATCCCATTTTCTTCCTTTTTACTAGCGCTTATATAACCTAAATGTGATGCAAGCGCCGTGAACCCTTAAAAACAAACAAAACACACAAACACAAACACACACCATCTTTCCTTCTCTCAAACAGACCTAAATCTATAAAGTGGATCATATCCTTTTCACATCAGCCATCATTCTTTAGACCTGTAAATTCTCAGTCAATTAACTGAAATCAGTCAATTTGTCAAATTCAAATATTTAAAAAAAAAAGGAAAGAAAGAAAGAAGTGAAGAAAGAAAGAATTCACAAATCGTAGTCGAATGACCGTAAAGTAATTAGGAGTGTTCCATAACGCTACGCATAGCTCATGGGAGCCGTTAATATTAACGATGGATTTATTGCCAAGGCTAAGCGGCGCTTTTTAGAATTGGCGTGACTGAACACATCCCAGTGTAATTTCACACAGCCTTCGTTAAATTATTTTTTCACTTTCCAACCTGTCGTGATCCCAACGGTAGCCAATTTTAACTGAGCCGCCGAGCGATAAATTTCACTGTTTCGTCTAAGCCAAAATTGACCACAATTACAAGCTGGGTTTTAAAAGTATAAAAAAAAAATAAAATGCGAATGCCGGAAGTAACATCTCTAGTAGATGATGGAGACACCTTTAAATCGAAAGTTAGATTAGGATAGATTGCTACAAGCACATTTCGATTGCCTCACATTGTAAACAAACTGGTTGACCGTTTCTTCATTGTTTGAGTACCTGATTATAAGGAACAATGGTAAGTAGCCTAATTAATTCCCGTGCAAATCAGGACGTTTTCTGCCATTGTTTTGCTCAAGCCCAAGCGAGCTTGCTGTTTTGTGGCGATTTACCTTCATTTCGATTCTTTGAATTTTTCCGCTACGCCACGCCTGCCGAAGTTTCTTCTTGATAATTCACTTCTACTTAATAATTCAGTGTATTGGCCAGAAGTCATATTTATTTAAGTTGTTTTTTTCTCTGTCATTTACTGATTGAAAATCAAGTTTGCTCATTGCTACATTATTCTAATGTTCTCACAATGGCTGAGCTGTTCGTGGATCGCAATTCAGACTTGTCGAGCATCGATAAAGTTAAAGATGTGAGTGTGAGGAATAAATTCGATTGGTCATGGCTAGAAGTTAAAGATGATAATGGTGATTATTTTTCTGACTATGTCAAAAAAAAAATTCCAGAGGCAGGAATATGACTTTGATGAAGTCATCTTTACCTATATGAATGACATGCTTATTTAGCATTCCTTCTACATCAAATTATGGCAGTCATACTTCCAGTAAGAAATAACACCCACTATTTTAATGTATTGTATTTATCACTCTCCTCTCCAATGATGCCCTTATTTTTTAAAAAATAATTGAATCTTCAGTTTGTCGAAGAGTTTCAGTCAATTTTTATAGAGCTCATTTACAGGTCTACATTCTCTCTCACCACCACCACCACTATCATCATCATCATCATCATCATCATCATCACTGCCACCACTACTACAACTACCACCATCGCCACACCATCATTTCATGAAGCACCACCATTACTACAACCACCTCCACTACATCATCATCATCACCATCATTGCCACCACCACTACGACATCATCACTATCACCATTAAAACAACAATCACTACCACATCCTTACCACCACTACTACAACATCCTCCAACACAAAATTATCACAACCACCACAACCACATACATTATCATTACTGCCACCACTACAACAGCCACCATCATATCATTATTACCACCACACCTACCATTCATTTTAATTCTATATTTTATACGTCATAAATTGGTTTTGGAACTTTACTTGATTTGAAACAAGGGGTATTAGGATGACTATAGATCTCAATAGATTATATTTTGTTTGCAGAAATTCCTGTTTAAGCATTGAAATTGTTCGGAATTGTTTCTGAAATTTACGTGAGCCAAATTTTAAGTTGGCGTCTCCGTCAACTTGAAACAATGGGATGTGGGCATTAGTGAATCTGTGAATACGGGAGATGTATGTGGCGACTACCACTACTACTACAACCATCATCACATCATCATCCTTACCACAACTACTACAACCACCACCACATCATTATCCCTACCACTACCATTACTACAACCATCATGTTATAATTACACTTTCAGTTTTTTTAATTCCTCCGAGTGATGTCAGAAATTGCTGGGAGACACATTTTGGATTGCATCACAATAACTTTTAATGAAATTTAAATTTATAGGTTATTTTTGCATGGATGGTTCTTGATCTAAGCGCTGAAAAATTTCCTCCTTTTTCGTGACCAGTCATTCTCCCCCCTGATATTTGAGTAGTTGGAGAAGGCTCTTTACTCACATTCTGTCACGTACTCGGGTGTAAAATGAGTACCTGGTCATTAACAGCGTTGACTCTGTCCGAAAAAAATGTAATTTCGCTTTGCAGGCGTCATGTCCCGTCCTAAATTTTAAATGTTGCTGTTGACCAGGGACCCCTTGTAAAGCACTTTGAGCACGTTTAGTGGATATAGCGCTATATAAAACCTCATTAAAAAAATATTTTTTTAACTTTTCCTTTATTGTTTTTAACTTCAGATCTACAAATTTTCCTCTGACATCATGCATTTTATTGGCACTGAAATGACCTAATACTAATAGTGTCGCATGCGCTGTAAAACGCCAAAAAGCAAACTAAACAAAAATTAGTCCTGTTGTGGGAGTTTCATGGTGCTTGCAACATTTTTGCCATTCAGCGCCAATTCTCAAAGTGAACAAGATAATAGATCTGCGCTAACTAGCTTCAAAGAGAAAGGAAGACAAAAGGGTTGGTTCAAATAGATCCAAGAGCAATCTCTCCGTTCATCTTTTTTTAAGACCATCTTTATCTTTATCTTGAGCTTTTATATAGCGCAATGTCCACTACATGTGCTCAAGGCGCTTTACAATGGTTCCTGACCAACAGCAACATGTAATATGTAGAACGAGACATGTTTGTCAAAATTACATTTTTTCCGATAGAGACAACGCTGTTAACGGCCAGGTACTCATTTTATGGTGTATGGTGAGAGAATGTGAGTAAAGGGCCTTTTCCAAGGACTCAACTATGCGCCGAGCAAGGCTCGAACCCAGGACCTTCTGATCCGAAAGCGAGTGTCATACCACAAGACCACATAGCCGCAATATGGGAGGAAATAACTTGGTTAAAGGCAGGGATTCATATAACTGGTTTGTTATATAAGATTTGGAGTGTAGAAATAGTATTATGACAAATGGGTAAAAGACAAAATAAAAATAAAGAGCCAAAGTTTTAAACAACTTACTTTGATATTTGTATTAAAATTATTTTATTTGTCAACAGTTCATAAAGAAATCATAATATGTAATGGTCATAAAATATTGAAATATTTGAATCAAGATGCTGTACTGTAATACGAGGACAATCTTAAAAAGCAAAAATAGTAAGTTCCAGTTGCCTAAAACGAATAGGTATATGTAGTTTAGATTCTGAATATTTCGCGATGCTTGTGAGTAGTCAGACACTCTTTGCTATGGCAAGTGTTTTAATTCAATATGGCCTACCACCTCAAAACGGTTATTATTATCATAATCAGGTTGATTTAGATACTGAAAATTGAATTTATAGCTAATAAAAATATTATACTATAGAGAAGTTTTATTTGTTTCATAAGGAAGATTTAATAAAATAACCCATTTTATCTATTATTGAACGATTTCGATTGACACATCAATGCACATATCGGCACCGTTCATTAACATCACACAAGGATCACGACCGCTTGCTTTTGTGTGTGTTTTTTTTTTTTTTTTGTTGTTTTTTTTTTGTTTTGTTTTGTTTACTAACTATTGTTTACGTCATAGCGTGTCGGTTACTACTGTCAACTTGTCACTTGTCTGCCGAATTCAATCCACGTTTTCGCCGCACTTTTTTCGCAAAATCATATATCGTCAATCGTCATCATATCTATTTTCAACCACATGATGGATTCTCAAAATAAAAAAAAATAAAGAGGCTGATTATTGAGACTAAAGTCTCCATCATAGAAGAAGTGGAGAAGAATGAGGCTAAGATTGCCGAGATATGTCCACGCTTTATGAAGTCCGGGACTGTGTACACTATTTTGAAGGATTGTCGATGTATTTAAAGGGTCTAAATTAGATGATGCCGTTCTTTCCCTTAAAAATCGCTCATAACAAGAGCTCGGGAATAACAAGAATGTATGCTTGGAACGGAGGTTCTCGTTATAACCGAACTCCGCTGTATATGTAGTTATTCCTTTTGAGTTAAAAAAAAAATAAATCAATGTTTATGTTGGATGGGGATGAATTTTCCGGGAAAATCCGGAAAATGGTTGGTAAGGAGAGAGTTAAAGTGCTGATCATTTTTAATTTTCAAGTCACTTTCAGGGATCTGGTAAATCTCGACATAAAACTGTTTTCATACAATGGGTCACAAATGATTGAAATGAGAGAATTAGAAAAATGTCCGTTGACAACATTCAATAAGTACTTTTGTACATCACAACCTTGCTTGTCTGATTTATATCACTGCTCCAGAGAAGCTCTGCCTTTTGCTATCCCTAAGGAGCACACAAAAGGTGTATTCAACTGAGAACATGTAAATATTATAGGCTGTATGATTATATCGCCTTATTCTATGACTCTAAGCATGAGAATAAAGTATTTGGAAAGCATATTTTTTTTTCAAAATTGAACAATAAATTATAAATTCTAACTCAAATTAAATGTTTTTAAGGGTTTTAAGGTGCTTGCAATATATTTAAATTATTTCAGCGCCAGTAAAAAGGAATATGGGATAGTGAAAACAACCTGGATTTACAAGTAAATGTACCAAAGAAAAAGAGGATTGGTTGAAATAGGGAACAAGTGTAGATTCCAAGAGCACACTATCAGTGTACTTAGTTTGAGATCATTTAAAAGTCTTATCCAGACACCAGCACAGGATCCCACCAAGATGAATACACTCAAATATTTACAGAATATATACAGAAAGAAAAAATATCTAACAATACATAACAGAGAGATGATTTATAAGGGGAAAACATCAACTTCCCAAACTAATAATAGACACTTGACTGTTTCTCTCTCTCGGCTAAAGACTGCGGCAAGGGCCAGGACAAAACCAAATAATTCCGTTCCAAGACAAAGACAGACAGCAACTCAAAAAAACAGATATAAGGGTACAGTAGATACATCAAGTGACCTCCTGCCCACCGTGGGAGTTCAAGGGACCCCCACTCAGCAAAACTATATTAAATTAAATCTTCCCTTGATACATTTTGAGACAAAAAAAAGAGACATTTCTGTGAGTCCTGAGTCCCTGAAAAATTCCATTCATTCATGCTTCCTCTTCTCAAAATTAAAATTTATTTTACTCATCCCAATGGGGAAATTTGTCTTTAACTTTAAGATATGCTTCACGGGAAGTTTTAAACATCTCAGACGTCAGCCAATTGTGTAGCGCCCCTCTTAGCGTTTACTTCTGTTCTCTGATTGAATTAATCCACATCTTTATTTTTTCGTGGGTCTTTAACTCTAGATTGATATTTAATCTATAGAATCTCCCATGTTCTTTTTTTTTCTGGCAAGGATATAACCCGATTAAGTACACGTCGATATAAACCAATTGCATTGTTATCATCGTTCAAATTGTACACAATTCAAAATTTGAGTCATACGTTATACAGTTAAATCTTTGAACACCACTTTCAAAGTACTTATTTTTTCCAAAGCAGTTCACTCAAGCCTAGGTATCGCTAATTTAGTTCATAATAAGATAATATATCTTCGTCTTAAGATATTGAACATGAAAATTTTTTGTTTGTTTCACTTTCAGAAAATAAAGTTGTGAGCGTTACAGCCTGTGTCTTCACATAACAGTTATTTACGAAAGCACTAAATTAGAAAAGGACAAGGGGTTGGCATTAAGTAGGTTTGCTTTTTAAGAATAAATATCAGAAAATTATATTCTTGTAGAGCAATATACAATTGAATACGTGGTTGAAAGGAGTTGTTGTTTATTTGCCTCGATATGCATATTATATAACTATCAAATTACCGTATTACCCTTTGGGTAAAAACCGACGAGCACTTACTTACAGGTGTGATAACCCAATCTCTTATGGGCTCATTGTTGAAATGGAAATCTAAAAAAAAAAAGACACAATATATTGTCCATTACAACAATGTTAAACTCGGCCCCTAATTGCGTTCGGATGGCAGACCTGTAAATATGTACACGTCGGTAAAAACAAAAAAATATATAGAGGTTTTGGACATAATATTGAGTAATCTAGATATCGGTTATGTAAGGAATTTGCCATTTCGTAAATTTTAATGTGATCAATCGTCTCGAATTGGTATATTATGCTGGGAAGGTTTTTGTGATTAAAATTGAATTTATAGCCAAAAATATAAGACTAGTACTAACATCTTTTGATTTATTTTTTAAAGGGTACCCGTGTTTGGATTCTTGTTGAGTAGATTTTAAAACATCTCTTGTAAGTGATTTTCCACACGGCATTGTGAGTGTGAGATGCCTAGGGGTTCCATTGAGGAATATAGATAAGCCATCAAACAGACGTCTGATGTCAACAGGAATCACCCATGTTGTGACAGTGAGATATCGTCACCTAGGCATTCCATTGAGGAATATAAATAACCCATCAAACAGACGTCTGATGTCAACAGGAATCACCCATGTTGTCACACACAGTGAGATATCATCACCTAGGCATTCCATTGAGGAATATAAATAAACCATCAAACAAACGTCTGATGTCAACAGGAATCACCCATGTTGTGACAGTGAGATATCGTCACCTAGGCATTCCATTGAGGAATATAAATAACCCATCAAACAGACGTCTGATGTCATCAGGAATCACCCAATGTTGTCCTAAATGAGTAAACTGGAGTTTGTTTTGTTTGTTTTTAAGGGTTTTGCGGCGCTTGCAACACATTTAGGTCATATCAGCGCCAGTAAAAAGGAATAGGAAAAAGTTCTAGAATTACAATTATAGCACCCAAGAGAAAGTGAGACAAAGGGGAACTGGGAAGAAATAGGGTGCAGATATAGATTCCAAGAGCACCAATGTACTTAGTTTGGGATCATCTATAAGTCGCTTTCGGACACAAGCGCAAGATCCAACAATGAGGAATACACTCAAATGCTTACATTATACAAATACAATAATACATAACAGAGAGATGATTTACAAGAAAAAAAAATATCATCTCCCAAAACAATAACTGCGTTTGACTGCTTCCCTCTCAGTCAGGACTCAGACCAGGGCCAGGACAAAACCAAGTAATCTCATTCCAAAGCAAAGACAGAAAGCAAACCCCACCCAGAAACTGGAGTTTAATAATCTTGCCCAAGGAAACCAAAACAATACAAAACAAAAGTGGCTGAAGCGGAGCTTGAACTAACCAAGGACCTTCCAGCAACTACTCGGCCGCTGCCCCCCCCCCCCCCCTCCTCCCCTTTCTATGTTTAATTTAGGAGAAAGAATAAAATTAAAATTACAGAGCTAAAAGAAAAACTGCTTCAATTGATAATGTTTACATTGTATTCACTTTTGTTCACCTGACTCATCCCGATATGCTACCGAATTGAGACGACGAGTCACGATTTTTTGAACCAGTTAACTCCAAAATCTGGAAAGACACGTATTTGAATATTTGGCCAGAAAACGTGTCCTTCAAATATCGATCAATTTGAATGACCCTCATCTTGGTAAAAATCTCTCAAACCTGGTTCCTTGCGAGGTCCGAGGTTTGAGAAGTTTTTGTTGTTGTTGCTAAGATGAAGGTTATTCAAATTGATCGACATTTAGAGGACGAGTTTTCTGGTCAAATTTTAAATATGTGTCTTTCCAGTGTTCGGCAGTTAACTGGTAATCATCGGGATTTCTGGTTTAACAAATTTACACCGATTTTTAGCTATGCCAAAATAACAGGCATATCGTGTAATGATAATAATAACAACAAGGCTCTGGAGCTAAGGAACCTACATGTCAAAGATGTAGTAATATTTGATAACTGTAGGAATAATATTTTGACATTCTTAAATAACATAGCTATTTATATTACAATTGTTCAATTTTAAAAATCAAAAATAAACATATAAAATAACAATGTTATTTTATTATAAAAGACCATTCAACCGCTGGAATATGAGATGCGATTATAATCTGACCGACATACCAGAATCAGATCTTATCATTCTCCATAAGAGAGCAGTAACAGCTATGTTCCTCAATGGAAACGGGTTATAAAATCACTGGTATATACCTTGTGAAAAGATACGACCAGATGATTGATGGAAGAAATAATCCTTTGAAACGAATCAAATCTTTCCTTTAAAGGGGTTAACACGAAATCCTATGAGAGAATATTTCGTCTGCCACTAATAAATTAACACACAGACACACACACAAACACACACACACACACACACACACACACACAAACACACAACAACAACCAACCCCCCAAACCCCCCCCCCCCCCAAAAAAAAAACGCTAAAAAAAAACAATAAAAAAAAAAACAAAAAAAAAAAACAACAAAAAAAAAAAAAAAAAAAAAAAAAAAAAAAACCAAAAAAAAAAAAAAAACAAACAAACAACATAAAACGAAAAACAAAAACAAATCACGTCAAGGAAATAAAATGGTAATCTGCAGGCACTTATTCTTGTATGCATATAATATTACAATTACAGAATGGAATGATAACATGCCTATTTTGGGTGAAATGTACCTTATTTTAATTAATCCACTTACCTATTTGTTTGTTTACTTATTGTTTATTTATTTATATTTTTTAAAGAAAAAGTATTAACCTGCTTCAAATCAGGAGCCACACTTCAAGCATATGATGATTGTAAGCGACTTTCTCCACTTTTTATCCTGTATTTGACTTCAGTAATGATGGTGTAAATTGCTGTCTTGACGTATTCCACAAAACAAAAAATCTATTTAGACGTTTTAAGTGATTTCCGCACATATTATTAAAGATGACACACATCTGGTTGTGTCTCAGAATCTCCCACTTTGAAAAAAAAACAACTCGTATTTCTAGAGTATGGTAGTTAATTGGTTAATCTGTGAGTTTATTTAATACAGTCAATCCATCATCATTATTATTATTATTATTATTATTATTATTATTATTATTATTATTATTATTATTATTATTATTATTATTATTATTATTATTATTATTATTATTATTATTATTATTAACATTATTATTTTTATTGCTTTATTAACTATAATAGGAGAAGAAATGAAACACAAATGTTTATTGTCCAATTAAATCGAAAAAAAAAAACAGTTCACAATGAATCTTTAGTTTATTTAAGATAAGTAGAAATAGCACAGCCAACATAATAAAATATTAATGCTGTCCTGAGGTATCATCTTCTTCATCTTCCTCAATAGGTGATTTCCCAATTTTTTCAGACCCTCGAAATGCCAACTTTTGGGTCTGCTCGTAATCGAAATAAGAAAGTGGGTCATCTTCAATGAAATCGTCATATTCTAATTCCAGTCCCTCTGTCTCTGATGGAGTGGTGATGCTTCGTGTGGGAGATGAAATGGTTGTCTTGCTGCCTCGACTGCTACATTTACTTAACACGCTAGGACTTGGGGCTTCCATATTATTACGGAGTCTTTGTGCTTGGGAATTTGAATGGGGTAATTTGGGACTTTGAACACTGGCATTGGGGGATGAAAATTTGCGTTGATGATCTATGGAAGTTGCTGATATTATCGGTATAGGAGAGTTTTCTTTACTGTCTTTCCTGTCATTAGGTATGATAATTTTAAGTGGTGATTTTACTGATGGCGATGACGATGGAGGATGAATAATTGGAAAGTTTTGGGTTGGGGTAATAATGGCAGGGGAACCAGCGGCACACGGTGATTTAGGTGTCTTGGGTAATGATGACGCCGTTGGAGATGATGCTCTATGAAGGGAGGATGAGATATTATACATATGAGATGTAGGAGTAAGGGATGAAGATGGGGTTTGTGATGGGGTGGGCCTGGGTCGAATTGTGTCACCCCGTTTTAAAGTTCCCGGATCAAAACTAGTTTCAATCACGTTTTCACCGGAGGGGCTTTCAGTGATAGTAAGCTCATCACATTTTGATTGCACAGAAGAGTAAGATTCAGTCAGAGACGTTGGTCGTCTTGCTTTAGAAGTTCTGTTTGGTAAGAATGAAGATGCTGCAGAATCTGTTGATTCACTTTTGACTAAATTATTTACATGAGATGGAGACTCTTGACTAGATGTATCGATGAGAGGAATTTCCTCTGATGGTGGCCTTTGACCCGGCCTATGTCGGTCATAAAATGGCTTGCCCACTTCATTCCAGGCAGTCTTTACAAAGTTACTCTGAGGCCAGTTTACCTCTGCCTTTGTTGTGGACACTGATGACCATGCTTTTTGGGATACTGAAGTATCTGAGGATTCAGATGTTGATTTTTTTCGTCTACTTTTATTTTTGAGTATATCAAATTTGGACATTATAGGTGAAGGATTAATAGGGGACTTTGTTTTAAATTGGATGCGCGGATGAGCCTTTGACACGTCCTTGCAACTATCATCAGTAACTTCACTCTCCTGTCCACGCTCACCTCTCACCGAGGCATAGTCTCTGGAGTTTGGTTTTGGACTTCCAGAATCACTAGATGTGGACGGTCTAAACAATTTGACTTTATTACTATAGGCACTAGAAACACTTGAGGATTTGGAATGTTTTGATCTATTGGAATGATGTTTGCTATTCCTCTTCTCACACTTCTCATTTGTGTCTGATTTAACGTGTTTGTTTTTACCAGTCAGCGGCTTTTCCATATCACCCAAAATGGTACCAGCATCTGGACTACTGGCATTACTACTGCTAATTTGACTAGTGGTGAGATGTGCGTGTTGTTTAGATAGATGACTGTCGGAATGGGTCATGGCGAGACCATGAGAGGGACTGCCACTGATAGGGGCCGATCGGTATTTAACTCTCTTCTGGAGGAAAGTTCTCTGAATGATGACGAAGATGACAGTTGCAAGAATGATGATGATGCACAGGATAATACCGATGATGGTGATAGTGCTACCCATGACCGTCTTGTCATTGTGGTATGGGTACAACACGGGGGAAGTCACTCCAGTGCTTGAGGCTAGTCATGGAGGAAATAAATTGATAGAAAAACACATGTAAATTAAAATATTCACATTCATGATCGTTTAAGCATGATACAACAATGCCAAATTTTAAAAATGATTAAGAGCACCAAATCTATAGACCTTTTAAGATTTCAAAACGCTTTTTACAGACAGGGCTACAATATATATATATATATATATATATATATATATATATATATATATATATATATATATATATATATATGTATGTATGTATGTATATATATATATATATATATATGTATGTATGTATGTATATATATATATATATATATATATATATATATATATATATATATATATATATATAAGATAAAAATTATGACTTAAAAAAAAACAAAAATCCGTTCACAGATAAATATATTTTTTTCTCACGTATTTTTCTAGATAGTTTCTGATTTACTCTAAACAAAAATATTTAATGTAATAATGTTAGAGCCATTGTGTCTGGGGCAAAAAAAAAAAAAAATGATAAAATCTGATGAAATATTTGAGACTAAAGTCTTCAGTGTTAGTAGTCTTTTTATCTGACATTTGAAAAGAAATCCATGATATACAGACAGTTTAAATTCTAAGACAATGTGTTACTGGTGTAGCTAATTTGAATATTAATCTCATACAAGGAGATATTTGTATAAATGGATACTAAGGATAATCTTGCTGATAAACTGGTCTATTGAAAAAAAAGGCAACATCTTTTCATAACAACGTTTGTATTTGTTTATTGTTGTGATGACGAAGGGTTAAATACCCGAAACGTTCATTGTCTACTGTTCCCATCCGAAGCCTCTCCATTATCAGTCTTTCGTTAGTAATTCATCAGACCGAAGGGCTAAAGCTCAGGTGGTCGCTGGTTCAGATAAGTAAGTAAGTAGTATTTCAACTTAAAAAAAACTTTGTAAAATACCATTTTGACGTCTGGGTCATTCCGACATGTTCCCGATTTGAGGTGATGCGTCACATTTGAGGTATAGAAGGAACGAAATTGACGTCACTCAGCTCTTTGTTATTGCTTTTAGCTAGCCCTTTTTATTAGTAGTTCCCACTAAATTGTATATTGTAAAGATCTGATTAAAAAACGTTTGATGTTACACATAAGTTTTGTGTGTTGGTAGCCTACGTTATAATATAGATAGTTCGGAGATGACGTCACTCGGGTCTTTGTTATTGTTTTTTGCCATCCGCGTATATGAGTAAATCTCACTGAACTGTATTAACCTGACTATAAACGTTCATGGATACACACAGTTTTATGTGTTGGTCCTTTATACTTCCGGATGGCAATGTTATGAGCTTCTTAGCCAAGCGCATACTATCTATAATGCTGGCGTATGTTGTGTGAATTGAATTTTAAAAAAAACCCAACTAAATGCAAAGCATCAATATTCTTACCCATGCTTTTATAACGAGCCACAAAGCCTTGGGCGTGTATGGGCAGTGCTGCTTCCTTTGGCAGAATATCGACGGGAGGAGGGGTTGGGTAAACAGTTGTCATCTCCACTCTCAAGACAGAACCGGAACTGATGATCTCCAGAGGGTAACCACTGTCAGATGACGAGAAAAGCAATTCGTCTGTGGACGAACGCCCATCTCTTACATGTACGATTTGCCTGGAGTGGTTTAAACTGAAAAACCCAAAAGTAAGGGAAATAACCCATTCTTTCTTCGTCTCGATGATCCACACAGACAGGCCAAAACATCGACCGGTTGCCACGATCTTTCCGTCATAGTCTTTCTTCGTGCATCCACAAGGGCACTTTGGGTCCAAGATCAGGGATTGAAGAGGGGAAGCAACTACATGATCTGAAATTTGATAAATCGTAAAAAATAGAGAGTAAATAGGAAAGATGACCCACCCAGAAAGGTAGAATACAAAAGTAATATAATAATAATAATAATAATAATAATAATAATAATAATAATAATAATAATAATAATAATAATAATAATAATAATAATAATAATAATAATAATAATAATAATAATAATAGTACAGTGGCGGTTCTAGCCTATTTACAGTGGTGGGGCAAAGATGATTAGGTCATATATATATAAGATAGTTATATAAGATATATATATATATATATATATATATATATATATATATATATATATATATATATATATATATATTTTTTTTTTTTTTAAATTTATCTTTTTATTTTTTTAAAAGTTATTTATTTATTTATTTATTTTTTAATTAATATTTTTTTTCACCTTTAATAAATAATATTTCAACCACAAATAATCACATTCATAATGAAATGACAATACCAGTAGATTTTAATTATTCCAAACGTAATCAAAAATGAATCACGAAAGAGAATACAACTAAAAAATAAAGCGACGAGACATAATGCGACAACACCTTGACAATACAAATCCATTTCGTTCACTCGAAAATTAAAGATTTGCTTTAATCCCTCAACGGTGAGATTAATATTTCTGTTACATTACTGGTTTTCAGTAGTATGTGGTAACCTTAAAGTTTTAATCGAGAAGCAACAACAGCGATATGACTCGAGTTTCATTCAGAGCTCAAATTGCATTTCACTGCTGTCTTGATGATTAGAATGATTGTACCGGTGGTGGTAGTGGTTGGAATAGTGGTAGCGGTGGTGGTGGTGGTGGAGGAGGATGTAATTATGGTAGTGGTTTTGGTGGTGCTGTTGGTTAGAATGATATTTGTGGAGACGATGACGGAAATTTTATGATGATGTTGATATTGTTTTTATTGCTATTGTAGTACTTGTTGTTAATATTGTTGTTGTTGTTGTTAATGATGATGATGATGATGATGATGATGATGATGATGATGATGATAATGATGATGATAATGATGATTATGATGACAACGACGATGTCGTCGACAATGATGGTTACCATACGATATTACAATATTACAAAGTTTATTCAATCTTAGGCTTTCGACAATAAATCATACAATTTGATGACCACATACATGAAAGTGGAAAAAAAATGGTAAATGGAACCAAACAATAAACTGATACCATTAATAACCACAAAAAATACAACAATAGTAATACCACCAATACGTACAATAATAATAATAATAATAATAATAATAATAATAATAATAATAATAATAATAATAATAATAATAATAATAATAACAATAACAATAATAATAATGATAATAATAATAATAATAATAATAATAATAATAATAATAATAATAATAATAATAATAATAATGATGATGATAATAATAATAATAACAATAATAATATTACCATCATCATTACTACCACCACCATCATTACTACTACCACCACCTCTACCACTATCACTACCACCATCACCATCATTATTACGTTTCCAATCATTTTTTCTCGTTTCTAAAAATTTGATATCTATCAAAACAGACGAAATTCCGGTCATTTTTTTAAAGGGTAGTTAAAATATCTACGATTTTATTAGCCCTGAAAACTACGATTTTTATTTTCCTATTTCAAGTAGGCAGGTCTGCTATGACAAGTATCAGTATCAGTTCCATAGTCAAAAGAAGACCAACAAAAACACAGTTTATTTAATCTTAGGCTTTCGACAATACTTCATACAATACAATTAAGGCAAAATAATGTTACCAATTTCTCCTCATGCATTCGTTAGACTATAACAATAACGACCGTGTTATCTTTACTCCTCACCCAACCAACCCCCAGCTTCCCGCCTCTTCATCGCGAACTATCTTATGTATGTATTAGCTTCAGGACGGGCAAGTACGGAATCTGCCCACCCTTCTGTATTTCCTCTATAACTTAGAATTCAACTCTCTCCTTTCTCAGAAGAGTATTTCTCGTATACTAATTCAATTGTTGAGAAAACCAAAATGGTGGTTGTATTTTATATATTTATTTAGTCGTGACTTTTGAATAAAAGTGTTTTGTTTTATTAGACGGAATACAATATAAAATTACATTGTAGTGGTAATTACTTTAAGAATTAAAAAAAAAAAGAACTAACAAATTAATTTGTTAAAAAACAAAACAAAAAAACCCCCAAAACAACAACAATAACAACAACAAAAAACAAATAAGAAAACAATTTAAATAAATGAGTTTTGAGAAGCACTAAAGAAAACGAGAAAAAAAGAAAAGTTTAAATGGATAAACAAATATATAAAAACAACACAAATTAATACTAAATTGATATAAAATTAGTAAATTAATAAATTTAATTCAATACTGGAACATTCCCAAAGTCATTACATCAATGGTAGGTACCAGCACAAGTAAGGCAATAAATAAGAAAAAGTTCGTTTGCCAAAATCTCTATTTAGTTTTCACTGGTTAATAAGGTGGGCTCATTTGAATTAGCCCGACCTAGTACTAGAGAGGCCAGACAGCAAAAATCGGAGTTAGTTCACCGTCAGGCGACGTAACGATGAGATGACGATGTGGGCGGAGTGAAGTGGCTGGGGGGGGGGGGGGGGGGGTGATAAAAAAGAACAGGAGCGTATCCTGGTTTATGCATTACGGGATGCATGGTGATTCGCAATCTATTAAAAATACACACAAATTGATTTCAGTACGAAGTATCAAGTTTAAGTAGTAACTTTTGAAATTATCTAATTTAAATTTGATTATTTCGGACCTGGTAATACAGCATATAACTTGAAAAAACAGGCTGGTATTTGCCCACCCTGCCCATTATTACCAGCCGTCCCTGTAATAGTAATAATAATAATAATAATAATAATAATAATAATAATAATAATAATAATAATAATAATAATAATAATAATGATAATAACAATAATAATAATAATAATAATAATAATAATAATAATAATAATAATAATAATAATAATAATAATAATAATAATAATAATATGGCGAATGAGTAATGGACGATTTTGAAAAAAACCCACACAAAACACAACAAAAACAACAACAAAAAAACAAAACAAAACAAAGAAAAAAAAACACACACACACACAAAACAAAGAAAAAAACAAAAAAAAAAAAAACACACACACACACAAAACAAACAAAAAACAACATATCCCGACTTACTAGGGCAATGATTAGAGCAGGGCCTCCAGTGGAAAGGATTCCCAACACAATACATTCCACCATGTTTTGGCGCAGGCGAGTCGCACATGCGCACACGACTCCTCTTCCCGATTCCACAGGACGCTGAGCAAGCACTCCAGGTTGACCACTGACCCCAACCACCGTCTATTAGGAATTCTGCATAGATATAATATAAGAACCAGATGTTTTAGTCATGTTGTCCATGATATTCAGTAAATCATGAACTAATACAATACATCTTATTGTACCGTTTTCGATATTGCTCTTGAATGATTTAAAATATGTGACTCCTCGTCTGAAAACGGTATCATATCGGGCTGACTTAGACGCTAAAAATAGATTTTATAGTCCAATCTTTGACACTTGGGTTTATTTTAAACATTTCATCGAAGAGAAGAAATGTTGTGTCTTCAAATGACAACTATCAATTTCTAACATTTCTTTGTAATGTCTACTAAAAAAAAACAACAACGTTTTGACACCGTGTTCAATCCAACACAATACCATTTTGAAACAGTGGGTCACATATCATCTAGAGTTATACTAGGCAGGAATTTCACCCCTAAAAGTTGGTCAACAACCAGCTCACACAAATCATGCATCGTCTGAACATGTATAGAAACACAATTGTAGCAATGCGTTGTTCACAAAACAATTGTGTTTTGCGGTGACATTTAAATCAAACTATACAGGAAGACCGGTCATTTTTCATCCAACAAGCCTGTTATGATAATACGGACAACAACAACAACAACAGCAGCAACAACAACAACAACAACAACAACAACAACAACAACAACAGCAGCAACAACAACAACAACAACAACAACAACAACAAATCAATCAAATTTAACAGCTTTTGATAATATTCTATCTCCTTTTATTACCTAGATATCTATCCTTATTTCTTCTTTTAGTTTTTTCGTTTCTCTCAACGGGGTGATCTCATGCGTCACAATAATATGAAAAAATGCACCAATACAAGAAAATGATGTTAGTTCGTAGATATGTATTGTTAAGGGAAATAAGCTGATGCCGTAATCATAACTGGTCAAGGAAGTTCGAGTTAATTCCCTTGGATTAAATTCGATTTTTAGAGAAAAATAAAATAAAATAAAAATAATTTAACAAAATCCAGATCTTTGCACAATATAATTTTTGCATCATTCTGCATTGTCACCAAGTCAACAATATAGACTAATCATTTCCTTGTATTGTCAAGTACTTCCACAATTATACTGTTAACATACAATGATAATGAATCATTTATTTCAAAAATGGTAAGCCTTCAGTAATAATTAATTATGCTCCTATGAATTTGATTTGAAGATAAAACAACCCGATGAGGCGGTGTGCACAGATTTGCAAGTATGAAAATCGAGCGCAATAGGCTTCAGCAGTCGTGACGTCACTTGCCTCGAAATGACGCATAGTAACTTAGTAAATGGTTCTAAAAATCGGAACAATGGCGGACGCCCTTATGAAATACTTCTCCAATGAGCATAAAAGTAGAAGTGTATCCAGAGGAGAAAAACATTATACATCTGATCATGTTTTGACTTTTATACATTCTGATCACATGACATGTGAAAAAGTTCTAGCCAGCATGAAGAATAAAAAGTACCGATTTTCTTTGTTTAGAACCAAGCTTCTCATTACTGGACGGACGTGACATCAGGCTAACGAATCCTATTATGGGCTTGCTTTGACAATGTTAATAATAGCTAATAGCTATTTTGCGTCGATTTGAGAGTATTTTCCATAACAACAACAACAACGAGCTCATAACAATTCGGGTCTCAGATCTGCAAATTTAGTGCAAGTCGCACCGAGACAATCAGTAATAAAACAGACAGTGTATCCATGCATGAAAATTTAAGAAAAGATATAGTACCAAAAAAATCCAACTAAAAAATTTAAAAAAAAAAAGAAAAAAAAAAAAGAAAGAAAAACAGCCAAACAGAAAAAAAAGAAAGAAGAAATGGAAAACAACAAAAAATAACAAAAACAAATTTAAAGACATCAAAATAAAAATAAAAGTCCATACGAATGAAGTAAATTAAACCGAAAAAACCCAAACAAAAAACAAAGAAAACAAAACGAAAATGAAATGCGACATCCAACGTAGACTAAAGCAATACTTGTGACAACTAGCTAAATCAAAATGAATAAATAGATAAATAAATAAATAAATAAATAAATAAACAAATGAATAAATAAATGTAACAAACATACAAAAAACTAATTAATAAAGATAGAGTAGAGCTTAAATTTAGATATAACAAGTGACCAACCGTCTCTAATTGGTATTATGCCAGGGTAATGTAAACAATGATTTAAAATTTTAAAAAATATACATCGTGGGATAATCATTTATATTTTGCTGAAGAGTAATGAGGTCGTCCGCCGTGCACATATTTGCAGGTCTGATAACCTAATGCTGGTACCGCCACTAATGATTATACTAATACCTACATCCCTTATATTTTGTATTCATTTCCAATTCCATTGTATTTATTTTCCAAAAATAGTCTACACTTTATCTTATTTCAATTTCTAAACTGCATCTCACAGTTCCTCCCCGCCTCCCCTTTTTTGACTTAGTTAACTGCTCACCTTTTATAAATTTCTATTGTTCTATTTTAATTCGTGCTTCCTTTCAAAGCAGCAAACTATTTCCTGCCCATCAATGTTTTTGTTTATTCATCTTAACAACGCCGCTACCACATTGTCTCATTCGTCTGTAGTGTTTCATTCATCCTGTTTTGTTGATAAAGGGGAAACCCGAGACATCCATGACTTTATGTTTTCGAATATTAAATTAAAGCTTAGATTCAATTTCACATTGCTATTTATTTCTTCGAGCTTCGATCAGCAACCATTTACATATCGCAATTATGGGCTTGGTTTTAACATTGTTGTAATACGCTTCAACAGTGATAACGTCACTTCCCTCGTAATGACGCGTGGTAACTTAGTAACTGGCTCTAAACTATCGGAACAATGTCGGACGGCCTTATAAAATATTTCTCCGACGAGCATAAAAGCGTATCCAGAGGGGAAAAAAAGTTATAAATTTGATCATGTTTTGACTTTTACACATTCTGATCACAAGACATATGAAAATTTTTAGCCAGCATGACGATTAAAAAGTACCGATTTTCGTTGTTTAGAACCACGATGAACGCCGTTGCTGGGCGACGTTACATCAGACTATTGAATCTAATTATTATGCGTTGGTTTGAGAGTATTTCTGTCAATACAACATAGCGATTTATGTTATCAGACCTGTAAATAATCTACACGTTGATATAGTCTCTTAACTCTTTCCTTACCGATCATTTTCAGTATTTTCCCAAAATGGCAGGCTTACCCAGCAGAAAAATAGATTTTTTAAACTCAATCAAGCTCTCTACAAACAACTTTATGTTATTATCTATTAAACAAAGATCATTCTTCAAAGTTTGTGATGTACAAAATAAATCTGAATTTTTTAAAAAACATGTACATTGTGTCGTGACAAATTTGACGATTTTGCTGCAGGTGGTAAGGAAAGAGTTAAAGTGATAAAAACTATTATTTTACATTTCTGGTCATTTTTGCTTTAAAATCACTTTTAGGCAACATGTTCATCTGGATATAATACCGTTTTGAGTCGAAAGGTTACAAATACACAATACATATATAAAGTAAACGAATAAAAAAAAAAAAGAAACACGGACAAACGATCAAGGATATCATCAACTCACCGAAAAATAACCAGTTTGGAAACGTGTAAAAGAGGAATATTGACGATGGTGAACAAGTAAAAAGTAGTTTTATGGAGAAAATACACATGATGAAAGGTATGCCAGGATTATTAAATGTAAATATATATGAGGAAAAAAAATGCTCTTTCGATGCATTTACTTCAATCTCTAATACTTATTATATCAATTAAAGGAAAGGAAGGAAATGCTAGAATGTATATAATTTTAAAAAATAATGACGACGACGAATAATGATAATAATGATGATGATAGATGATGATGATGATGATGATGACGACGATTGTGATGATGATGATTTAGATTTGGGTAGAATTTTTAATTCATAATGGCTATTGCTATATTCAATACTATTGTGTTTCATTTTCACAATGAGCTCCTTTGATTCGTAATCCCATTTCCGTTCGCCCGTTATGAGTATTGTGTATAGGACATGGATACAAAAAATACTTTTCATAATTTATTTAATACTAATTTAATTAGATTAATACATCTTTAAACTAGAAGATGTTTTAAAACAACTGAATGAAAGTCACATTATTTCACCACGACACCCCATCCCTCACAATCGTAATGATACTGATGAAGTAATTTCCCCCCACCCAAAAAAAAAAAAAAATTAATTAAACAAAAAAAAAAGAAAAAGAAAAAAAGAAACAAAACAAAACAAAACAAAACCAGTGGCAGTACCTACCTGAATCAGGCCAGGCGGAGATTCTCAGTTGGGTTTGCTCAGTGTAAAACTTCGATCCTCTTGTCACGCTAACGTAGATGAAAACAAACCCAGAGGCTGATTCGTTGAACTTGTCAAACAGCTCGCACTGAAACGTCATTCTGTTTTTATCTGGAGGCGCTTCCTGCTCCATCAACATCACACGTTCTAGAGGAGAAGCCGGACTCCCTTCAGTTATGCGGTGCAAGGAGTAGACTCGAATCAAGTCCCTTTTAGAACACGGAGGGTGGGTGTAAGTTACAGTGACGAAATCATCGCAAGGAAATAAACTTTGAGATGAGTGTTTGATGAAATATTGTTTGCTCCACTCTACAGCCATAACGTTACTCCGCGTAACCAATGGACTCTCCCGAGCAGATGACTCAATCACGACCTGGTAAAAGCCGTCCAAATCAAATAGGTGACATGGAAGATGAACTGTGTCAAACTCTTTTGTCAAAGAAGACGAGTTAAAGTTAAATTTCTCGAGGTCTTCAGCGATATTTAGATCTAATCCGTCACTAATATTAAAGACCTTCCTTTGGAAAAGTAAATGAATCTTCATCTGGAAACGCTGTAAGCGAGATGAACACTTTGCTCGTGACAAGACTCGAAGCTCCACATTGACCGTCTGTGCTTTGTGCTTGTCTGGCAGGGACAAAATTATTTCAGGCCATACGACCTTCACCTTTGCCTGGGCCAACAATTGACCGTTTACCCAGGTGTACATTTTCAGAGTGAGGTTACCCGCAAATTCCAAATCTCCGCAGTTCACTTCCAATACCCCTGCTTTCTTGCCACGGGTGGGAAGTGCCTTGATTCGCTTTGACGTTTCGGGGCTCTGTGAGGATTGAAGAAAGATAGAATTTGAAAATCGCATTTGAATATCACTGGAATAAAATCAAGCACATCAATAAATAAGCCTCAATTTGAGCGATACTGATTTTAAAAATATTGTTTTGAGAGAGTTAATTACATTGGTGAGAAAAATAATATAATAGATGTTGGTATCAACGGGTAGTGAACACCATTTACTGTTGTTTAAGGACAGTGCATATATTAAGCTTAGAATGTATTGAAATTGAAACTGTCTACTTACAATTCCTCTTAATAAAAAAGCAAGTACGCATATACAGTAACATATCCACATCTTGCCAAAACCCTAAAACCTGAGACTTCCATAAAGTCCTTAATTTCAGAGTTTTTGTCAAGATGATGGCCATTTTAATCGATCGATATTTGAAGAACGAGATTTCTGGCCACAATTTTTAATGTTTTTTTTTTCCTTTCAGGTTACGGCAGTTCCTACCTTTCCCTGATATTCCAGTTGGACAAAGGCATGGGGAAATGACACGTTAACGGGCATCCGGAATCCGATTTCCAGTGGGCCCATGAATAAGACGTAGACACTTGGGGCGTTCAACGAGTAAAGGGAACCTGGGGATGAAATAATAGAAAAAATAGAATAATTAATAAATACAGTCCCTTTATTCATCCTATAGGGGGAATTTGTCTTTAGGGATTATTCTAAGGGAAGACTGGAATAATCCAGGCGTTAGCCGCAGTACATCGCCGCATATTGAGATAGGGCGAAGTGTCTTGCTCAAGGCCACACAACGCAGTGGGTATTCGAACGGTACCTTTCGGGAACAAAGCAAAAACCCCACCGCTTAGCCACGCTGTCCCCTGAGACTCAATACAAAGGTTGAAGTTCCGTCTATTTAAAATTTTAATCTCAAGGTGCAGCATGGCTTTGCTTCGTACCCAAAAGGTACCGAGTTCGATTACCCGCCGCGCTGTGTGGCCTTGAGCTAGTCACCTCGCTCTAGTTCACTTTGCGGCGCTGCACTGCGGCTGATGCCTGGGTGTTCCAGTCTTCCCTCGAACCCCCCACCCCCTAAATATAATTTTCCCCTTGGGGATGAATTGTAAGAGAGTAAGCTTATGCAAGAAATTTACTCAGGAGTTTTGAGAAAAACATGATCATAAAACACGGTAAATATTAGAAAGAACCATGAGGGTAGCTGCAGGAGATTGCATTTATGCTCGGTTGTGTCCACAAAACACGGTCGTCGCAACTCAGGGGATACGTATAAAACTTAGGGGATACGTAAAAAAAAAACAGCGGATATCAGTAACAGATTGATGCTATTTTTGGTTGTTATACATAAAATGCGTCATTTATCAAAGTACTTTTATGTCATAAGAGGCGGGGTTTGATAGTAATGTTCGAGAAAATTCCTGTTATTTTTAACATACAAGTTGAGCATGATTCGCTATTACTTGAAAGAGGCAGGTTTTGAATATTAATTTGGGATGTCAAAAATGAGTAGGAGTGGTCAAAAAGAATTGTGGGATAGTTTACGATAGGGTTCAAAACAGGGTGTTTCTATTCTATATGTCATTCTTTTATTCTGCATTTGAAATGAGCTGCATGTTTTAACTTTGGTACCATTGACTGCATACTTTTGGACTTAGCATTATTTTTGCTAAAATAAAGAAATTATATCGAAGATGTGAGTTACATATTTTTAAGAACAAATAAAACCACGAAATTTAGATCACAAGCCATTACATATGTGTGCAACTACGCCACAGAATAAAGGAATTTTATTTTTATCTATTTCTTATCAAATTTGAGTATATGCTTGTACTTTAATTCTAAATTGTATATGGGGTGGATATCATAAATTTGAATTTCTTTTTGGCACCAACTTTGGATCTCCCTTTCAAACCAACTCAAAGAAAAAAGGTTTACTCCATTCATTGGCAAATATTTTGATATTATGGATCACACTGCTTCATTATGAGGAACAATTAACCTTTTGGTAAAAGATAGAAAGATTTTTCAACAAGGGGGAAAGATTAATGGCACTTTAAATTAATCAAACGTTGTTAATAAACAGATGGATGATGATGATGATGATGCGATGATGATGATGATGATGATGATGCTGATGATGGTGATAATTCATTAGTGATGACCATGGTGGTGGTGATGATGACGATGGTGATGATGATGCTGAAGGTGATGATGATGATGATGATGATGATGATGATAATGATGATGATGATGATGATAATGATGATAAAACTGATAAGGAAAGCCAAAATAAAATAACTAGTAAAAGAAAAAGATAAAGAAAGAAAGAAAAAAAAAGAAAAGAAAAACATGGGAAAAAATAAAAGATAAGTAAGAAGGTGAAAAACAAAAGAAAAAAATGGAAAGAGGGAGAGAGAGAGAGAGAGAGAGAGAGAGAGAGAGAGAGAGAGAGAGAGAGAGAGAGAGAGGGAGAGAGGGTAGAAGAGAAGAGAAGAGAAGAAGAGAGAGAGGAGAGAGAGAGAGAGGAGAGAGAGAGAGAGAGAAGAGAGAGAAGAGAGAGAGAGAGAGAAGAGAGAGAGAAGAGAGAGAGAGAGGAGAGAGAGAGAGGGGGGGGGGGGGGGGGGCTTGAGAGAAATAATGAAAGCACAATGAATTGAACGGACGAGAGTTAGCTACTCAATCTTGCAATGTGAGATATGAAAATATTAATTGTATGTTATGTGAGACAACACAAGTGAAGCTATTTAGAAATTTGCATACATTTCAATAGTGTCACAAAATGAATTTGATTTCCATAACAAGGCACTACCACACAGGTCTTAAGTGGTCTGTCGTATAACGACAAACCTTTTTTAACCTGTTAACTGCCGTACTCTGGAAAGACACGTATTAAAAAAATTGGCCAGAAAACTCGTCCTTCAAATATCGATCGATTTGAATGACCCTTATCTTGGCAAAAAACTCTCAGACCTGGGACTTTAATGAAGACCTCGCAAAGTCCCAGGTTTGAGAGTTTTTGCAAAGATGAGGGTCAATTAAATCGATCGATATTTGAAGGACGAGATTCTGGCCAAATTTTTAAATACATATTTTTCCAGAGTACTGCATTTCACTAAATTAGCGAAGAGTTTATTTTTTCAATCTTTAGTTAATATAAAGCACAATTTTGTGGCCAATATGAAAAAATGCGTTTTGTATTTGTATGTCATATCATTATCATTATGCAAAGAGGTTTTTATTTTCTTACTTTTTGTGAATGTCATTCACAAGTTAAGCACGCATCACAAAGATAACGGAGATAAAATAGAGCGCCGAATTTGCCGACAGATCGTACGTTTTATTCCGTTTTTTTTTCTTTATACCTATATATTTTCTGTCTATTTGACCGGGAGGGAAGGTTGTGTGTGTGTGTGTTTTTGTATATGTGTGTGTGTTTGTGTGTGTGTGTGTGTTTGTAATGGGGGTGGGGGGTGTGGCAGGGTAAGTTAGAGTGGCCGTTATGGTTTCTGGAAGTTGTCTTCAAATGACAATGTGTACACCTCTTTGATAACATTCTGGACTTTTTATCATATCAATGAAAAAAAAAAACAAAACAACAATATGAAAAACAAAAACAAACAAACAACAACAAAGTCTTAGTAAAGGTCCTAGGGTATTTTTTTTTCCTATTAGGGTTAGTTAAAGGTACGAGGTTTTCATATTTTATTTGGGTTTGTTAAAGGAATCCTTGGGTTGTTTCCCTTAGCTCAAGAAGCTTACGGAAGATTGATTTTGCTCAGAATGAGAAAATTCCAGTTCTTAGATTTAAAAAGATAACTCAGTCATGAAAGCGTTTACTTTTATCAAGTTTTATAAAGTAGTCTTTCAGAGTCTTTAGGCCCATGGAACCGGAGTTTATCACGGTTTCTATAACGTGAAACGGACAATAGAAATTCATTTAAATTAAATTCAAATATTTATTTATTGTCGGCATTTTTAAAAAAAATGTTTCGTAGATAATGTAGTCAGGCTAATAGAAGCCTTTGACCGACATAGGTTTTTACACATAGTGTACGGTAGGAGAAAATCCAAGGACTCAACTATACGACGCTTAAAGCGGAATTGAAAAATTAAAAATTAAACTTAAAATTGAACTTTATATAGCTCAATATCCACTAAATGTGCTCAAAGCGCTTTACAAGGGGTCCCTGGTCAACAGCAACATTTAACATGTAGGACGGGACATGCCGCCTGTTAGGCAATATTACAATTTTTCGGACATAGACAACGCTGTTAACGGTCAGGTACTCATTTTACACCTGAGTATGGTGAGAGAAAGTGAGTAAAGAGCCTTTTCCAAGGACTCAACTATGCACCGAGCGCGAGGCTCGAACCCAGGACCTTCCTATCCGAAAGCGAGTGTCATACCACTAGACCGCATAACCGTACAACGTTGAGACAACATGTCTGATCATGAAGACAACCTTCTCAATTTCATTTTGCTGATGAGGAACTTTCATTGTGTCTGTCTGTGCTATAAAGCACTATAAATTACTATTGTGGCATGTTTAACCACTTCTTGAAGGCACGGGATCAAAGGATTAATAAATTTGGAAACAGGATTTCTTATCAAAATACCTGTCAACGATAAGAGAGAGGGGATTGCAGCATTGAGGGTTCTAGAACTCTTTCTTTGTCCGATGGTGATTGTAAAGCAATGAAACTTGCATTCATTATATATGGATAACGGAGAAAGTAGTAGTAGTCCTTCAGAGCCATTCGGCCCATGGAGCCGGAGTTTATTCCGGTCTCCATAGCGTGAAACGGACGATAGCAATTGCTTGCTATACTTTGGATAGGACGCGAGTTTATCGCAAAGTACTTTCCGCCAAATCTAACAGACTCAGCTACCCATTCACTGCTGGGTGAACAGGGGGGTCAGAAAAAATCTCGACTGCACCCGGGATCGATCTTGTTTCCTTTGCGTGTGAAGCGAGTGCTCTATCAATTGAGCTATCTGGACCCTCGATAACGGAGTAAGACAGTACACAAAATGTTTTATCAAATTAAGAAATTAAGGAGCAGGCACCGGTGTAAGATAAAGATAAAGAACTGAACATGTGTATATTAAACATACCAGAAAAGGCAAGAAAGAAAAATACAAGAAAAACAAAAACATCCTAAAACATCAGTCGACCTCGACTGGGGATCGAACCTCAGACCTTCTGATTACCGGTCAGACGTGCAACCATTACACATTATGTCGGCGTCTTCCGTTCAAATCATTATGACATTACATTTTAAAGTTCTCAAAATGGATAAATTGAATTATTTTCATGAAAGCCACAGTGGTAAACCCATTCTCATACATTTTTCAAGCAGCATCATAAACATAAGAACAAAATTCTGATAAATTTCCAGAACACATAGATATATTATGGCAACAGCCCAAATCCTTGGTAAAAAATATTTTTGTTTACTTCAAATGCTCAGCAATTAGCTTTGGCTAGATTTACGATAATAGTAAGTGACAGATTTATGCACATAAAAATCATGTCATGTATTTTTAAATAGGGTCTCGCTTATACAAGCAGATAAAGGGCAAAAAGACATAAAAGTTATAGAGAAAGATTGAGAACGATACTAGCTATGCATCACATTTTCATCTTCGGTATGCAAAGTAATTTTATGAATTCACAAAAAAAATAAATAAATAAAATAAAATAAAAAAATAAAAAAGAAAATAAATAAATAAAAGGCAGAAGTAAAAATATATAAATAAATGATGCTTGCTGTGTCAGGGCGCTTTGAACGTTTAGGTCATATCGCGCCATACACGGGAAGATGACTGATAGTTGTTTGAAGGTTTTAGATCTATTTGTTTCTCTACAAAAATGAACTCGAGGAAAAGTAAGACAAGAGTAAGCTATCCTTGTGTCTAATCAGGACTACTGGAAAGTTTCATGTTTTCACATGTATTCAACCGCCACCAAAAAGGACGTACTAAAATGATTAAAAGACATTAACTTGAACTGCTATATAGTGCAATATCCACTAAACGTGCTCAAAGCGTTTTACAAGGGGTCACTAGTTATTAGAGCAACACTTAATATGTAGGACGAGACATGACGCCTGTTAGGCGATATTACAATTTTCCCGACAGATACAAAGCTGTTAACATTTTACATCTGAGCAAAGTGAGAGAGAGTCAGTAACGAACATTTTCTAAGGACTCAACTATGCGATCAGAGCGGGACTCGAACCCATGACTTTCCAAGGGTAGATTGTCATATATAATAGGACCACATAACCGTACAATAAACGTAATGGTGACTTTAAAAGAAAATTAAAAAAAAAAAAGAATCGTTTCCCTCCAAAATGTATGTTTGTCTCCTCTTTGGCAAAATATATCAGCCAGGACCGGGGCAAATCAACAAAAAAAAATCTTCTTTCAGGACAAGTACTAAAAAATCTTTACAAAGAAAACAACACTGGAATACGAATATTCTGACAAAGCACATTTTGTCGTTATGAGATAAAAAAACAAACCTTTCCGTCCCACCAGGGGAGGTTAAGCCTTCCCTCTCCACTCACCACCAAATGAAAACAAACGATAAACGTAGTAAATATCATGATTTGTCAATCGTGGAATTAACAGCCAGGCCACTGTACGTGAAAGTAAAATGGAAAAAATATAACCACCCCCCCTCCCCGGCCTCCCCAAAAATACCCCCCCACCCCCCAAAAAAAGAGAAAAAAAACAAACAAAACAAAAAACATATCTACACATTTAACAGACAAAATAAAATTAAGCAAAAAAAAAATATAAATAAATAAACTTAAAAAATTAATATAGAAAAAAAAAAACAAAAAAAAACATGAAAAAAACAAAACAACAACAACAAAAAAAAAAAACAACAACAAAAAACCCCCCAAAAAACCAAAACAAAACAAACAAACCAGAAACAAATCAATGGCTAAAAAAGCTAAAAAAATAAAATAAATAAATAAACAATCAAAAATCAAGACAAAAAAGAAAAAAGAAACAAACAAACAAACAAACACACACACACATACACACACACACACACACACACACACACACACACACACACACACATACATCCATCCCTTCCCTCACCCAATCACAAAAAAATAAAAAAATAAAAAAAAAATAATAGAAAAAGTAAACTGACAAAAGTAAATACACCTATCAACTTGTTGAGATTTTAAAACGTTCAATTTGAATTCAAAATATAAAACATGTGCATTAAATATGATCTAGATCTATATCTAGTTATCATAACATGAAATGTGGATAAGTACTGTCGTTCACCTTATCTGTTATATTATAAGAAGATTTAATAAAGACTTTAGATAAATTACGAATACATTGTCTCTATCTCTATTTTATTGTTATTGACACAATGTGTTGAAATGAATATTTTAATACTTTAGCAACCAAGGTTTGACGAAGTAAAGGCGAGTTGAAGAAGGTACTTTAGCTATATTATCAAACCCAGGCATCCACTGAAAAGCATATTATTATGAAAGCTTGAGAGGGAGATAGGAGAGGACATGCCAGAGCAAAGTGACCCACACCACAAAAGGAAAGCAGACTCGAAATGGATCGAGTGCCTCTCCGTTAACAAGTTCAAGAGGAAACGTCCCATTAGATGAAAAAGAAAGACGAAGAAGAGGAAGAGGAAGAGAAGAAGAAGAAGAAGAAGAAGAAGAAGAAGAAGAAGAAGAAGAAGAAGAAGAAGAAGAAGAAGAAGAAGAAGAAGAAAAAATAAGAGGAGGGTAGGAGAGAAGAAGGAGTGGAGGAGGAGAGGAAGAGGAGAGGAGGAAGAAGGAGAGAAGGAGAGGAGAGGAGAGATAGGAGAAATGAAGAAGAAGAAGAAGAAGAAGAAGAAGAAGAAGAAGAAAGAAGAAGAAGAAGAAGAAGAAGAAGAAGAAGAAGAAGAAGAAGAAGAAGAAGAAGAAAGAAGAAGAAAAAGAAGAAGAAGAAGAAGAAGAAGAAGAAGAAGAAGAAGAAGAAGAAGAAGAAGAAAGAAGAAGAAAGAAGAAGAAGAAGAAGAGAGAAGAAGAAGAAGAAGAAGAAGAAGAAGAAGAAGAAGAAAGAAAGAAGAAAGAAGAAAGAAGAGAAGAAGAAGAAGAAGAGAAGAAAGAAGAAGAAGAAGAGAAGAGAAGAAGAAGAAGAAGAAGAAGAAGAAGAAGAAGA
>NC_088363.1:16729019-16741519 GCF_034508935.2 Berghia stephanieae
GTCAGAAATAATGCCATTTTGAAACGATGGGTCACGTAATATGGAACTAGACATGAAGCGAGTAGGAAAGTACCAGAAAACAATAGAGAATAAAAACTTCGCGGCGTGCGATGGGCGGGGGTTCGAACCCTCGACCTTACTGGTACGACAACTCCGCCTGGCCGGGGAGATCGTGACTCAACCGTATGAGCTAGAAACGATATGGGTCACATATGGACACCCTGATAGTTTAAATTCTTAATACACACAAATCTATAACACCGTTTTCGATAGTGTTCAGTTTCACGACAGATCCATTTGGAAAGCCAAGCCATGGTAGTGTTTACACACCGCTAATTATAGTGCTTACAACCAGCTTTTCAAGTTCTTATTCGTGGGTTGTTCTCAAAGGAAATAAATAATATTTAAAACAAACAAAAACACTTGAGCTTTTATATGGATAGTATGCGCTTGGCTGAGAAGCTCATAACATTGCCATCCGGAAGTATAACTGACCAACACAAAAAACTGTGTGTCTCCATGAACGTTTATAGTCGGGTTGTTACATTTCAGTGAGCATTACTCATAAACGCGGATGACAAAAAACAGTAACAAAGGCCTGAGTAACGTCAATTTCGTTCCTTCTATAGTGGATATTGTTCTATAGATAGTTCGAAGATGACGTCATTCAGATCTTTGTTATTGTTTTTTGGTATCCGTGTTTATGAGTAATACTCACTAAACTGTATTGACCAGACTATAAACGTTCATGGATACACACAGTTTTGTGTGTTGGTCCGTTATAGTTCCGGATGGCAATGTTATGAGCTTCTTAGCCAAGCGCACACTATCTATAGATAGTATGCGCTTGGCTCATAGGTCACAACATTGCCATCCGGAACTATAACGGACCAATACACAAAACTGTGTAACTTTGAACGTTTATAGTCTGGTCAATACAGTTTAGTGAGAATTACTCACAAACATGGATAGCAAAAAACAATAACAAAGACCTGAGTGACGTCAACTTCGTTCTATCTATCGAACAATATCCACTATAGAAGGAATGAAATTGACGACACTCAGCTCTTTGTTATTGTTTTTAGTCAGTCATTTTATGAGAGAAGTTATCACTTAATTCTATCAAATTGACTATAAACGTTCAATGTTACATTGTACGTTGTATCCGGCTGGCAGATGTTGTGAGTATTTGTCTAAACACATAGCATTAATTTGTGCTCAAAGCGCGTTACAAGGGGTCCCAAGCTGACTACAACACTTAGCATGGCAAGTAGAGCGAGACATGGCGCAACACGAGACATGACGCAAGTGAGCAGCCATAGTTTAAAAAAACAAAAAAAAACTCAGAGACAAAATTATTAACGACCAGATATCCATTTCACACCGAAATGCAGTGAGAGAATGAAAGTAATGAGTTTTTTCGAAGGACTCACAGCAGGACTCAAACCAAGGACCCACAAGACTACAAAGCGCACTGAAGTGTAAGTTTCTTTAAATTTTGATAATTGCTTTGCAGCTAGCAGAATTAAATAACAATGTTTAATATATGAGTAATATTAGTATAAGTAGTAGTAGTAGCAGTAGTAGTTGTAGTAGTATTAGTAGAAGTAGTAGTAGTCCTGACCTCCCATAGCGGGCAGGGAGGTACATACTGTGTCTTCTATCCCCTTATATCTGTTTTCCAACATGCTTTCTGTCTTTGTCTTGGAATGAGATTACTTGGTTTTGTCATGGCTCTGTCCGGAGTCCTAGCTGAGAGGGAAACAGTCAAGTGCATAGTTATTGTTTTGGGAGATGATATTTTTTTCCTTGTAAATCATCTCTCTGTTATGTATTATTATTTTTATTTTGAATGTATAATGTAAGCACTTGAGTGTGTTCCTCTTTGTTGGATTTTGTGCTTGTGTCTGGATGAGACTTGTAGGTGATTTCAAACTAAGTACATTGGTGGTATGCTCTTGGAATCTACATCTGATCCCTATTTGTTCTCAGTTCCCCTATGTCTTACTTTTTCTTGGGTGCTTTAATTGTAATTCTATAACTTTTTACTATCCCATTTTCTTCCTTTTTACTGGCGCTGATATAACCTAAATGTGTTGCAAGCGCCGTAAAACCCTTGAAAACAAAACAAACAAAACAAGTAGTAGTAGTAGTAGTAGTAGTAGTAGTAGTAGTAGTAGTAGTAGTAGTAGTAGTAGTAGTAGTAGTAGTAGTAGTAGTAGTAGTAGTAGTAGTAGTAGTAGTAGTAGTAGTAGTAGTAGTAGTAGTAGTAGTAGTAGGAGTAGTAGTAGTAGTAGTAGTAGTAGTAGTAGTAGTAGTAGTAGTAGCAGTAGTAATAGTAGTAGTAGCAGCAGCATTGGTACTAGTTGTACCAAAAGTAGCGGTAGTCTCAGGTTTGAGGCTATTTGGCAAGACTAATCTTTATTTAATGAAATTTGAAATGAAAGCGTCCTGTCCAAAATGAAAATGTTTATGTTATCTTACTGCAGAGCATGACATTGCAAGAATGCGAGAGGAGGGGGAGGGGGGGGGGGGTCTCTAGTGCATGGGAATTTCTCTCTTAACACACACACACACACACACGCGCGCGCGCGCGCACACACACACACACACAGAGATCTGCCCATTCAATTAAATAAACCTTTTTTATGGTGATATGTCACGACTGTAATATTCATGATTGTGACACAACTGTGTCTAAATGACATGAAACGAGAGAGAGAGAGAGAGAGAGAGAGAGAGAGAGAGAGAGAGAGAGAGAGAGAGAGAGAGAGAATAGGCGGTGGTGATGTCGAAGCCTCCCTACACACATAAAACACACTCTCAAACCCTTACAAAGTAAACACTCATAAACACACACAGAGGGAGAGAGAAAGAAAGAGAAAAAAAAAAAAGAGAGAGAGAGAGAGAGAGAGAGAGAGAGAGAGAGAGAGAGAGAGAGAGGAGAGAGAGAGAGAGAGAGAGGAGAAGAGAAGAAAGAGAAGAGAAGAAAGAGAGAGAAGAAGAAGAGAAAGAAAGAAAGAAAGAAAGAGAGAGGAGAGAGAGAGAGAGAGAGAGAGAGAGAGAGAGAGAGAGAGAGAGAGAGAAAGAAAGAGTCTAAAACAGAGTCGAATATCTTTTTTGAGGCATCACGGTCCAAAGACCTCGAGGCACTATATCGCCTATTATTATGATTCAACAACATTAGGCCTAATTATGAACCGAACGAACAATAATTAACAATTATATTGAACAACATAATAATAGCAGTGTAACATAAGAAAAGAAAATCATTCCAATTGAAACCTGGTAACTTGATGACAAAATAAAATAAAATGCAATCTTCAAAGCATTCGTGTTGATTGGCACAACAATATCATATTATCCAATATCCACATAAAATCTCGATTCTAGAATACAACGCCCTTCACTACATAATTTATAGGTTATCAGTGCAATTTCACGCTTATTTTCACCGCGGGGGGACATGCAAGGTTATCCGATTTAATTTACACACCAAGGCTGGAATGTGTAACATTGATAGAACATGGGTGACTGTGGGGACAGGCCTGTTGTACTCTGGAGAAAAAAACAACATACATTTTTGTTTGGAAATAAATTCGTCCTTCGATATATAACAAAAAATTAATATGACGTTAAAGTCTCCGGTTTGAGATAATTCCCCCCCCCCCCCCCCCCCCCCCCCCCCCCCCCCTCCAATTTTTAAAAATTTAATTTTTATTTTGAAGGAAATGGCGATCATTTTAATTGCTCTTTATTTAACTTGAAGGCCATTTTTTCGAGTATAGAGTTTTTGTTCGGACATACATTCGTCCCTCAATATACAACAAAAAATCAATAATGACGTTAAAGTCTCGAGTATGAGATATTTTTTTTTAATTTAAAAATTATTATTTTTTTTTTTAGGAAATGACGGTCGTTTTAAATGATCAATATTTAACTTGAAGGCCATTTTTTTTTTTCGAGTAGAGAGTTTTTGACAAGATGAGGTCATTTTAACCGATGGATATATGAAGGACGAATTTTCTGGTTCATAGTCTTTGACAAGACGAGGTCATTTTAACCGATCGATACTTGAAGGACAGGTTTTCTGGCCAACTGTTTAAAATGTTGGGGGTTTTTTTCTTCAGAGGACGGCAACCCTTTTTAAATTGATAGATAAAGAATACGTAGAGTGAAAAAGGGGGACTTCAAACCATCGATCATCTGGTCCTGCAATGCCCAGTAACAAAATTAGAAGGGGGGTACGAAACAATCTTTGAAGCCGGAGATTCCTGACATCATGGATCGACAAACATAATTTGGAGGTGTAGCCATACGCTACTACTACTAGTAGAGTGAAACAGAAGGATTTTAGATAGAAGGATGAACACACATCACACTCGCTTATGCATGTATTGATTGGTATTGATTATTGGTAAAATGAATCACGGGTAAATAATCTCGACGAATTGTATAGACTATAACCCTTCTCTGTCGGTTTTATAAACGATATTTACATATTTTATTATCTATTTAAATACTTATATATGTGAGGATACTGTGTTTTTTTTTTTTTTCTCTCTCGAAAATTCGTACATTGAATATACTGTAGTAGGACATTCAATACCTTTGGAATGCAAGCTCGCCTTTGATTTTATAATAGAAACATAATAACTTAAGTAAACAGAAAGGAGTATTAAGAACGTATTTTTTTTCGTTTATACACTGAAAAGGTTGACACAAAGTGGATCAATCGATAGATAGATAGATAGATAGATAGATAGATAGATAGATAGATAAATAAATAGATAGATAGATAGATAAATAAATAGATATATAGATAGATAGAAGATAGATGATAGAGATAGATAATAATAAGATAGATAGATAGTGATAAATAGATAGATAGATAGATAAATAAATAGATAGATAGATAGTAAATAATAATAGATAATAGATAGATAGATAGATAGATAGATAGATAAATAAATAGATAGATAGATAGATAGACAGATAGATAGATAGACAGATAGATAGATAGTGAGAGAGAACGAAAAAGAGGGGGGGGGGAGAGAGAGGAGAGGGAGAGAGAAAAAGAGGGATAACGAGAGAAAGAAAGAAAGATAGATAGATAGATAGATAGAGAGAGAGAGAGAGAGAGAGAGGGAGAGAGAGGGAGAGAGAGAGGAGAGAAAGAAAGAATGAGAGAAACGAGAGAATCTGAGAGAAAGAGAGGGGGCAGGAGAGAGAGAGAGAAACAGAGACAGAAAGAAAGAAAGAGAGAGGAAGAGAGAAAGAGAAAACGAGAGAAAGAGAGAGAGAGAGAGAGAGAGAGAGAGAGAGAGAGAGAGAGAGAAAGAGAGAGGAGGGGAGGGAAAAGAAAACGAGAGAGAAAGAGAGGGGTGGGAGATGAGAGAGAGAAGATATATATATATATATATATATATATATATATATATATATATATAGAAGAGAGAGAGAGAGAGAGAGAGAGAGAGAGAAGGGGGGGGGGGGTTAAATTAGTAAATGAAAAACTACCATATCCATGAACTTTATAAAATCTAAGCATACAGACGAACTCAATTCCATTCACGCACTTGTCAAACAGAATTAAGGAGCAGATTAGTAGAGAAACGCTACAACTTCGATAAGCAGCTCCACAGTCCGTGCGTATCCTTCGTTAACTCACTCAACCCTAACACCGATTATATCCGTAGTTTACCCGGGTTACTTTTACTCCATGCCTATTTATTACATTTTTCTGAGACAAATTATAGGCGTAGTATAAGACAAGATAAGATATAGATAATGTGTGGGTTTTTGTTTTTTTTTGGTTTTTACATATTTATGGTAGATGAATAAAACCATCTATGTACATGCTCATTTTTAATACATTTTTTTCCAATTTTGAAAAGTAGCAAAAATCTCTAGGATTTAGACATAACGAAGGACACGCTCCGTGGCTATAATAGTTGATAAAATCGGTGGCGAAGCGTGGCTGCAGAACTGAGCAATTACTTTGTAACTTATAATTAAAGAAAGTCAGCAAGTGCTATATTATTCAACTAGGCAAACAATCAAAACGAGGCTAAAGAAAAATTGCTTTATTGTGTTGGAAATATTTTGCGAAAAATGACTGTCAAGTATAGTGACAGGCAATTAAGTATTTATTTATTTATGTTTTGATTTATGTACTTATTTATTTATTTACTAATTCGTTCATTTTCTATTAATTAATTAATTTATTTATTTAGGTATTTATTTATATATTTATGGCCAGGTACCCATTTTACACCTGAGCACGGCGAGATAATGTAAGTAAATAGCCTTTTCCAAGGACACAACTATGCGGGACTCGAACCCAGGACCTTCCAATCCAAAGGCGAGTCATACCACAAAACCACATAGCTGCACAAATACAGTAAAATAATGTTTTGGACATTAAAAAAAAACCTCCTGCAAAATACTGAAAAGATTTTTTAAAAATTTCTTTTAACACACGATCCAACCATTCTTGTACTTATTCACCCCAGGCTGAACAACAAAATATTTAAAATTCTAAACAGCAATCGTTTTGACAGCACACACTAAGCAGATGAGGATAAGAATAATCGTTGCCAAACCAAATTGTATCCACAACCTATTTTAAGTAAATTACTAAGCTGTTAGAAGCTGTGGACTGTAGTCAACATTGAACAAAATCTTGAGCTTTTATATAGCGTAATATCCACTAAACGTGCTCAAAGCGCTTTACAGTTGTCCCTGGCTAACAGCAACACTTACTATGTAGGACGAGACATGTCGTCTGCTAGGCGATATTACATTTTTTTCGGACAGGGAAAAGATTCGGGCCAGGAAGACAGATACTTGAGAATTTATATAGAGCAATATCCGCGAACCAGGATCCAACGCCTGAGTACAATAATAAAAGAAAAGCGATGGAGGCTATTTGGTCACGTCTTCCGTCGAGAAGATAATATCCCAGCCCAAACTGCAATGACAGAATATTTCCTTCGTGGCAACAAATATGTAGGGAGACCACCAACATCAATAATAGTAACTACCCTGAACCAGGATCTCTCTACATATAAGAAATTTCTGGATTCAGATGAGGCCGAATTAATCCCCGAAGAACTAAAAAATACTGCAGTGCCCTCCGTACTAAAGTCACGACAAGATCTTGACAGCCTCAAAACTCTGGCCCAGGACCGTGACCAATGGAAACAATTAACAACATGGATGGAGAGAGCAACTATACTCGTCGACCATGACTGAATCACACAATTCTCAGCAAACGTCATTCAGACTGCGAAGCTTACTACTACTACTACTACTGCTACTACTACTACTACTACTACTACTACTACTACTACTACTACTACTACTACTACTACTACTTCTACTACTACTACTAATATCCACGAAACGTGTTCGAAGCGCTTTACGAGGGGTCCTAAGCAAAAAGAAGAGAAAGATACATAACGCGGAGCATTTCGGGCTCAACACCCTTCTCCTTTCTGCAACAAAAGCAATTCAAAGGATTATACTCGTACATTTTAACAAGAGATTTTATATAGCGCAAAATCCATCAAACGTGGTCAAAGCGTTTACACGGAGTCCCTAGCCATTTAACATGTAGGACGAGACATGACGCCTGTCAAGCTTTATTTGCACGTCATGCAGTCATAGATAATAAATCACGGTGAATTAGAATTCTAGTAATTAATGCATTGTGTGCGGTGTTGCATGAATTTTGCATAATCATAAACATTAAGTGTATTGTACGCATTAAAAAGTAAGATTTTGAAAGAAACGAACTGATTTGACACCGTCTCGGATAGTCATCTTTAGCTGTGATTGAGAAGGGATTAGAACACACGCTGGCATGTGCTCTTTACAGGGCGATACAGGATTGAAAAAAAAAAACAAAAACAAAAAAAAAATAATTTAAAAACAGAAAAGAAAAGAAAGGGAAAGAAAGATTGACACTCTCTTAGAAAGAACCTAACTGGCGCCACTCGACTTTTTGTTATTGTTTTTAGCCAGCCAAGTTTATGAGTAAAATAACTAAATTATATCAATCAGAATCAGATTTTAAGCGATCAAGGTTACACATAATTTTGTGTGCTTGTATACGTTACATCCGGCTGGCGGATGTTGTGAGTATTTTACCTAAACGTATAATACCAATATGAAACTCGGGTTAAGCTTACGAGTTTTAATGGGTAAAATACATAATATATCTACGTCCATAGTTTTATATAGTGCAAAAACTTTAAAATTTCATTTTTCTTATCATTATAATTTTAAATTCACTTTTTGACACTCGATTCACTTTGACAAAATATTGATTTGACGCGATCTAGGTGCACTTATTAGCAGGTCTGATAACCGAACGCAATTATGGGCCTGATTTAACATTGTTGTAATGGACGTTGTTATGCGTCGGTTTGAGAGTGTATTTCTATTACAACAGTGAGACCATAACAATTTAGGTGATCAGACCTGCAAATAAGTACCCGTCGGACGCGTTATATCCCAGATAATAAACCACACTGAATTAGAATTCTACTTATTAATAATTGAGCTTTTATTATAATTAAGCTTTATATAGCGCAATATCCACTAAATGTGCTCAAAGCGCTTTACAAGGGGTCCCTGGTCCACAGCAACATTTAACATGTAGGACGGGACATGACGCCTGTTAGGCGATATTACAATTTTTCGGACAAAGACAACGCTGTTAACGGTCAGGTACTCATTTTACACCTGGGTACGGTGAGAGAATGTGAGTAAAGAGTCTTTTCCAAGGACTCAAACCCAAGACCTTCCGATCCGAAAGCGAGTGTCATACCACTAGACCACATAGCCGCACAATTAATGCATTGCGTGCGGTGTTGCGTGAATTTTCCATAATCATAAAGATTAATAAGTGTGATATTAAAAAGTAAGATTTTGAACGAAACGAACTGATTTGACATCGTATCGAATAGTCATCTTTTGTTGAGGATGAGAGGAGATTAGAACACATGACGGCATGTGGTCTTCACAGAAGGGCGACATCGGCTTTGAAAAAAGAAGAAGAAAAAAAAAATAGAAAAAAAAAATAGAAGAAAGGAAAGAAAGATTCCCGCTCTTATTACAAGTACACCGGGAACTTTAAAACTGTGAGAAATATGTTATATAGAAGGAACGAAATTGACGTCACCCAGCTCTTTGTCATTGTTTTTAGACAGCCATTTCATTTTGGTGATTAGTTCTCACTAAATTGTATCACCAGACTATAAACGTTCAAGATTACATATTATAGTTTGTGTTTTGTACGTTATATCCACCCGGCTGGCAGATTGTTGTGTGAGTATTTCACCTAAACGCCTAGCATCAATAAGGCAGTTGTTACTATTTGTGACCTTTCGTGTCAAAATGGTATCATGTCAGGGTGAACCAGATACTAATTAAACAAAAAACAACAATAACTTGAGGTTTTATATAGCGCGACATCCATAAAACGTGCTCAAAGAGCTTTATAAAGGGTGCCTAGAAAACAGCAACACTAACATGTAGGAGACATGACGCCAGTTCGGCGATATTACATTTTTCCCCCGACAGAAACAACGCTGTTAACGGTCAGGTACTCATTTTACACCTGATTATGGTGATAGGTGTAAAGAGCCTTTTCCAAGGACTCAACAATGCGCCGCTCAGAGAGGGACTCGAACCCAGGGCCTTCAAATCCGAAGTTAAATTGGCCTGAAAGGTGAGATTTTAAATTTTGTTATTGTTGTTCTCAATGAAACAAATTACAAACTTCTTTAAGTTCCAATTTTTTCTTACTCTAAACTCATTTTCTAAGCATTTAAATCAACTTAACATAATATTAACAACGTTAAGAGGCGGCAGAAAACCTTTCTTATCACAGGGCGACCCAAAATCCTCTCTCTCTCTCTCTCTCTCTCTCTCTCTCTCTCTCTCTCTCTCTCTCTCTCTCTCTCTCTCTCTCTCTCTCTCTCTCTCCTCTCTTTTCAACTGTATTGAGCAATGTTGAATCAGGATGACATCCTTGTTTGTCTCAATTCTGAGAGGAGTCAATGAGGAGTTGCTCCTGCTTTGTAAAATCTCATAATCGCTTATTCTCTCTCATATGAATAGATAGGACCGAAGAATTGGTGGCAAAATCATGAAAACGCGTCTAAAAATATCACCCGCTGGTTTTGTTAATTTACAACCAGAACAGCTTGGGAAAAGATTTGGGTTATTTATTTGGTATATTTTTCAGGTTTTAGGTATTTTGGTAATAGGGTTATTTTAATATAAATGGCGTACGTTCGTGGCTGATAAAGTTAATGTTTGAAAGCAAGGAGAGAGAGAGAGAGAGAGAGAGAGAGAGAGAGAGAGAGAGAGAGAGAGAGAGAGGGGGGGGGATTAAAATTCTGTGCTAAAAAAAGGAGTTGTGATATTATATTAATCAATTAAACAAAGCGAAAAATAAAAAGAATTCAAATCACAATTATAAAGAAAATAGAATACAACCAAACAGTAACAATATATAAATAATTAAATAAATAAATAAATAAATAAATAGATAAATAAATAAATAAATAAATAAATAAATAAATAAATAAATAAATGAATGAATAAATAAATAAATAAATAAATAAATAAATAAAAATAAATAAATTATTAAAAAACAAACAAATTTAAAAAAATCTTGCTATCTAAAAAAATGTAAATTCGGAAATTGTGCTCATCCCCAGTGCTTCTACCCTGAAGGTCTACTTGATTAATGTTCGGTTCCCCAAAGACTCTAAGAAGGAGGAAATTATCAGACGGGGCCCAGAGCTAGAGAAATGAATATTTATTATTATTATTATTATTATTATTATTATTATTATTATTATTATTATTATTATTTGTCTAAAGGGGGGGGGGGGGGTTGAACCAAGAGATATTCCGGAAAGAAACGTAGCGCTGCAATTGAACAGACTTTTGGAAAAATAGAGATATTCAACCTGGCAGCAGGACCTGACAAAGAAGCACACACAAAAAGAGGATAATATACCACATCATTCTAATACACAGATGTCCGAGTTTCACACAAACATCAACAGGGGTTGCCAATTCATGAGGCAAAAGTTGATGAACGTTTACACAAACACACAGACCAGCTCCTTTCTGAGCGCTTAATTACAGTAAAAAGACATTACACGCATGTATGTATACTTACTATTTTCCATTTAGCAGGTGGTTGAAAGTCATACTGAATTCCGTAAATATACGGAAAATTGTCAACCTTGCATCAAATGACGAAGTGAACATTACATGACCTTTGACCTGACAGAGGCTCTAAGTTGACCTGCGTACCGGAACAAGAGGGCCACAGCATATTGACTGTGAGTAAACATTGTGATGAGGTCAATATTTATTTTTCAATCCTCAAAAAATAGCTGTAAACAAACCGTTGATAAATAAACTTAAATTGAATGGAAAGAGCGAGTTACTCACGGATTTGAATCGGGCCGATCTGACTGAAATATGTAACCAATCTTTGAAAATGGTATTAGTCGAGTTGTACTTACTAGGTTATGAAAATTGAATTCAATATGAAAACAGCAAGTGTAAAAATTAAGTACTGAAGTAGTTTTGTGGACGTCGAGCGGATAAAGTTATATAAAATGTCATAATTTAGAATTCGGATTAAAATTTAATTATCTTGGGTTTCCGATGACAAGACAATTAAAGTGCTCAAAATGATTCATAGCATAAGGGTTAAAACAGTCACGTTCTGGGGTGGAATTCAGGCATTTTTAAAAAATCCCTTGGTACCCTATGTATCTATAAGTATCTTAAGTGCCATATTTTTTGGGGGAAAAATCGTATTTAAACATTTGGCCCAGAAAACTCGTCCTTCAAAAATCGATCGATTCTAGTGACCCTCATCTTGGCAAAAACTCTCAAACCTGGGACTGGCTATTGTCCACTTCACGCAATACAAACCGGGATAAACTCCAGCTCCATGGGCCTCGTGGCTCTTCTCAATACTTCATAAAACGTCATTCAAGTCTCCTAACATTTTCGACCATAAATTCAGTTTTTAGCCTCTGAGCCACCCCGACATAAAACCGTTTTGAGACGATGGACCTCAAATGAGAAAGCTTATTAAAATCCTATAGTAATTAATTATGCCCTTCCGCCACGACATCATAAGATATCGTCGCCGAGGCATTCCATGAAGGAATATAGATAATTCATCAAACAAGATGTCTAATGTCAACAGAAATCACCCATGTTGTCCAAGTGGGTAAATTGGGGGTTAATAATCTTTCCCAATGAAAAAAAAAAAATGAAAGTGCCTGAAGCGGGGCTCGAACGCGGGACCTTCCGGGTCACAGTGCAATGCCTTAACCACTCGGCCACTTGGCCCCCACTCCCCCCCACCACCCCCCCCCCCCCCCCCCCGCAACCACACACAAATACTTTGATAGAAGGAAACAAAAAAAAAAAAAAAAAAAAGATCATAC
>NC_088363.1:16744019-16751519 GCF_034508935.2 Berghia stephanieae
ATTCAGCCAACAACACACCATTCATAATTTTCCAAAACCAGGGACAATCCCTTTCATGCAACACGAACCACAGATGGTTGTCGGTCAAAGCAATCACAATACTCAGGGGCCATTAGCTATTGTGCTCATAACTCACATTGGTCACGAGTTGATGGAGACCACCATTCATTCACTTCCAGTCACCGGAAGTAACGTGCACTTTTGGGAGTTTTTCCTTTTACTATGTGACGAAGTCTTCCATTATCTGGGGGAATCGCTTGGGCTGATGGAGGAGATTGCGACGGTGCTATTTATTGGCCTTAAATATTCTAGTTATCACTAGCAGCACTCAACAGACCTTGAAAGACATGAAACCATTGTTACATGTTGGGATCGAAGTACAAACACTACACAATGTTTACCCTCGTTAAGATTGCATTTATGTGACAGAAAATGGGAAATGACAGACCTGTTCATATTTCATCGTCATAACTCTCTCCTTACCAGCTATTTTCCAGATTTTTTCAGAAACGTTGTTCCCAGCTAACATAAATATTGATTTTGTTTTAAACTCCAAAAGGGATAAATAAATGTTATACATAATTTTGTTTAGCGAGACAAGCTGTTCAACAAAATACCAAGTTCTTATAACTATTACAAAAAAATAATTCCTCAAATATTGTGATGAACAAAAAAAAATCTGAATGAGAAAAAAATGTTGATTGTGTCTAAACGAATATGACGATTTTCCTATAGTTGGTAAGAAGAGGATTAATCTGGAAAATAAGGCGTCACAAAAGATCAACTTGAGCATAAATGAAAATCAAAGATAATTTTCAAATGCAACCAAATGTAAGATTTCAGAAACAGCAAAATTTACTTCACAATGGATCACTGAAGAGCTAGTACCGATGACTGAAAGATGAAACACACAGTAGACATTGTTGCTTATTGCATATTGCTCTCTGAAGAGGAATATTGGTCCATCGAAAAGTAAGATCTACCATGCCTGACTTAGACCCATCAATACAATAAGTGCTGGTAGGACAAAAGAATTCATATAAAAACTGAGTGAGGAATCAAACCAGATCCTTTGCGATTGAGTTGAGGGATGTCCACTGATTGAGTTCCGAGAAACCAAGAGATTATAATCCTTTCTCTGAGTCCACTCCATTGAAATTTAGAGTCGTGGTGTCTAATTACGTGAATAAATAACATCATTGTTCTTATTTAACAGTCTCCTTTCCAACTATAGGAAAATCGTTACATTCGTTACGATGTAACCAACATTTTTCCTATTCAAATTTCTTTTGTACATAAAATTTAAAGAAAATGAACAGTGTGTTGTAGAGCATGTTTTGCTAAAGAAATTATGCATCGCAAGAACTAATTGCTATTGTGTTCGAGTTATAAAATATCTATTTTTGTGTTAGTTGGGTGTGAAGTTTTGGGGAAAATCCTGAAAATGGCTGGCAAGGAGGGTTAAATCACCAAATGGGCCAGATGTCAATTTTGATTTAATGAGTTTGCAGAAAGCTCCTTTAATGTGAGAAATAAAAAGGTAAAATTTGAGAAACAGCAAAATGCACTTCACAATAATGGAACGCTGAGGAGCTATTATCGATCGTCTTAGCTGGCCCTGACGTCACAAATGTTGAACATCACAACGGGTTCAAGACTCTCAGCAAATCTTGAACTTTTAAAGAAAATTCATGCACAATGTTTTTTCTAAACACGTTGAAGCAGAATATTGATTTTAAAGAAACCAGATTTGAAAATCAACCACGCCAAAGCAGTGAGAAAAGTGTAAAAAATGACAAAGGAGTTGATGCTTACATTTTAAAGACCTCTATCTACTAGTTATTATTAAAATGACACTGAGTGCACCCAATAAACCTATTTAATAATTTAACAAGATTAAACACACTGATCGAGTATAACCCAAGGCTAGAGATATTGCATGCATTAGAGAGTTGGGATGGAAAAGTATGAACTGCGACAACTGGAACAGGCCTGCTCTATCAACTTAAATATAACAATAAACCACCCGTGTCTCTTAATTACATCTCTCTCTCTCTCTCTCTCTCTCTCTCTCTCTCTCTCTCTCTCTCTCTCTCTCTCTCTCTTTTTTTTTTTTTTCCTGTCTCACTATATCTATTTTCTCCCACCCTCCGTTAGTCTTAAAACCACTCTTTGCACCTCTCTTCTCTCCCACCCTCTCTCTCTCTCTCTCTCTCTCTCTCTCTCTCTCTCTCCTTCCCCTTTCTCTCTTTATATATTGTATAATGGAATAAACTCATTCATCTTCTTCCAAATAGTAGACGGGATCAGTGTTACCGAGTATTACTGTCGACTTACTATAACAATGTGTAAACACAATAAGACTAAGCCTAAGAACTACTTTCCAAATTATATGTACTGCAATGCAACGTTGAGGGTCTTATACAGAGCAATATCCACGACATGTGGTCAAAGCACTTTATCCGGGGTCCAAATTTAACAGTAACATTGAATAATATATTATAGAATGGGACACGGGGCTGCACATATTATATTGTCAGCGAGTTTCATATGTGTTACCATTTGTCTCTAAACGGTATTATTAAAGCTAAACGGATCAAAAATATGAATCTTGGTTTATAGCACTCTGTGCGGCTATTGGTCTAGTGGTATGACACTCGCTTTCGGATCGAAGACCCCGGGTTCGAGCCTCGCTCGGCAGATAGTTGAGTCCTTGGGAAAAGTTCTTTACTCACATTCTATCACTGTACTTAGGTGTAAAATGAGTACCTGGCCGTTGGCAGCTTTGTCTCTGTCGGAAATAAAATCTGTAATAACGCTTAACAGGCGTCATGTTTTGTACTACAGGTCTGGAACCCTTTGTAAAACGCTTTGAGTACATTTAGTGGATATTACGCTATATAAAAGCTCAAGTAAAATATTATATTCATTCGTCTTATATTTTTTGGCCATAAATTCAATTTCCATCCCCTGAATCACCACGACGTAATATTCTTTTGAGGCGACGGGCCAGATATTATTTTCTATCTGATTTGTCTTCTATTTATATCTTTCTTTCTACCTCAAGCACCGAACATCACACAATCTGTTGTGCGTGCCGTCTAGCCAAATCTCTTCATCGAAACAAATTAAATACACAAAAATTGCAAATGGAGAGAGACGTCAACGCACTCGACGTAGCAGACAAACGCTAAGCAATAAAGAATCCAACAAACTGTCACCTTAATGATGAAGCTCTACCTTGAGGCAGTTACCCCAAGTCGTCAGCACGCAGAAGCTCTATTAGTTAATCATCCCCATCTATTCCTTCGCACGCGCATAAACGAACGGTGAGCAATTATCTACAACGCTGACACGACGAAGACGCTGCGTAGATTTCTCGAGATCGGCGGCGTTATCGATATTGTATCAATTATTTACCCACAAAACACATCTGGTTGTTGCACGATGTCGCATTATTATCATTTTTATCGCGGGGGGAAATGACGCTTATTAACGGGTTGATAGGGTTGATAATAGCTAAGTGAACTGGAACAGGGCTTTAACTTTACTTTGTGTCTAAAATGGTCTATTAGTAAGACTAGGTCACTCTCTCTCTCTCTCTCTCTCTCTCTCTCTCTCTCTCTCTCTCTCTCTCTCTCTCTTTTTTTTTTTTCTCTCTCTCTATCTATCTATCTATCTATCTCTCCTCCCCCTCTCTCCTCCCTCAATCTCTCTCCTCCCTCCCCCCCCCATCTATCCCCCCCCTCCCTCTCTCTCTCTCTCTCTCTCTCTCTCTCTCTCTCTCTCGCTCTGCGTGTCTTCTCCCTCTCTCTTTTGCAAGGTCCCAGGATCGAGAGTTGGTTTTTTTAAATTTTTTTATATATTTTTTGTTGTTGTTGTTGTTGTTGCCAAGATGAGGGTCATGCATATCGATTGATATCTGAAAGGACGATTATTCTGCCAAATCTTTTTTAATACGTGCCTTTCCAGAGTACGGCAGTTGACTGATAAAAATCGATGTTACAAGAAGAAATGATAACACATGTCAATCATGATTTATTATATCCTTGACGTATAACGTTTAAAACGTATAACGTGATTATCTGTGCCATAAATCAGACAATAAATTGCCAGGAAAGTCAATGAATAAAGCAGAATTAATATTGTAATGACGCACGGATTTCTTAAGTTCGAGGACATTAAAAACGGATCGTCTTTTGAAACATGTCTATTTATAGCAATGAGGAATGTTCTTGGAATTATACAACCAAGATATGATTTATTTGTAAAGTATTTCTATTTTAAAAATTCCTATGTCGATGATGAGCTCACTTTTAAAAATAGCCATATGTTCATTAACAGGCAACTATCTAGATCTGTATTTTTACCGACGATAAACAGTTTATACATCCATGTGATTTATATGCATATTATTATATTAACATTTTAAACAAATCATTCTTCTGTCCGTGAAAACCATAAAAGGGGCCACGGATTTGTAATAATCATAATATTTATATTAACAGGCAATTATTTATTTTCATTTATAAAAGATGTATGATACGAATAGTATTATATATTATTACCAACAATAAGCACATTATTATTTTTTATCTATTTTTCTATTTTCCAATTCCACACACACACACACACACACACACACACACACACACACACACGCACGACTTTGTCAAAACATGGTGTTAAATACTAACAAACTGTTAGCAATCCTATAAGGTTGGTCAGCATTTACCCATAATTAAGCAGCGTTGTACAGCAAGATGGGCTTTGCGTTACCTCGTACCCGATGATAATTGGCTATGTGGTCTTGTGGTATGACACTCGCTTTCGGATCGGAAGGTCCTGGGTTCGAGCCTCGCTCGGCGCATAATTAGTCCTTGGAAAAGACTCTTTACTCATTTTCTCTCACCGTACTCAGGTGCAAAATGAGTACCTGGCCGTTGACAGCGTTGTCTCTGTCCAAAAAAATTGTAATATCGCCTAACAGGCGTCATGTCCCGTCTTACATGTTGCATGTTGCTGTAGGCCAGGGACCCCTTGTAAAGCGCTTTGAGCACTTTTGGTGGATTCTGCGCTATATAAAAGCTCCATTTTAAAAACTTTTATTTTTTTTTTTTTTAATTGCGTTCGATTCTTGGCCTCGCTGTGGGCCCTTGAGCAAGTTCTCGCGGAAAACTAGGTACTCTTGCGATAAACTAGCGTTCAATCCAAAGGGTAGCAAGCGGTTGCTATGTTACGTTCAGCGTAATAGAATCTAGGGAAAGGCTGTGGTCCAATGGTCTATTATTGGCTCTGATGGACTTTTAAACATCAGACGGTGAAATGAGTTGAGACAAAACATTGAATAATGTGATTTGAAACCCAAAAAAAAAAAAAAAGGAAATGCCGAAAATAAATAAATTATCGCTCGACGAAGTCTGTTGAATTTTATTGATAGCTAGGTGATTTTTTTTTTGTCGCATTCTATTTAAAATTCTTTTTGATCGTACTTCAAAGGCCTAGTCAGATGAGGAATTTTACGAGGCAATGAGAAAACTGGGGAATTCATTGCAACCGGCAGATCAGGTGTATTTTTATCCAAATGAAAAAATATAAAATGATATCAATGACAAAGTTAACGAAAATGATTCAGAGCTATTGACTAACGTGAAATAAAGGAAGATAAGCGGGAAGGGAAGGGGGTGGCGGAAAGGAGAAGTAGAAGGATGAGAAGGAGGAGGATGTGGAGGAGGAGGAGGAAGAGGAGGAGGAGGAGGAGGAGGAGGAGGTGGAGGAGGAGGAGGAGGAGGAGGAGGAGGAGGAGGAGGAGGAGAAGAAGAAGAAGAAGAAGAAGAAGAAGAAGAAGAAGAAGAAGAAGAAGAAGAAGAAGAAGAAGAAGAAGAAGAAAAGAAGAAGAAGAAGAAGAAGAAGAAGAAGAAGAAGAAGAAGAAGAAGAAGAAGAAGAAGAAGAAAAAGAAGAAGAAGAAGAAGAAGAAGAAGAAGAAGAAGAAGAAGAAGAAGAAGAAGAAGAAGAAGAAGAAGAAGAAGAAGAAGACAAAGAAGAAGAAGAAGAAGAAGAAGAAAAAGAAGATCAACAACAACAACAGCAACAAGATAAGGATAAAAAGTACAATAGGAAGGAGCAAAAAGAAAAAAAAAAAGAAAAAAAAAGGAGACAAAACAAAAAGAAATAGGAAGAAAAAAAAAAGAAGAATACTGGATATTAAGTCTGATTTACTTGAGCTTTATATAGCGCAATATTCACTAAACATGCACAAAGCGCTTTACAAGGGGTCATTGGCCAACAGCAACACTTAACACGTAGGACGTGACCTGACGCTTGTTAGGCAATCTTACATTTTTTTCGGACAGAGACAACACTGTTAACGGCCGGGTACACATTTTACACCTGAGTACGATGAGAGACTGTGAGTAAAGAGCCTTTTCCAAAGGACACAACTATGCGCCGAGTGAGGCTTGAACCCAGGACCTTCCGATCCGAAAGCGAGTGTCATACCACAAGACCACATAGCCGCACAATTTAAGACCTTTGAGCAAGATTAATTTCCTTTATTAAAAAGAATGAGTGCAATTTCATGAACTAGTCAGAGAGCTTTCTATTTAGAATTTTGTGATTGCATTGATTTTGTTTTTAAAAACCAATATTCCACATTAATTTAATCCCAGCATAATACTGTTTTGAGATGGCGAGACACAAAATTCATATTTCTGATTATTTGAATTTTAATATTTGAGTTCATGCAATAATTGGAACAATCCGATGTAATACCAGGGTGAGATTGTGGGTCACAAATTAACATGAAAGAAAAGGAAGTGTTAGGGATAGGAATGATGATATCATAGACTGCAGGTGCAACGCTAGTAAAGCCTTTTAACTCACTCAATCCTAGAGATTTTTGCTGTTTTTCAAAATTGGAAAAATGTATTAAAAATGAGCATGTATCGACATAGATAGTTTTATTCAACTATCATTATCATGTAAAAACTAAAAAACAGTAGCTTTGATACTACACCTTTAATTTTTCTCTGAAAAATGTAATAATTATAGGAATGGGGTAAAAGCATTATCATCTATGAGAGGTTGATGGGTAAAAGTAACCCGGATAAACTACGGATATAGTCGGTGTTAGGGTTGAGTGAGTTAAATGATCGCGAGGCAAACAAAAGGAGACATTCGTCGCATGCCATATTAATTTACTCACGCACACAATCCAACGTATTAAAAAAAAAAGAGTGAAAAATCTTAGAAGTCGTAGCTATCTAGTAGTAGAAGTGGTGGTAGAGGTCGTAGTTGTTTTTATTTTAGTAATTTTTGCGTGTTCTTATTGTTGTTGTTAATAATAATAATAATAATAATAATAATAATAATAATAATAATAATAATAATAATAATAATAATAATAATAATAATAATAATAATAATAATAATTAATTGCATTCCCCCCAGAAAAGGGTTTTTTTCGTTGTTGTAAAGACATGTTATAATTTGTACAGTAA
>NC_088363.1:16766519-16794019 GCF_034508935.2 Berghia stephanieae
CCCCCCCTCCTCCCCACCTTAGAAAAAACAAAAGATCAACCAAAAATAAATTTAAAAAAAAACGAAAACAAAAAAAACAAACAAATAAAAAGACACACAAAACAAAACAAAACAAAACAAAACAAAACAAACAAAAACAAGAAAAAAAGCAGAAAAAAAACATTCTTTTAAAATTTAAAATCAGTCATTGACGCCTGGTATACCCCGACTTGAAACTGTTTAGAGACGACCGGTCACATATTTATATGCCTGCCTGTGTGTGTCGTGACTACTTGTAGTTTTGTGTCGAAAGTCAATTCCATTCCCGTGCTTTCTGGCCAAAATTGTTTTAATGTTTTCTTTCGTTTTTTTCCAGAGTTCATCAGCACAGGTAGTAGGGAATGAGCGGGGTCAATGAGAATTTATTGAGATATTGACAAATATAAAAGGGTCGGTAGTTTAATGGCTCAATAATGATTATGATGCGTGCGAATTCTTTCTCAGAATCATATTCAAATGTGACCCATCTATTCAAACTGGTATCATATTTGGGGGTAAATTAGAATCCAAAAGGTGAATTTGAGGTCACAATGTCAGTTTTTTGTTTGTTTTTAGTCAATTTACGCGAATATGTCATTTTAATGTCTTCAATAAAGCATATCAACACTAGATACCCAAGTTTCATACTTAAAAGTATTGTAAATGTTGGTGTTCGAAGCTCGAAGAAATAAATAACATCAATGTCACATATTTATATGCCTGCCTGTGTTTTCGTGACTACTTGTAGTTTTGTGTCGAATGTCAATTCCATTCCCGTGCTTTGCCATGCCATGATCAATAACTATAGATAATAGCACAACAACAAAACGAGGAAATTCTGTATTATTTTGAACCCCATTATCGCTATTTGCCGGAGTTCGATCGGAAGGGGAGAAAAGAAAAAGATAAATATTTTCACAAAATGATTCTGAGCTTTTACCCTCTCCTTACCACTCAAAGGAAAATCGTCACATTCTTTACGATGCAACCGACAATTTTCTCATTCTGATTTCTCTTGTACATCACAAAATTCAAATAAATGCTTTGATGACAGCTATAAATACTATACACTGTTTTGTAGAGCTCATTTGTTACTTTTTGGTTGAGTAAAAAAAGTCTATTCTTGTGTTGAGTGGGAGTGAATTTTCGGGGGAAATTCTAAAAATAGCTGGTAAGGAGAGAGTTAACTTCATTAATACAGGATTGAATCTTTTTAACTCTCTCCTGACCGATCCTTTTCGGCATTTTCCCAAATGGGCAGGCTTTACCCTGCAGAATAAGTGTTTTTGTATACTTAAACAAGCTCTCTGAAAACAACTTTCTGTTCTTTTCCATGAAACAAAGATCATTCTTCAAAGTTTGTGATTTACAAAATAAATCTGAATATGAAAAATGTATTATATTGTGTCGTAGCAAATGTGACGATTTTGCTGCAGGTGGGAAGGAGAGGGTTAAAGTCATATTTTTTCCCCCTATGATTCATCTGACTAAAGATGGAACGAAATTAACGTCACTAAGCTCTTTGTTGTCGTTTTTTAGACAGCCATTTAAGTGATTCATTCTCATTAAATGATTTCAATCACACAATAAATGTTCAAGATTAAACCTAGTTTTGCGTGTTGGTAATATAAATCCGGTTAGCGGATGTTGTGAGTATCCTACCTAAACGCATAGCATCAATAAATTGAGGAGTGACTTGCACAAATCTATTCAAAAGAATTTCTGTGCAGCTATGTGGCCTAATTGTATGATAATCGCTTTCCGATCGGAAGGTCCTGAGTTCGAGCCTCGTTCGGGGCATAGTTGAGTCCTTGAAAAATAAATACCTGGCCGTTAACATCGTTGTCTCTGACGAAAAAAAACATTGTAATATCGTCGGGCCTGGCGTCATGTCTTGTTCTACATGCTAAGTGTTGCTGTTGGACAGAGGCCCCTTGTAAAGCGCTTTGAGCACATTCAGTGGATATTGCTCTATATAAAAAGCTCAAGTTAAAAGGTTAAGTTGCGTTACTTTACACACCACAACTCAAAATTTAGTCATATAATTGGTTTAAGTAAAATATTAGCCCATTGTCTTCGGAACTAGGAATTTATGACAACTTTGTGTAGTCTCAATAGAATATATGAATAGGTATGCAACACGAAGTGCTAAACAAAGCAGATAGAAGAACACAAGTAAAGAAAATTAACACCCCCTCCCCCTACCCCCCCCCCAAACCCCCCCCCCCCCAAAACCCCCCAAAAAGCAACAACAAAACAACAAACAAACAAACAAAACAAACAAATTACATTAAATTAAACAAAAAGAAAAGAGAAAAGAAAAACAAAACAATCTTTCATTAAAGAAGAATCCTGCCTTTTTTTTTTGGGGGGGGGGGGGGGGGGTTAAAATGTTTTTCTTTCTTTTCTGTCTTGCGCGGTATCATGCGCACCTTTTAGATTAGAATCTTGCACCATCGTTTGCTCCAACGTGCACTTATTTGCAGGTCTGATGGTCCAATTCCTTTTGGGCTCATTGCATGTTGTAATGAAAATCTAAAAAATGAACCAAAATATTGTCCATTACAATAATGTTAAACTAGGCCCATAAGTGAGTACGGATGTCAGACCTGCATATATGTACACGTCGGTTTGCTCCCAATTGTTTTTTACCTATGACTTTTTAGCGAGTCGGATTTACGAGACTTTTTCTGCTTTATTTTCTGAGACCGAAGAGTCTTACAATAATTTATAATATTACAATAATGAAGGTGCAGTCTCTCTCTCAGTCTCTCTTCTCTCCTCTTTTCTCTCTCTCTTTCTCTCTCTCTCTCTCTCTCTCTCTCCCTCTCTCTCTCTCTCTCTCTTCTCCCTCTTCCCCCCTCCCTCCCTCTCTTTCTCTCCCCTCTATTTATGAATAGAAGCCCAATTATTAAGGGATAAATTACCACATTATGTGCCGAGGACAAAAAGAAGTATTGAACTGCCGAGGACAATAAACGGACTAGGCTTAGGAGACTTAACACATGATGAAAGAAGAGCTCACCGATTCAGCAATTATCTTTATAATGATTCAAAAATACTTAGATGTATAAAAAAAATATGCACATAATGTAAAAAAAAAAACAAACAAAAAAAAAAAAAAAACAAAAACAAAAAAAAACAACAAAAAAAAACAAAACAAAACAAAACAAAAAAACCCAACAAAACACAACAAACAAACAAAACAACAACAACCCACAACTTATGTTGGGGCAGCGTGGCTAAGCGTTACGATCTTTGCTTCATACCCGAAAGGTACCGAGTTCGATCACCCACCACTGCGCTGTGTGGCCTTGAGCAAGTCACCTCACCCTAGCTCAATTTGCGGCGCTACACTGCGGTTGACGCCTGGGTTATTCCAGTCTTCCCTTTGTATAGACTCTAGAGACAAATTTCCCATACGGGATGAATAAAAGGAATTTTAAATTTCAATGACAAAATTATTTGATAAAGTTAACGATGAATTGAGTGTAAATATCAAACTCAAACAATGTAACAAAACCATAAATACAGGAACATGTCACCAACCACCTAAAACGGTACTATGTCGGGGTTGTATAATGTTTGCTTGTTTGTTTTTAAGGGATTTACGGCACTTGGGACATATTTAGGTCATTTCAACACCTGTAAAAAGGAACAAAATGGGATAGTCGAAAAGGTTATAGTTTTACAATTGAAAGCACAAAGACAAAGGGGAAGGGTTCAAATAAGGAACAGGTGTAGATTCTAAGAGCAAACTATCATTGTGCCTATTTTGAGATTTTAGATAAGATAGATAAGATAAGATAAGATGAACTTTATTAATAAAAAAACAGGAAATTACATTGTGTTTTACGTGGCACAAGTTAAAAGATAAAGTTATTTAGCAGGGTAGATGATCATACAACATAAAGAAATAACAAAATTGAGCTTTATATAGCGCTATATCTACTAAATGTGCTCAAAGCGCTTTACAAGGGGTCCCTGGTTAACAGCAACATTTAACATGTAGGACGGGAAATGACGCCTATTAGGCGATATTACAATTTTTCGGACAAAAACAACGCTGTTAACGGCCAGGTACTCATTTTACACCTGAGTACGGTGAGAGAATGTGAGTAAAGAGCCTTTTCCAAGGACTCAACTATGCGCCGAGCGCGAGGCTCGAACCCAGGACCTTCCGATCCGAAAGCGAGTGTCATACCACTAGACCGCATAGCCGCACATGACAGTAACACTGTATCATGAAATAGATGGCATTTAGTACCGTAGGGGACATTCAGATCATTCATTCTCACACTTGCTCTTATGTACGTTCTCCCTTTAATTAATTATCTCATCATCTCATTCGTCTGCAGTGTTTCATTCATCTTGTTTTTTTTATAAAGGGGAAACCCAAAACGTCCATTTTATCTGTTTTCGTATATTAAATTGAAGCTTACATTAAATTTCACATTGTTATTTATTTCTTCGAGCTTCGAGCAGCAACATTTACAATAATTTTAAGTATGAAACTTTGGTAGTGTTGATGTGTTTTATTGAAGACATTAGAATGACATAAAGTGACTTAAAAAAAAACAGAACAAAAAAAAAAAAACAAAAAAAAAAAAAACAAAAAAAAAAACGCATCATAATCATTATTGAACCATTTAACTACCGACCCTTTTATATTTATCAATATCTCAATAAATTCTCATTGACCCCGCTCATTCGCTACTACCTGTGCTGATAAACTCTGAAAAAAATAGAAAGAAAGAAAACATTTTAAAAATTTGGCCAGAAAAATTCATCCTTCAAATATCGGTCGATTAAAATGAAACCTCATCTTATAAAAAAAACTCTCAAACCCTGTACTTCGCGAAGTCCCAAGTTTAAGTGTTTTTGACAAGATGAGAGTCATTTTAATCGATCGATATTTTGACGGGCGAGTTTTCTGGCCAAAATTTTTTAATGTATTTTTTTTTTTTTGGAGTATGCCAGTCGGGTCGAAGAGGGAAACCAATCATCTAAATGAAATCAATGGGATATTTTATATTCATTCCGACAGAGAGAATAATGCCCGCACGTGTTCTTTGTTCTCGCCACCACGTTAATTAAGCACAGTTTCCACTGGTCTCTGATTAATGTTTCATTTGTCACTGGAAAGCGGATTTCACATAGGATAGGATATTAAAAGGGCAGACACTGAGACGAGTAGTATCCTTGAGGTCTTTTTGTAGAGTAGATAGGTAATAATAATAATAATGATAATAATAATAATAATAATAATAATAATAATAATAATAATAATAATAATAATAATAATAATAATAATAATAATGGTGATGATGATGATGATGATGATGATGATGATGATGATGATGATGATGATGATGATAATAATAATAATAATAATAATAATAATAATAATAATAATAATGATAATAATGCTAAAAAATTATATAGCCCTAAAACTCTGAGAAATCGGACTCTAAGCGTTTGGTTATAGATAAAATATATTTTTTAATGACGTGAAAAGGACATGTCACTAATCTCTTCTCACCTGCTGGTCAGGGCGTTAGTCTCGTGGTAAATTATTTAATACCAGATTTAGTATTGAGCTTAGTAAATATGTACTGTAATTCATTTACTGCGGTGGAGTCAGAATGGAGTAGTCAAGAGAAAAAAAAAGAGATAAATCAAGCCACCAATTAATTGTTTGTAAAATAGAAACACAAACTTGAAATTTATTGTTTTATCCTTTCTGAGTTTTGCTAGTTGACGCGCCTCCATTGTGAAGATAACGTCGATTTTTCGGTCGTTACCATTAAACATTTTAAAGTAAATCTGAATTGATGACAATGGTACTGTTCTGTTCTTGGTAAATTCCTAGTCAGTTTTGAAACCCTCTTTGTGTATTATACAATGTTTATGACGTGAAAGCTTCAGTGGTATTCGTTCCTTATTACCTCCTGGTAGTAGTTTCTAATGGTGCTCACACTCCTATGTTAGGACGATCAACCCAATCATCAGCAAATTCTTTACCGCACTTGTGCACCGTCTCAAACCGTAGCCATCGTTAAGTTATAGTTTGACACTGAAACCCAAAAAAGACTGGCATTTTGACGTCATTATTTAGTTTTTGCACCGCCTAGTGAGTTGTCGTTAGTAGTGCTCATGGAAACAAGTGGTCCCATTGGTTGAACTATTGAATATAAATCACGATTTGTTTTCTTTTGTGGCCAAAGATTGGCATTTTGACGTCATTTTATGGTCAGTGTCAGGCTATAAGTTAACGATGGCTACGCTCAAACCCACCCGGAAGCTTCGTTGCTACACATCGTTCAACTTGATGCTCCCTTGTTTCGGGATCGTTACTACAACGGGTACATATTGGACAGGTAGAAAGTCCCGACTGCTCCCTCATGGATCTCCGACCTTGTCGTTGGTTGGGGGAGCTTGAGGCATATCGGGGGCAAAGGAGTAATTCCGGTTGACCGTCACCAGAGTCCAGCCTATAGCGGGCCCCCCGAACCACAGATAGAGCCCGCCCTGATAATATGTGGTAAATGGAGATCCAACCCGGTGCACGAATGGCCTCGGCCATCCCGGGCTCCATACTTCTATGTTCACCTCCTGGTCAGACCGTAATCCCTCGCATAGAAATTCATATCAGATTTAGAATTAATTGAGTATTAATTATTATCACTTACTGAGGAGGAGAGAATTGGTTCTCAAGATTAAAAAATAAATAAATTCAAATGACCATTTGGATGTAACAGAGAGACACAAACATAAATTAATTCTATCCATTCCCAGTTTTTACTCGCTTGACGTTCCACAACTGTCAAGATAGTGCCGATTTTTTTAAATTTATATTTTTTTTTTTAGGTTACCATTTTTTAATTTTAATGTAAATCCGAATTTATGTTAATGGTACTGTCATTAAAAAAAAATCCCTTCTTGGAAAATTCCCAAATGCAGCCAATTTAGAAATCCTCTTTAGCACTAAATAAATGTGAGCCTGACTGTCAATAAAGATGAGATGCTCGGAGGGAAATCCGACGCTAATGACGGATGTCGAGTCGTAAACCGAGCCTTGATCCGGATTTGGATCTAAAACTGAAGACAGTATTGACCCCTGAACTTTTGACCCCTGTACTATCTCATGCTAGATATATTGCTTTGTGTAGCTAATGTGATATCTGTGATTTCCATCCAGCATGGCATAGAATATTGGTTTTTTTTCTTCTCATTATTTTGGACTTGTTTATCACAGTTTGATCACCTGTCGTTTAGGCTTTTAAGTTAACTGAATCAAATAAGTGTATAGCTTAATACTGAAGCTTTAAAGCGCATCGATACATATCGAATCTATATATAAATGGAGTTAAGGTCACGTGACCACAAAACAAAGAACCATTATTATATATTTTTTTCTTTTGAAACAGTTACAAATACAAATAAAGCTGTGCTTGGGCATATTTTATAATGTTGGAAGAATAGTTTTGATTTCATAATAGTTTCGTTAACAAGTTCTTGATTTTGATGTCAACGAAATAAAAATTTTCACCGGAACACAAACGAAACACGCTGTTTTGTGAGTGAGTATTGCGTGGTTCTATCTATAATATAGATAGAATGCGCTTGGCCAAGGAGTTCACAACATTGCCATCCGGAAGTATAACGGACCAACACACAAACTCGGTGTAACCATGAACTTTTATAGTCTGGTTAATACAGTTTAGTGAGAACAACTCACAAACGCGGATGGCAAAAACAATAACAAAGGCCTGAGTGACGTCATCTGCATACTATCTATACTAATAGAGTTTATGTCACGTGATCACAAAGCAAAAACGCTTAAGAGAAAAATTTTAACAAATGTTGAAATGAATATTAGAATCTACTTTAAAAGATGTGCTTGTGCATATTTTACACTGTTGGAATTGCAGTTTTGATTTCATAATTGTTTCGTTGACAAATCATTTTTTTTCAGACCGGACAAGTTCTTGATTTTGATATCAACAATATAAAGATTTTCACTGTAGTGCAAACGAAACATGCTGATTTTGTCAGTGTGTATTGCATGGTTGGTCTCGAGCATGTTTCGAGTATACATTGTAATCGGGGCATTTCTCGTAAAGATCATTACGTATTACCATTAACCAGTTGACAGCCCCTGTGAAAATTCGTATTTAACAATTTGGCCAGAAAACTCGTTCTTAAAACATCGTTCTATTTAAATGACCCTCATCTTGGCAAAAACTCTCAAGCCTGGGACAATGTGAAGTCCTAGGTTTGAGAGTTTTTGCCAAGATGAGGGTCATTAAATCGATAGATATTTGAACGATGCGATTCCTGGCCAAAATTCTAAATACATGTTTTTTTTTAGAGAACGGCAGTTAACTGGTTTAGAAAAGATTTCTCCGCCAGGACTTAGCTGTTGTGAGATGAAAGATTTGCTTGGTTAGAATACAGGAACACGGCGGGGGTTAAACTGATTTCATGCTTTGTTTGAGATAATGAAGTGCTCATTATAATCTATCTTTGAGCACGATTACAGACAAAAAACCCACACAAAAACTAAACATTCGACTTACGCAATTACAACATTTCCGTCATGTGTGTGTGTGTGCGCGCACACACACACACACACACACATGCACAAACACACATACATGCACAAACACGCGCAGGGTTTTTAACATTTAAAGCATCGATTGAGCAAACTCGGAATTCATTAGTTGTGATAACAAGAGAGATAAAGATTTATAAATGCCGTAGTAATTATACCATTCTATTACAATACCAGTTCTTCATGATTATATATTTTTAAAAAGTAGTTATTTACCTTAGTCCTAGTTTTGTGCAGCATGTGGTCTTGTGGTATGACACTCGCCCTCTGATCGGAAGGTCAAGTGTTCGAGTCCCGCTCTGAGGAGCGCATGGTTGAGTCTTCGAAAAATGTTCTTTACTCACATTCTCTCGTTGGAATCAGGTCGAAAATAAGTACCTGGCCGTTAAACGTGTTGTCTCTGTCGAAGAAAAAAATGAACTATCGCCTAACAGGCGTCATGTCTCATCCTACATGTCATGTGTTGCTTTTGGCTAGGGACTCCTTGTAAAGCGCTTTTAACCCTTTTTTATTTGGATATGCTCTTTATGAACACTTTTTTTTGACATGCTCTTTATGAATACTTTTTTTGGACATGCTCTTTACGAACACTTTTTTTGTACACGCTCTTTACGAACACTTTTTTGGACACGCTCTTTACAAACCCTTTTTTTGGACATGCTCTTTACGAACACTTTTTTTTGGACATGCTCTTTACGAACACTTTTTTTTGGACATGCTCTTTACGAACATTTTTTTTGGACACGCTCTTTACAAACACTTTTTTTGGACATGCTCTTTATGAACACTTCTCTTTTACATGCTCTTTATAAATACTCATAGATACTTTTTGTATGCTTTATTTACCAACGAGGAAGCTCTCATAACATCGTGCAAAACCAAGAAATCTGATTGGAACTGAGAGTAAAATCCTTCCTTCAACAATTAGCACTAATGACCCCAAAGTCCCAAAGTTCAACTCCGATGAACTTTTCCATTCCAGACATATTCATATTGGTGAGAGTACAACTTGTTTGTGCTTGCTGCCTGTGGCAGACCTTTTCCGTTCTTAATATTTAATGACTATTTTTAGTAAGCACGTGCCATTCCGTCCATTGGTGGGAAGATCAAGTACTCACAACGATGTAGTGTCTCGTGTTAAAACAGGCTGTAATTCGCATTATCTGATAAAAGCAGGGTTGAAATTTTAAACTAATATTTTGTTTTGTCGCGACAGAATATTGAAATGTTACACTTCTAGAATTGTGAAAATCATGAATTATTCATTATATTCAGGTTTTGTTTATTTCTTTCATTTGAAATATTCTGTTTGATAATTAAGGCAATAAAATTATGAATTGGCCTGTAAGAGAGCATGGTGGTTGATTATGATATTGATAACGATGATTGTGGTTATGCTGTCGGTGGTAGCAATGAGAACAGCGATGATGGTAGTGTGGTGATGGTAACAACGACAACGACGACTATGGTAATGATGGTGATGATGATGATGATGATGATGATGATGATGGTGATGATGATGATGATGATGATGACGATGGTGGTGATGATGATGATGATGATGGTGGTGATGATGATGATGATGATGATGATGATGATGATGATGATGATGATGATGATGATGATGAGGATGATAATGATTAGGACGTTGAAGACTATGTGTGAAGATGTCGATAGATAAGTCGTAGAATTTCAAATAGCATGTTTATCCATTAATTTGATTGTTCGCGTATTAATGAGTTTCTGTGGATGAGAATTTTATACCTACTGGTTCGGGTGTTTGTGTGTGTGTGTGTGTTTGTGTGTGTGTATGTGTGTGTGTGTGAGAGTGTGTATGTGCGTGTGTACGGCCATGGGTGAGAAACACTGATTTCCAACATTCTAATAAACATTTTTTTCACATCTTTTTAGATCCTTTCTATGATTGCCTACATAAAGGACGAGAAACTATAAACCAAAGGATCAAAGAGACAAATTAGGGAGCAGGCACTGGTGTAGATTTTTTTTGGATTATTATCATATTGTATACCTCTCTCTCTCTCTCTCTCTCTCTCTCTCTCTCTCTCTCTCTCTCTCTCTGCGTTGTCTGGAATACACTTTTTCAGACCTTTATAAAACAAAAGAATAACGAATTCCGTGCTGGAGGTGTGGTGGTGGTGGTGGGGGTGATAGTGTAAAGGGGAGGGGGGGGGGGGGGCGAGTTCCATATTGAATCTGACTTTGGTTGTTTTGTATCCTCTCAACGTGCTCAAGATGCTTTACATATCGTGTTTCCAACGATTCCGGTAATAGAAGTAGTACAACATTATCACTAGTCTACAACCTACTTGGAATCTATCAAAGACAAATTAGGGAGCATCCACTGGTCGAGGTAGGCCGAGTTTTTTAGATGATTTTTTTTTCTTGTATACCTCTCTCTGTGTCGTCTGGCATACACTTTTTCAGACCTTTATAAAACAAAAGAAAAACGAATTGCGTGCTGGAGGTGTGGTGGTGGTGGTGGTGGGGGTCGGGTTCCATATTGATCTTACTGTTTTAATTCTAGAACTCGGCAGTGCTGAAATCTGAGGAGTATCATTATGATCATAATTGTAACAACAACGTTAACGTTACGCGAACATCGCTCTCCTGTCCTCTCTTATCTAGGCGTGTGAAGTATAATTGACGACAGATTACAAGGCTTAGAGATCTTGTAATATTTCCACGTAATGACATAGCGGGAAGCATAATGACGTAGTACAACGAGATACCTTGAAGTATGAAGTACAGTACTAAGGTTGTGAATCTGACTTTGGGTGGTACATATCCACTAAACATTAGTGCTCAAGGCGCTATACATGTCGTGTTTCCAGCTATTCAGGTAATAGAAGTAGCACAAAATTATCATTAGTATACAACCTACGACTTGAGAACTTATATTTATGTCATGTCTTTAAAATCGCGTTCCATTTGTTGTCTTAAATAATTGTCTTTATTGTTAAATTGACCAGCGTCTAGAGCTGTTATCTGATGACTTTTCTGATGATATTTCTCGAAAGTTTTTGGGGGAGATTTTGTCAAGAAAAGTAGATTTTATTTCATAGTTATTGGTAACTTATCGTTTAAACATTCAGAGATTGTTGTTGTTCGGACATTTATCCACAAATTTATCCTAAAGTACAAAAATAGCTATTTGGGTCATCGTTAAGCAAATGAATGAATGGACGCTTGCCGTGAATGTGTGCGTCACTTCGAGTTTGTCAGTCTGTTTCTATTATCCACTTAGCAATTTGCTTCAATAAATCTCTGTCTAGTGCAAGTGTTCTTAGCTTTAGAATGTCATCATGTGTGTTAAGGTGCTGAGGCAGTTGGATGTTTCCTTGTGTTGTTGAAATCAGTTCTTCGGTTGTTGTTTCTAAATGTATCTGATATTTTTTGAGATCTTGACTCAATGTTGTTGAAAGTGAAGTGGTGTACGCCTTCTGTATTTGGTTCCTTGTTTGAAGTAATCATCCATTGAGGTTTGTGCTGGAATATTTTCATCTCGTCGGAGCACGTGTCCGAACAGTTTCCATCTTTGTTTCTCTATACGCGTACCGACTGGGTGTACTCTGCATCTGTTATATACATCCTCATTACGGATTTTGTCTGGCCAATGTACCCCAATAACTTGTCTCAATTGGTTGCAAATGAAGAGAGTCCAGGTTGCCCAAATTCGTTTTTGTAAGACCCCACTTACCCCAGTTGTAAATAAGGATTAGCAGCACTAGCGCTTCGTAGAGGCGTATTCTTTTATTTGGTTGCCTTAATATTTCCTATTTGGCGACCAGTCATGTGATGGCGTGTCTCTCCATGCCTGATACGTCACCTCCATTTAGAAAATCGGTTAACACTCTCAATCAATCTATTGGGCACCTTCGAATCACCAGAGAAATTTTGAAGTTTCAAAATACTTAACTTTTCAGCGCTGAGGCTATAATATTCGCATTTCTATCACAAAATGGCTGACACCTGATTGAGGCAGCATGAGAATGACAAGCTAAGACAAAGCGACATTCGAATTCAGCACAAAATCTCAATTAAAATACACACCCTAGGGCCAATTGAATATTCTGATGAAAGAAATGATACCATCGGTTCAATTTATAGTACTTTTGTAGAAAGTAGGATTGGATTGAATTGTTATTTTTGCCGTTCAAGACTTTGCGGCCATTGGCCATTAGAGCAGATTCTGTTCTGGCCGCACAGTGTGGCTAATGGCGCTGAAAGAGTTAAAGTATTGTCCTATAAGGTAAAAAGTGGTCCTCCCGAGCGATTAAGCCCATGGTGTTGGACTTTATCCCGGTTTCTATAGCGTGAAACGGACAATAGCAAAGAACTTTCGACCATATCTTGCAGCAGTCCCAGCTATTCATTCACCGCTGGGTGGACAGGAGAGAAGTGAGGGGGGGGGGGGGGGGGATGAGTTGCGAAGAAGAAAAAAATCTCAACGTCATCAAGGATCGATCTCGGTCTCTTTGCGGGTGAAGCGAATGCTCTAACAACTTAATTATTGGGATCCCCTCTATAAGATAAACCAGACAAGTATTTCCTCTTGAAGTCACAAAATATTTTTTTTTGAACTTGAGATTTTATATAGCGTAATATCCACTAAACGTGCTCAAAGGGCTTTTCAAGGGGTTCCTGGCCAACAATAACACAACCTGTAAGGCATGACATGAATGACGCCTAATAAGCAATATAACAATTTTTTTCCGACAGAGACAACGCTGTTAACGACCGGGTACTCATTTTTAAACCTGAGTTCGGTGAGAGAATGAGAGTAAAGAGATTTTTTTTCCCAAGGTTTCAACTATGCGCCAATCGAGGCTCGAGCCCTGTACCTTCCGTTCCGAAAGCGAATGTCATACCACAAGACCACATATAAAGACGTCTAGGTGCACGATAAATATCAAAGAATTGCAGCTTTTTTTTCTTTCTGAATGAAAAATAAATGCAACTTAGCACTTGGTGAAAGCCAGCTCCTCATACGTTGGACAACAATGAATAATACAGCTTTGAAAAAGAGCACAATACAAGACACGGAACGTTTCAAGCTCAACACCTCTCTTCAGCAAAGAAAAAATAAACAAAAACAAAACAAAACATTAATTCATCATTCATTAAAATCCAGACAGACAGACGAGAATTATTTGACACAACTGTATGTATGTAAGTAAAAAAAAAAGGATCCTGAAATGAGAGAGAGAGAGAGAGAGAGAGAGATAGATAGATAGAGAGAGAGAGAGAGACAGGGAGAGAAATAGATAGAGAGAGAAAACGAGAGAATCTGATGGTTGGTAATTAGAGAGATAGATAAATAGATAGATAGAAAGATAAATAGAGAGAAGGATATATATATATATATATATATATATATATATATATATATATATATATATATAGAGAGAGAGAGAGAGAGAGAGAGAGAGAGAATCCGATTGATTGATAGATTGGTAATGATATATATATATATATATATATAGATAGATAGATAGATAGATAGATAGATAGATAGATAGATAGATAGATAGATAGATAGATAGATAGATAGATAGATAGATAGATAGAAAGTATTAAAAATATGGATGGCAAAGTATCTTATTTAAAAAAAGCAACAACACAAAATAAAAAACAAACAAAAAATAAAAAAATAAACAAAGAACCCCCCCCCCCCAAAAAAAAAAACAAAAAAACAAAAACAAAAAAACAAACAAACAAAAAAACAAACAAACAAAAAACAAAAACAAAAAACAAAACAAAAAGAAACAAACAAAAAACAGCAAAAATAATCAAAAACAAAGCAAAACAAAACAAAAACCAACAAAAACCAACAAAAAAACGACAAAAAAAACCCCAAAGTAAATATGAGATGAAATTTTTAAAAACCCCACAAAATTAATGAATTATAGAATTAATAACGGGCTTACGTGATAAGAAGCCCAACAGGAAATCTGGAAAAAATGGCATCCACCTAAATTTAAGCGGATTGTGTGAGAGAGAAAAAGAGAATTAGAGAAAGAGAGAGAGAGAGAGAGAGAGAGAGAGAGAGAGAGAGAGAGAGAGAGAGAGAGAGAGAGAGAGAGATAGATAGATAGATAGATAGAGAGAGAGAGAGAAGAAGAAGAATGAGATGAGAAGAGAGAGAGAGAGAGAGAGAGAGAGAGTACTACACTTACAAAAGATTGTTGAAATAAAAAAAAAATAAAGAAAGTTAATGTTTGTATATTATAACGGGGCTTGTATGATTTTAAAAGTTGGCATCGATTCCCGTTAAAGCGGATTGTATTCTTAAAGTTTATGGACTCAATTCCTCTAGTCTCCACAGTCTAGCAGAGTACTTTGATGTAGTAATTGATTAATCAATGAGAGAAGGTTTTTGGGCATAGCTTGAGGGCAAAACGTACTTTTCACCTTGATACACACTTCAGTGATCAGAACTCCTCCCCCCCCCCCCCCCCCCCCCCTTCCCAGAATACAGTTTTCTTTTCTTTTCTTTTCTTTCTTCCGTTGCCTCTATAGTATTTATTGTCATCACCCTTCTTTTCCCCCACCACCTTCTCTTTCCTCTCTTCTCCTCATGTTCTTTTTCTCATTTTTTTCTTTCTTCTTCCCTTCTCCACCACACCATGTGTTGCCTTCCTCTCCATCTCCACTTTGTTCTTGTTTTGTATTGTTCTTTTTTTTTTTTTGGGGGGGGGGGGGGGGGGGGGGGTTATAATTATTGGTTATAATGGTTATAATTGTTTTTGTATAATTGCTATTTTGTTCATTTCAATTATAGAAGACATTTTGCACGCGTATTACAATAAATGTTCAACATTTTCACTGAAATCAATAATCGTGTAAGCGGCCCTCCTCTTTCTACAGTGCATGTAGATATAACGCGCACAGTACGGCAATTAGTTAATAAATCATAGCGGAAGTCTGAATCTTTATAATGATATGTTTTTTCTTATTCGTTAACTCCCTCCTTACCAGCCATTTTTAGGATCCCCCCCCCCCCAAACTTCACACCCAACTTACACGAAAATAGATTATCTTTATCACTCAAACACAATAGCAGTAAGTTCTTGCAATATATAATTTCTTTAGCAAAATATGCTCTACAACGCACATTTAATTTTTAATGATGTACAAAAGAAATTTAAATAAGAAAAATGTAGGTTGTATCGTAACGAATGTGACGATTTTCCTATAGATTGGTAAGGAGGGGGTTAAATTGCAATTTTATACATCTTAACTTTTACTTGAAGCCAACTGTTTTGTGATCAACCGTATCAAAACAGTATTGTATCGAGTTGAGTCCGATGATTGAAATTCATTTAAAGAAAATTTGAGTTAAAATAAAGGATGTGATTGGGTACAGTGGATTTTGTTTCTTAAACTTCAAGCAATTTAAATTTCTTAACTATGGCCATTTTGTCAAAAAAATTCTGTTATTTTCATATTGATCATTCAGATATAATACTGTTTTGAGTCGTTGAACTACATTTTGATATCTAAGAAATCAAGAGTGATATTGGAATGAATCGATTTAAAGAATAAACAAAAATAAAATTTCCTTTATTCATCCCATAGAGGAAATTTTTCTCAAGGGTCTATTCCAAGGGAAGACTGGAATAACCCAGGCGTCAGCCGCAGTGCAGCGCCGCAAATTGAGCTTGGGCGAGGTGACTGGCTCAAGGCCACACAGCACAGCGGGGGTGATCGAACTCTGCACTTTTCGGATACGAAAGACCGTACCGCCTGGTTATTGATGTACTATTGATAAAAATTTCAGTTATTTTCATCAATATAATACCGTTTCGAGTCGATGAACCACGTTTTGATATTTAAGAAATCAAGAATGATATGGAAATGCATCGATTTTGGTGATTGATGTAATTTGAACTTTGATAGTTTATGTCAATGACAAATTATTGGGAAGTAGGCACTGATGTAAGATAGAACTATGAAAAGTTGTGTATTAAACAGTACCAGACAAGCCAGAAAGATAGTACAAATAAAAACCAAAACAAAAACAAAAAAACAAAAACAAGAACCCCCCCCCCCCCCCAAAAAAAAAAAAAAAAAAACTAAAAAAACGTCCAAAATAATCAACTGTTCCGAGATCTTTTTTTTTTCTCGAACTTTTCTTTTGTGATTTATCTAGTTATTTGAGATGGTTTTTTTTCCCTTGTATTTTTCTTTCTGCCTTGTCTGGAGCTGTTTGATAATCGGATTTTTGTATTCACATATTATTAATTATTCCATGCGAAACATTACTCATGTAGATATATCATTTTCCGTTTGTCATAAATAATGTATTTCATATAGGTCTCTGTTTATCATTCTCCTCCTTTTACTTCCTCTTTTTTTAGTCTCTCTCTTTCTTTCTCTCTCTCTCTCTCTCTCTCTCTCTCTATCTATCTATCTATCTATCTATCTATCTATCTATCTATCTATCTATCTATCTATCTATCTATCTATCTATCTATCTATCTATCCTACCAATCTCTTTCTCTGCCTTGTTTGTAACTCTACCCTCTCCCCCAACTTGACAACGAGTCCAAGTCATACTTTATCCAAGTATCGATCACAATTTCTCAACTCAAAATCGATTTCAACAATATATCAGCCTTTCTGGTAAGCCACATCCATTAGTCAGTTAACTGCTGTACTCTGGACAAAAAAACCAAACAAACCGTACTTAAAAAAATTAGCCAGAAATCTCATCCTCCACATATCAATCGATTTAAATGACCCTCATCTTGGCAAGAAACTCCCAAACCTGGGACTTAAATGAAGAATTCGCGAGGTCCCAGAGTTTAGAGTTTTTTGCCAAGATGAGGGTCGTTTAAATCGATTGACATTTGAAGGACGAGTTTTCTGGCCAACTTTTTAAATACGAGATTTTCCAGAGTATGGAAGTTACCTGGTTCGTATAAAATCGCGAACCGTCATGTCTTTTTAAATTCTCTATTTCCCAGGTGTTCACACACAGCACGGGTTTTCACGCTCTGTGCAAAACAGACAAAGAATCGAGCATTTTATTCACACCTTCGAGTTCTCGTTGATTGATTAGATTAACGATACGGATATCGTCACAATGACAACACATTCAATCTCGTTATCATTTCGGCAGGTGGGATTTCTTGCTTGCTTGGATATATTAATATTATCTGACGGTGATCTAAATATAGACCTATGTGACACTTCTTTCCTCTCCCACCCTTTACGCTATATTATTCAATGGATGGGTTTATGTGCCACCAAAAAAAAAGATGTCAAAGTTCAGAACAAAATGAAAATGAAAATGCACCCCCATCCCCCCCCCCCCCCCCCCCCCCCCCCCCCCCCCCCCACACACACACGTAGGAATCGGTTGTTTTCTTTGTGGCGCTCACATTTAAGATATTTTATTAGCTGATTTATAACGTTATAATATCTACCCAGAATTATTATTCCAAGAGTTTCTAAGGGTTCACCAGAGAACTAAATGTTATCTGTAAAATAAAATGAGTAAAATCGACTCATAAAAGATACAAAACAAATTAAACGATGTTTCGGTGCCTTCGGCCTTCTTCAGATATGAAGACCTTCTTCTTTGTTTTGTATCTTTTATAAGAGTCTTTTTTACTCCCTTTATTTTACTATACATTTTATTGACTCATTTAGACACCTTTATATTTTGGGATCTTTAAAACCATATTATGCAATTAACAAATATAGAAGAAAGACACTCTGCAAATACCGACCATTCTTCACTTTTTAATAAATTTCTTATACGATACTCTCTGGATACCAAAATTAAGAAATTAGGAAGCAAGCAGGCACTGGTATAAGATAAAGATCTGAACATGTGTGTATAAAAATCAGTCTACCTCGACTGGGGATCGAACTTCATACCTTCTGATTACCGCTCTTTTAACAACGCTGTTAACTCTCAGGTACTCATTTTAACCTGAGCGCGCTGACAGAATGTGAGTAAAGAGCCTTTTCCAAGGACTAAACTATGCGCCGAGCGAGGCTCGAACCCGGGACCTTCCGATCCGAAAGCGAGTGTCATACCACAAGACCACATAGCCGCACAAAATATTTTGATTTTCGGACCGAGGAAAGAGCCTTTGGGAGGTTTATCTCCGAGGTTACGAAATACTCAAGATTTCACTCATTGTAAGACAAATAAAGTTATTTATAAAGCTGTGTCAAACGGGAGTAAGCAAATATCCAAATATTTGTGTCAATTATTATAGAATTTGTTAAGTCTCTATAATATTGTTAGGCTTACAGGGGGTAAAATTAAAAGGAAAGATATTCTCCTCCTTGTTTGCTTATCATTAAAATAATACTTCCGGTTTGTTTGTTGGTTGTTTTTTTTTTTTTTTTTTTTTTTTTTTTGGGGGGTGGGGGGGGGGGGGGTCGGTTTTGTAATATTATAGTTTCATGACATTTGCCTTGGGAGCTGTAGATCTTTGGTTCAAGTCCCGCTGTGGATGGCGCAAAGGTGAAAAGGCTCTGTATTCACTTTTTATTAGACTCAGTTGTAAAATGAGTTCCCGGTCGGTAACAGGGTTGTTGTCTCCGTCAAAAAATTGAAATAGATAGCACATTACAGGCGTCCTAAAAAGTTGACTACGGTAAGGGCTGCCTGAAGCCGATGATCGTAAAATACTAACGGAAGAGTGAAAATGGAAAGGCTTTTTATTTTTCATTATATTTTAATTTTTTTCTACGTTTATTTGTGTATTGTTGTGCTGACGAAGGGTTTGTACCCGAAACGTCCATTGTCTGTTTTGTTCCCATACGAAGCCTTTCCATTTTCACTCTTCCGTTAGTATTTTAAAAAGTTGACTATTACTTTTGGTCTAGGACTCCATTGTAACACACTCTCTGAACACATGAATAAATAAATAATAAAATTCCCTTTATTCATCCCATAGGAAAAAAATTCGTCTCTATGGTCTATTCCAAGGGAAGACTGGAATTATCCAGGCGTCAGCCGTAGTGCAGCGACGCAAATTGAGCTAGGGCGAGGTGACTTGCTCAAGGCCACACAGCGCAGGCGGGTGATCGAACTCGGTACCTTTCGGGTACTTAACGTGCTCAAAGCACTTTACAAGGGACCCCTAGCCAACAGTAATGAAGGACAAAACATGACGCCTGATAGACGGTACTACAGTTTAAACAAGTCATGAACTATAATTACAAAGAAAAATTGCGTAGCAAAATTCAAGTAAATCTATTTATAAACAAATGTAAACGTTTTATAACTGAGGGAGTCGGGGGTGGTTGGGGGGGGGGGGGGGGGGGGGTAGTTAGCATCGTATAAAATTGTCTACAGTGGTATTTATCGATTAGCCTGCTCTTGAGACACACTTTCAAAACGTGTAATTTTCTTGCTTCATAATGCAGTCAATATGTCTGCGCCACTCCTCCCCCCCCCTTTTTTTTTTTTTTCACTAACCAAATATGTGACCTACCGCCTCAAAGCGGTAAAATGTCCGACTGCTTTTAGAATTTGAAAATTAAATTGAATTTGTAGAGAAAATTATAAAAGTTGACCTTTCTAAGTGTTTTTGTTTGGTTTTGTTTTGTTTTTGCCTTTTCGTGGTTTTTTTTTTGTTTGTTTTGTTTTGTTTTGTTATGCCGTTTATTTTTTTTGGTCGTTGTTTTGCTTGTTTGTTTGGTTTGGGTTTTTTGTTGTTTTTGGGTGTTTTTTTTGTTGGTTTGTGTGTTTTTTGTTTTGTTTTATTTTTGCTTTGTGTTTCGTTTGTTTCCTTTATTTAAGACATTGAATATATTATCTTAATGTGTGAAAAAACTAGAATGTCATAGAATACGTATCTGATAATTTTCCAACTTTAAATTCACTTTTTGGGGTCTAGCTTATTCGTACATTCTAACATTTTGAGTTTATTGGTCACATAATAATGTATTGGTGTGCTGTTTGAGGTCTCAGGTTTGAGAGGTTTTTTTTTCCAAGATGAGGGTCATTTAAATCGATATTTTTTGAAGGCCATGTTTTCTGGCCAAATTTTTAAATACGCGATTTTCCAGAGTACGGCAGTTAACTGGTTAATCATCGTGTGTGTGTTTTCCTAATACGCTTCAACAGTCGTGACGTCACTTCCTTCGTAATGACGCATGGTAACTTAGTAACTGGCCCGAAACTATTGGAACAATGGCGGACCCCCCATATGAAATATTTCTCCCACGAGCATAAAAGCGTATCCAGAGGGGAAAAAACATTATAAATCTGATCATGTTTCGACTTTTACACATTCTGGTAACAAGACAAATGAAAAGTTCTAGCCAGCATGAAGAATAAAAGTACTGATCTTCTTTGTTTAGAACCACGATGGCCGCCGTTGCTGGGCGACGTGACATCAGACTATTGAATCCAATTACATTATGGTAGTGATTGGTAGATACAGCAAACTACACAGGTTTTACTATCGATGGTATGTGTCTAAATAAAATACCCACTGTTCAACCGCTTGGTCAATAGAACTAACACAGAAAACTATGTATAAATGTAACCGTTTAAAATCTGATCGAGAAAATCGTGTGATAACTAGTCACTCATCTGGCGGTATAAAAACAATAACAATGATCAGAGAGAGGGCGATTTCATTCAAGTTACTGTTTATAAACAACCAAATATGTTTGTCCAAGCACGTGTGAGGGTGTGTCACAAATTTTAAGTCTTGATTGGTCAAAAATCTACTGGTTAATTGTCAACGTACAGTGTACTAGTAGTGCGATGTGGTATTGTGGTGTGACACTCAACTTCAGACCGGAATGTCCAGGTTTCGAGTCCAGCTTTGAGCAACCCATAGTTGGGTAGTCGGAAAAGGCTCTTCACTCACATTTTCTCACACTCGTACTCAGGTGTGAAAGGTATATCTGACCGTTGACAGTGTATTCTGTTGGCGGGGGGGGGGGGGGGGGGGGGGGTAATGTATTATCTCCTAATAGTCTCGTCCTACATGTCGAGTGTTGCTGTTATCTAAGCACCACTTGTAAAGCGCTTTGAGCACGTTTAGTGTATTGGATATGGGGCTATAGATAGTATGAAGATGACGTCACTCATGTCTTTGTAATTGCTTTTTGCCATCCGCGTTTATGAGTAATTCTCACTAAGCTGTATTAACCAGACGATAAAAGTTCAAAGTTACACCTAGTTTTGTGTGTTGGTCCGTTAAACCTCCGGATGGCAATGTTGTGAGCTTCTTAGCCAAGGGCATACTATCTATATAAATGCTCTATGTTACTGGTAAACGTGCACAAATATAATAATTCATTGAAGCCAACATTCAACCTGTCTGTGTAATGATAAAGCCATGCATCTTCCCTAGATCTCATCAGAGACAGCGGTGTAGAAAATCGATCGCCCACTACACCGGAGGCAGGTATCTAGAGCACACACACTCACTAATGGGAATAAATTGAGGACGAACCGATACCAACGTCCCATTTTATAAAAATTAGAGCTCTAACTTCAAAGCAGTGGGAAATTACTATACTATTATATTTTTTTTCCTCCTGCAGTGATTTTAACTTAGTCTAGTTGTTTTTTTTTAATGATTCCGCTGCGAATTATATTATCTAAAAAATTGGTGAATCATTATGCATCGATTGTTGTTCTCTTTGATTTAGTCATGATGTTTCGAGTGTGTCATGCCCTCTCACGGGGTTATACGGTGACAAACAGGAAACAATTACAATAACAAAATGTTACTTTAATCAGTTCACTGCCGTACTCAAGAAAGACACGTAGATATTTAAAATTTTGACCAGAAAAAAAATAATAAAAATCTTCCTTCAAATATCGATCGATTTAAATGACCCTCATCTTGGCAAAATCTCAAACCTGGGGCCTGGTTATTATTATTATTATTATTATTATTATTATTATTATTATTATTATTATTATTATTATTATTATCATTATTATTATTATAATTATCATCATTACTATTATCACTATCATTGTTATTATTATTATTATTATTATATTATTATTATTATTATTATTATTATTATTATTATTATACTTACAAGTATTATTATTATTATTATTATTATTATTATTATTATTTATTATTATTATTATAATACTACTAAATACTACTACTACTACTACTACTACTACTACTACTACTACTACTACTACTACTACTACTACTACTACTACGACAACAACTACTACAACTACGTTTACTACTACTACTACTACTATACTACTACTACTACTACTACTACTACTACTACTACTACTACTACTACTACTACTACTACTACTACTACTACTACTACAACTACTAATGATACTACTACAACTTATACAACTATTACTATCATTATTCACAGAACATTATCATTTCATTATTTAAACAGAAGATAAAGAAATCAAAGAAGTTATGGATCAATGATTTTCTAATAATAAACAGAAAAAGAGAAATGAATCGAATCAATCTAAATTGTGACTTTCACGTTCTGGGAGGCGAAATGAAAATGTCATGGACGTTGTGTTTTAGATGACACATCAATTCAAGGATTAAACACAGAAACAAGCAAATATCAAAGACATTATTAAAGATCGATAGAATGCATGTCGCGCTGCATTCGTGACTAACACGATCACACACAGACACACAAAGAACGCATTGCCATACATACACATAGCATTCACACAGATTCAGATTGAGATGTTGCATTATAGCAGCAATGCTGTGACACATTGATTGGGTAATCTCATGGCTAGAGATAATTTATTTTTCTTCGAAAGTGATCGATATCAGATGACATATTCGATGAATTGATATATATATATATATATATATATATATATATATATATATATATATATATATATATATATATATATATATGGTCCAGTGATATGACAATCGCCTACGGGTCGGAAGGTCCTGGGTTCAAGTGGTTGAGTCCTTGGAAACGGCACTTTATTCAGATTCTCTCACCATACTCGAGTTTACAATTAGTTCTTGGTACTTAACAGCGTTGTCTCTGTCGGAAAAAAAGTAATTTCGCCAAACAGGCGTCACATCTCGTCCTACATGTTAAGCGTTGCTATTGGCTAGAGACCAAGACTAACACACTGTGTGTGCCCTGCTCGGGACCAATTGTAAAAAAGCGCGTTGAGCACATTTAGTGGTATTGCGCACTATAAAAGCTCATTTTTAAATTAGATTTTTATTCTTTTCATTCTCAAGTGATGGATCATGTTTACCTGCTATTAAAAATGCGCCACTTTTACTGAATGAAATAACAATTTGGCTCCATAATGATCTTACTCACTCACTCACTAATAGGCTTCAACAGTCTTGACGTCACTTCCCTCGTAATGACGCATAGTAACTCAGTAACTGGCTCTAAACTATCGGAACAATGGCGGACTCCCTTATGAAATATTTTTCTGACGAGCGTATCCAGAGGAGAAAAACATTATAAATATGATCATGTTTTGACTTTTATACATTCTGATTACATTAAATATGAAAATTTCTAGCCAGCACGAAGAATATAAAGTACCGATTTTCGAAGAAGTGAAATATGAAGTTATCTCTCTAGTAATAATGATAATAATAATGGTCTGACAAAGGATGTAACAAAGTGTACTTATTTCCAGGTCTGATAACCAAATTGTTATGGTCTCCTAGTTTGTAATAGAAATTGCGTTTGGTTATAAGACCTGCACATATATGCACCTAGGGATGCCATATTAATCATATAGAATGAACGAAAATGACGTCGCTCTATCTTATAAACAGCCATTTTGGTAATTCCTTTTCACGAAATTATATAAATCAGACCATAAACGTTTAAGGTCGCACCTAGTTTTGTGTGTCGGTAACTGTTATCTGGCTGGCGGACGTTGTGAGTATTTTACATAAAGGCGAACTTCATAAGTTTTTTTTTTTTTCAATCTTTCGTTTTGAAAAAAAAAACGGACTTGTGACAAATCGCTGCCCGATCTTAGGAGTGCGAGAAGGGATCAAAACGCAAGACTGAGAAATTTGTCATTCTACCCCTCCGAAGACTTTGGTTTAGTAATTAATACCTGATTGAAAGTCATTGTGCGGCTATGTGGTTTAGTGGTTTGACACTCCCTTTCGGATCGGAAGGTCCTGGGTTCGAGCCTCGCACTCGGCGCATAGATGAGTCCTTGGAAAAGGCTCTTTACTCACATTCTATCACCGTACTCGGGTGTAAAATGAGTACCTGGCCGTTAACAGAGTTGTCTTTGTTTGAAAAATTGTAATATCGCCTAACAGGCGTCATGTCCCGTCCTACATGTTAAATGTTGCTGTTGACCAGGGACCCCTTGTAAAGCGCTTTGAGCACATTTAGTGGATAATGCTCTATATAAATGCTCTTTAAAAAAAAAGATTGATTTATTTTGTGCTTTTTATCTGACCTGCCTACTATTATGAAACAAATAACAATGTGAAACTGAATGTAAGCTTCAATTTAATGTACGAAAACAGATAAAATGGACGTTTCGGGTTTCCCTTTATCAACAAAAAAGGATGAATGAAACACTACAGACGAATGAGATAATATTGTGGTAGTGGCGTTTTCAAGATGTTTCATCTTAATTTTGGCTCCACTTTCAGAAGTTCATGGGCATCTCTAAACGGTAATAGTCTGCTAGAGGGACTTCACCTCTCTTCTTACCAGCCATTTTCCGGATTTTTCCCAAAACATCACACCAAACTAACACAAAATTATATTTTTTTATCACTCAGACACAATAGCAGTAATGTTTCTTGTGATAAATAATTCATTTAGCCAAACATGTTCTACAACACACTGGTCATTTTCTTAAAATTTTTAAGGTACAAAAGAAAATTGAATAAGAAAAATATTGGTTGTATTGTAACGAATGTGACGATTTTCCTATAGTTGGTAAGGAGAGGGTTAATGAGTACTAACCATCCTACTGGCGGTCTAAAAGCGATAACCAAGAGTCGAGTGACGTTAACTTCATTCAATCTATTTTCTACTTTTAGAAATTCTTTCTTCCTCTAAGCGGACATATGTGAATATAAATTGATATCAATAAAAGAAATAGATTGTATCGGGCTGGACACAGAAAGGTAAAAAGATTAATTAAACGATAAAGAGAGATAGAATGATTGTTATTTTTTCTTTTTTACAAATAAGCAGCTGTCATTTGGAGACTAGAGATTTTATTATATATAACGCAATATCTACTAAACAATTGTTACAATACTTTTTCTAAGAGAGAATCTGCTGTTTGTATTTTAAGAGCATTAACCACCACTGAAAGAAGTTTACTATTGATGCTATGAGTTTAGGTAAAATACATCTGTCAGACAAAGTTAATATACCGACAAACAAAACTGTGGGTAACCTTTATATATATATATATATATATATATATATATATATATATATATATATATGTATATATATATATATATATATATATATATATATATATATATATATATATATATATATATAAAGTTTATAGTCTGATTGATATAATTTACTGAGAACTTATCACTAATAGGCTATCTAAAACTAACAACAAAGAGCTGAATGACGTCAACTTCTTTCCTTCTACCCAAATGATCTCAATTGGTTACGCAAAGTGGATATAATACAATAATACAACTAAAACGATAGTGTGATATCTGGATATTTCGTTGCGTTATGTATGTAATGGTAAAATTCTGTACCCGGCGTTGTGTCCTTGGGTAAGGTATTTAAAATATATTACTTCGCTTAACTTAGGCATCAATGAATACCTAACCATAGAAGAAACGAATCTTATTTCGGTGGTAGTAAAATTTTTTATGATGTACAAAAGAAATTTGAATAAGAAAAATGTTGGTTGTATCGTAACGAATGTGACGATTTCCCTATAGTTATTGGTAAGGAAAATGTTAACCTCCGGTTCCATGGGCTTATGGCTCTGAAGGACAACTTCTTCATTTAGAACCCTCCGGTCTAATACCAAGTACAGAACGTTGTACACAATTTAAGCACTACATGGAATAAATAGCAATCATATTTAAAGGACAAAAATACTACGATTACAACGGCAAAAAATGTCTGTCAATCAATTTGTAAAATCAAAAAGAATTTAAAAATTTAACCAAAAAAAAAAAAACAAAAAAAAAACGATCATTGGCTTACCCTGGAGCATGTGTTTTCAAAAGTTCCAAGAAGAATTCTGTTATGCTGTGTTTTTTTAGCCGTCTTCAACCTAATTGCAGGGTTTGAACACACGCTACTCCGGCACAAAGCACTCACAGTAATCGATTATGTCGCACACAACTGACGCCCTTCGTCTGCTTCTGTCTGTCTCGATTGTCTGTCTGTCTAGGTGTTCCCTTTTAAAGGCAGAAGTTGCGGGTTGCCAGTTAGGATGCAGTTTCAGCTAAAATCAGCTACCATCTTTATTTTTCGTGACATGGGTACATGTCAGATTGAAAAGAGAAGAAGTGGAAGCCCCCGAGCAACTTGGAGGAGAACATTGGAGGGAGGGACGAGAGACATGGGCCTCTTTGAAAATGATGACCACGGACAGAGGAAGAGGGAGGTCCTTAGTTGTTGCCCTACATGCCAACAGGCATAATGGAAGTAAGGTCCATAACAGATTGCTATCAATTTGGTTGAATTTGTTACAAAGAACCTTGTATGCCTACCGTAACTTTGGAAAAGATAACCATCCAATGATTTTCCAATGTTTTGAATAAAGGAATTAAATTAAAGGTAACAAAACATTTTCTGATATTGGTTATATAGTATAATACGCTCATTGATGATGATGATGATGATGATGATGATAATGATGATGGTG
>NC_088363.1:16799019-16809019 GCF_034508935.2 Berghia stephanieae
ACAATAAAACCGCAGCGAAATATTACGTTTCAAGAACAAGGCTAAAGAGGTAATATCATTATTACCTGACCTACCGCGGAAAAATAATCATTACAAAATAATGAAAACTGAAGAGTAAATGAAACTTACCTCATTTCGTAGTAAAACTTGTGCCTTGTGAATCACACCAAAAAAAAATTTGAAGTTTATAGCAACGTTTTTTTAGAATCCTGAGGTAATTACAAGTAATTTTATTTAAATGTTATAGAAAAATAGGCGAATTTGAATCACGGCTTGTGGAATAAGTACTGGAGATATTGAAATAAAATTGGACCGATGGAAAGAGGAGGTCTGCGAGAATTCTTTTCATTTGGGTGGAATTGCATCGTCACGAAGATCGTGAGGTTAATTGGTACGGAAATCATCCATTGGTATCACCCAATGCACGTCAAATCTACGTTCTTGGAATTGATATCGGCTGACCGCTGTTGACCCCGGTTACCTGTCGGGTGAGGTTACGTCGGCGCTCGGAACAGCGGGAAACTAAACGGTCAGATTTATAGTGCAGATTAGACGCCGTGTATTATCATTATTATTATTATTATTATCATTATTTTTATTATTATTATTATTATTATTATTATTATTATTATTATTATTATTATTATTATTATCATTATTATTATTATTATCATTAATATTATTATTATTATTATTATTATTATTATTATTATTATTATTATTATTATTATTATTATTATTATTATTATTATTATATTATTATTATTATTATTATTATTATTATTATTATTATTATTTTATTATTATTATTATTATTATTATTATTATCATTATTATTGTTATTATTATTATCATTATTATTATCATCATTATTTTATTATCATTATTATTATTATTATTATTATTATTATTATTATTATCATTATCATTATTATTATTATTATTATTATTATTATTATTATTATTATTATTATTATTATTATCATTATCATCAACATCACTATTATCATAATTATTAAATGAGTTGGTAAAATCATCACCGTTGTTTTATTATACCGAAGGGTAATTGTTTTTATTCATTATAACACGCGAACCTAACAGGTGGAACGCGGACAACAAAACAAAGGCATGGAGATGGCAATCCAAATCAGTGTGATCAGTTAATACAATACACTAGATCGCGATAGCCTGTGATCCTATAACGGCGAGACGAAAGTTATTTCAAATTCAACGTCCTTCATTGTGTAGTCCTTCAAAGCCATTAGGCTCATGGAGCCAGATTTATTCCGGTTTCTATAGCGTGAAAATAGTAATTGCTCGCTATCCTCTAGATAGGACGTTAGTCTATCACAAAGTACTTTCCGTCAGATCTAACAGACACAATTCCCCAATCACTGCTGGGTGGACAGGAGGAGGGGGGGGGGGGGGTTAGAAATACTCTTGAATGCACCCTGAATAGATCTCGATCCCTTTGCTTGTGAAGCGAGTGCTCTACCAACTGAGTTATCGGGACCCCTTCCTTCATTATCGTCAAGTAATAAAAAATAATAGTTTTTACCGTTTTCATCAAGAAAGCAGTGACAGCATTGGCATTTCTATGACAACTCTCATAGTCTCAACGGCGCATAGTTGAGTCCTTGGAAAAAGCTCTTTACTCACATTCTCTCACCGTACTCAGGTGTAAAATGAGTACCTGGCCGTTAACAGCGTTGTCTTTGTGACTTTGTGCGAAAATTTTTAATATCGCCTAACAGGCGTCATGTCTCGTTCTACATGTTTATTGTTGCTTTGAGCACATTTAGTGGATATTGCGCTGTATAAAGCTCAATTTTGAATGGAATCGAACGCCACCAACAAAGGCTTAAAAATAAGAGAATGGGAGGGAGGGGAATAGCATTGAATGTGAGAAACCGCAAATGATGGCTTATTAATTACTGCTGAAATAGTAAGCACGTTTGGAAATATGCCATGGGTTGTTTGTTGTTTGGTTGCTTGTTTGTTTGTTTTTCTTCCAAATTGCGTTCATCAATCTAAACTGAAATAATACGAATACATATTTTGAGAATAATTTATAGGGAAGGAGATTAGCGGAAGAGTAGCGTCCCTTGATTGGACGTCACCGGCTGAAAAGTTATTAGAGAGAGAACGTCATGTTGGTTGTGCGCATGCGTCTCTCGTCCTCGCTTCCGGTGAAAGCGGCTTGAGACACTTCACCGAAAGCGAGGACAAGAGAGACGCATGCGCAAAACCAAATTGACGTTCTCTCTGAAAGGTGACGTCCAATCAAGGGACGCTACTTTTCCGCTAATCTCATTCTCTATACGTTTTATGTTCTGCCATCTATATAGAGTATTCTATGGTCTTAAACATTGCGTTTTTAAAGATTGACAGAAAACAAAACCAAGATCATTATATATAAACTTAAGCCCAAGATACATTAAACGTGCTCAAAACGCTTTACAATGAGTCCATAGCCAACAGCAACACTTAACATGTAGGACGACACATGACGCTTGTTAGGCGATATTACATTTTTTTACCTGGGTCTGGTGAGATAAAATTACTCAAGAGCCTTTTACAAGGACTCAACTATGCGCCACTCACAATGGGGCTCGAACCCAGGACCTTCCGATCCAAAGGCGAGTATCATATCACAAGACCGCATGAATGAAGGACGGAGCAATCCCGAAAACAGCTCTGAGGGGAAATTGCAGCAGGGTAAAGAAAGGCGACTGGAGATCTGGAGAAGATCGGTAGAAAGATTAACTCACTCAACCCTAACACCGACTATATCCGTAGTTTACCCGGGTTAATTTTACCCCATGCCTATTTATTACATTTTTTCTGAGACAAATTATGGGCGTAGTATCAAAGTTAACGTTTTTAGTTTTTACATGTTAATGATAGTTGAATATAACTATTTATATACATGCTCATTTTTAATACATTGTGTCCAGTTTTGAAAAGTAGCAAAAATCTCTAGGATTGAGTGAGTTAATGGCATCCTTTGGTTGAACCTGGGGAGAAGTTAGAATGCTGACATAGTACGGAAGTCACTGGCACTCCTTACTGTCGACCTTATGTGCGGCTATGTGGTCTAGTGGTATGACACTCGCTTTCGGATCGGAAGGTCCTGGGTTCGAGCCTCGAACTCGGCGCATAGTTGAGTCCTTGGAAAAGGCTCTTTACTCACATTCTCTCACCGTACTCAGGTGTAAAATGAGTACCTGGCCGTTAACAGCGTTGTCTTTGTCCAAAAAATTGTAATATCACATAACAGGCGTCATGTCCCGTCCTACATGTTAAATGTTGCTGTTGACCAGGAACCCATTGTAAAGCGCTTTGAGCACATTTAGTGGATATTGCGCTATATAAAGCTCAATTTTAAAATATTTATTTTAATTTTTAGACGAAGCACCACAGAGTATTAAGTAATTAACACAACCCGACAGGCTATCCTTTTAAAGAAATGTGTCAGAAACAGAAATCTATTAGTGAAAAGAAAGACAAAGGTAAAAATACGAAAAAAACAACAACACAGCAGCACTTATCACATAGAGCCGCTGTGTGTTCTTGTGGTATGATATTCGCCTTCGAAACGGTAGACCCAAGGTTTCGAGTCCCGTTCTGAGCGTCGCATAGTTGAGTCCTTGGAAAAGGCTCTCTACTTACATTCTCTCACCGTATTCAGGTGTCATCTGAGTACCTGGCCGTTAACAGCGTTTTCTTTGTCCGAAAGAAATTATTGTAATATTATCTAATAAGCACTGTTGGCTAGGAAGCCCTTGTAAAACGCTTTGAGCAGGTTTAGTGGATTTTGCCTTATATACGAGCTTTTTTTTTTTTTTCTAACAGAGGAAACATACATCTTTGTTAACAATTAAGCTTTAAATCGTCCCGATTATCGGATAACATCAGTGGTGTAGGGTTAATACGTCTATTGGATAATCTAGGGGATCCGAGGTTCGATGCCCAGGGAGAAACGTTGATTTTAGAGATGTGTACATTTATTTCTGCTTTGTCTGGCACTGTCACAGTTACACCTTTTTAGATTGATATAATTTGTTGACCACCTACTGAGGCACAATACCTCGCAAAGTCCCAGGATTGAGAGTTTTCGCCAAGATGAGGGTAATTTAAATCAATCGATATTTATTGAAGGACGAGTTTTCTGGCCAAAATTTTAAATACAAAAATTTTCCAGAGTACGGCAATTAACTGGTTAATAAATAGGTGTTATCATGGGCACAATATCCTTAAATACATACTTATTTCAACTTCATGCACACCCAAAGATTAAACGAATCATTTCTAAGACTAAATATTTGCTTCCATAATTTATGCCATATTATCTATTCTTTGCTAAAAAACTGGGTGTACATAATTTATTTGTGGATGGATTTCTGGATGCTAAAGGACAACGTTTACAAAATAAGACCATTTTCTATATGGGAACTGTCAAGATATTATTATCTCATTACACAATTTCGATATTGATTCATGAAATCCGCTCACTACTGCTTGACAATCAATCAAACCATATTTATGGGTAGAATTTTAAATAATGTATAAAGGAAGTCTCCCGACTTCCAGGTTCAAAGGAACCGGCAGAATAATGAATGGGCAGGTATCTGAACGGTAGAGGTGAGAGAGGGAAGGTTGGGCCGACGGATACAAGGTGAATAATTTGCGTGTCGGCCTTGCGCGTGCTGTATAAAGGGGGTATAAAGGCCTCTACTTTACGACTCATGTGATCGAATAGTTGTAAATGAAGCGAATCGATGGTGGTCTTTGTCAGTCACGGTTGGGTGATTACGGTTTGTGAGCAGTCACGACAAAATGTAACAGTTCCAGAGTGAGTGAGTGAGTGAGTGAGAGAGAGAGAGAGAATGAGAGAGAGAGAGAGAGAGAGCAAGAAAGTGAGAGAGATAGTGTGTGTCATATAATGTGTGTGTGTGTGTGTGTGTGTGTGAGATAGATATAGATAGAATTAATGTTACCAAACGATAAAACGTACGGGATTTCCGAACAACCACTATGCTATATTAAGTCTCTTTATCTAAAATATGACTGAGACAGAAGTAACAAAGTCAAATCAAACATCCACAAAATCAATGGTACAAGGAACGGTTTTAGGAACAATGATTTTAAAAAAATTAAATTAATTATGTTGACAAAGGCAAATTTTAGGTTCGAAGCTAAGATTATATGTCAATGCTCTATAACTATTTTCCAGAAACTAATAAACATCAAAAGATAATTGTTTTGGAGACTTTCACAGATTGTTCACATTTATTTGATTAATATTTTATTTTAGTAAGAACTGAATTCATCTCACTCCAGTTATATTTCGGTAGGCTTAGAAAAACGTTACCTTCTAATATTATATCATCTTTCCTTTAATAGCCTTCCCTCGAATTAATTTCAAATTAGTGAATACTTTTCGTTCTACCTTCTGTCACGTAGCCACTTGTTATAAAAGCTGACTGCTCTATAATCCTCCTCACTCACTTCTCTCTACAATCTATGCCCGGACGACCAGCCGCTCCATTACTCACATTATATGTATATATTTAAAGGTTTTAAAGATTTTTTAAAGCCGAGATGACCCATGTATTGGAAACCGAATTTTGTTTGGCACCAAAACAATCTGTCATGATGGAGAATATAAGTTTACAAAGAGAAAATGAGCTCTCGTATAGCGCAATATCCACTATACGTGCTCAAAACAAGGGTACTTAGCAAACAACAGCACTTATAACATGTAGGACGAGACACGAAGCCTGTTAGGAGTCTGTTAGGCGACAGTGCATTAAAAAAAAATTCGGACAGGGACAACGCTGTTAACGGTCAGATACTCTTTTTACACCTGAATTTTGAAGAAAATCACTTTGATTTGGTGATAAATAGTCGCTTTCAATCTTATTCTATTCAACGCCAGTTTGGAAGGAGTCTTCCTTATTTCTGTTTAATAACGTTATTGATCTTTTTAAAAAAAGAGCTTTTATATAGCGCAATATGCACTAAACGTGCTCAACGCGCTTTACAGGGGGTCCTTGGCCCACAGCAACATTTAACATGTAGAACGGGACATGACGCCTGTTAGGCGATATTACAATTTTTTCGGACAGAGACAATGCTATTGGCGGCCAGGTACTCATTTTACACCTGAGTACGGTGAGAGAATGTGAGTAAAGAGCCTTCTCCAAGGACTCAACTATGCGCCGAGCGAGGCTCGAACCCAGGACCTTCCGATCCGAAAGCGAGTGTCATACCAATAGACCACATAGCCGCACTTAAATTTTAGGGAGGACCTTTAAAAAAACTAGAGCATTTATGTAGAGCAATATCCACTAAACGTGCTCAAAGGCCTTAACAACAGCAACACGTAACATGTAGAAAGAAACATATACACCTGTTAAGCGATATTACAATTTTTTCGGACAGAGACAATGCTATTGGCGGCCAGGTACTCATTTTACACCTGAGTACGGTGAGAGAATGCGAGTAAAGAGCATTTTCCAAGGACTAAACTATTCGCTGATCGAGGCTCGAACCCAGGACCTTCCGATCCGAAAGCGAGTTTCATACCACACGACTACATTTCCCTGGCTTTTTTAAAGTCACGAGTACCCCAGCGTTGATGTTTAGGAGTTCGTGTTTTTTTTTAGTGTGTCATTTAATATATTGTTGTTAATTGTTAAATCTAACATACAATTTCCATATTTTAATAGTTCTGCTAGTATTTCATCTTCACCTGGGGATCTTATGTCATTTAACGCTTTGTATACTACTATGTACCTCAGCTGATAAAATGTTTTTATTTTTTCCATAATAATAATAATAATAATAATATAATATAATAATAATAATAATAATAATAATAATAATAAAATATAATAATAATAATAAATAATAATAATAATAATAAATAATAATAATTAATAATAATAATAATATAATAATAATAATATAATAATAATAATAATAAATAATAATAATAATAATAATAATAATAATAATAATAATAATAATAATAATGATAATAATAAATAATAATATATAATATAATAATAATAATAATAATAAATAATAAATAATAATATAATAATACACATTTATACACATTTATACAGCGCTCATTCTCGTGTAAAACACAAGCTCTGGGCACTTTACAATATAAATTATAAATTTTGAGTGAAAAAAAAAAAATAAAAAAAATAAAAATGGAATGAATTCATAGCCAAATTAAGGATTCATAGCGTCAATAAGAGCAAATACAGTAAAGATGTGTCTTGAGATTCTATTTAAAGGTAGGTAAAGACTTAACACTCCCTCAGACCACGTGGTAGTTCATTCCAAATCTTGGGGCTAAAACAAGAAAACGATCTATCATCAAATTTTGTTCTTGATCTTTTTTCCGAAATTTTCGTTTTGCCATTACATGATCTTAAAGTGTAATTTTCAAATTTACAAATGACCACGTGATCTGTGAGATCGATAGGTTTGGGGTCTCCAATAAATGGTGTGATTGGTTTTATGTTCGGCTTGTAGAATTTAGTTTGGAAGTGGCCTCTCACGATTTCCCGAATAACGTACTATACAAGTTAAGATTTAAGGGAGGCAACTCAACTATGATAGTAAACCAAAGTGCTTGTTTACCAGTAACTTCCCTTGTTTTCTTCATCTTACAAGGGCTAATCAATTTTTTAAAATAATAATGGTAAAAATGGATAAGTAAATAAATGAATAAGAGTCTTGAATATTAGTTTAACAGTTTTTAATGGTACCGAATCTTTAATCCCCCCCCCCCTTTTTTTACTATTACATTAAAAAATAACAACTTTTTGTTTGTTTTGTAAAACTTATTTCCATTCAAAGGAAATGTTCGAATAAGGAAGGCTCTGCGATGGACATCCCAAAGAAAGAGGAAGCAAGGCCGCCCCAAGGAGACTTGGAGACGTACCGTAGAGAGGGACCTAAACCAAAGAGGTGTGTTCCTCGAGATGGCCCCAAGAATGGCCGCTGAAAGGACCGGGTGGAGACCCCTTGCATCGCCTCAAGTGTCAGCAGGCCCGGAGAGGATTGAGTGAGTGAGTGAATCTTGCCCAAGGAAAAAAAACGAAAATGCCTGACGTGGGGCTCGAACCCGGGACGTTCCGGATCACAGTGCAATGTCTTAATCACTCGACCACTTCGCCCCTCGACACACACACACTGCTATGTTAATAAGCTTAAATATTTATAGTCTGAGTGATAGAATTTAGCGAGTACTGATCATTAAAATGACTGTCTAAAATCAATAACAAAGAGCTGAGTGACGCCATTTTCGTTCAATCTGTATATAGTTTGAAAATAATATGAATATGGAACGTTTTCCAAAGACTTAGCTTTGCCCTGCCCATAGTGCGACTCAAACCCGGGACCTGCAGGTGACTCGGTTGTCGGATTATGTTAAAAAATATCCCCCCCACCCCCATCCTTCCATGTCTATACGGCAGTAATTGGATGCATTGGTTTGGCACTAATCTGGCGTCTAGTCCAAATGATAGCAAGCAATTGAATCTATCTATATAGGGATAGAGAAACCGAGATAAGCTCATGTTAAATAAATGGCATCGAAGGACTGCCATAACAGAAACTCAGTTTTCACTTGTCTAATGACATTGAAGAATTCCCATGACATGTGCGAAACTAGGCGACTAATTTCACCGTAAATAAATACTTTCTGCCGGTCGTATATTCAACGCATTAATCGCTCTAGTTGAAAAAGAGAGATAATATGACAAATTAAAAAAAAAGACTCACTTGGATACGAACCCAGTTAGTTTATTTAAGATTGACGTTCTCTACAAAAAATCTACCTTGACCACCAACCATCGCCTTCCCCTCATCGTAATAAGGTATAAAAGACGCTGAGATGATTTCATTGTTAAAATATCAGTATTTATGTCCCGTTTTTCGTGCCGATAGGCAGAAGGCACTTTTAAAACAAAAGGGCAGCAACTGTAGAATGTTTGACACTGTAGTGTGGATGAGTAGCATCCCTTGATTTTCTAATGAGGCAAGATGGGTCTTTTATCTCTAAACTAAAAACAAAAAGACGAGATATATAAATACGTACATTGCATATATTATAGAGCACGGTCCTGGAAAGTGACATGATAGTCAACATGAAAATACGATTCGGTATCAATGACGGCTGAGTCGCGTTGCATTTAAAATTTTCAATTGAAAATGTGTGAGTCCTCACTTAAATTTTATTAGAATTTAATAAAAAATTAATTAAGTGTGGCCTTTAAAAAGTAAACTATTAACTAAGAATATAGATATTTGACTGATAAAGTTAAAGAAACTTTAGCAATAAATATGGTAAAAGAATAAATTAATGTCTTTCCCCTCTCAGTTATCGGGCTTGGGACCGTCTCAGAACATTGAATTCTAGAAAGTCACATTTACATGTCAGTGTACGATGATAAACCAATACAATCCAATATAATGAAACGCATTTTTGTATTATTTAGTTTTCTGATAAAATTACCAAACTCACTGAATTCAATATTCTGAGGCCTGATTAAAAAGACTTTTTTCCCTGAGAGGGCGAGTGTGTAGATTGGTTACAGGATATAGATATATAATGAAACGAAAGAGACATAATATGGATTGAAGAATATAGAATGAAAAGTGAATAGAACTGGATTTTGAGAGCTCAAACAATTGTCATTTGTTGTTGCATATCGAATGAATAAAATGAATCAGAAAGCTGGAGTTTAAATTTAAGGTCAAAGAAGGAAAATCAGACCTTGAGAAAACGTTGACCTCAATCTACAAGAAAATCTGTATTAAAACAATATTAAATTACATGATACAAAGGGGAAACTAATTTTATTGAGAGGATGGCTGATCAAGAAAAGTGCTGAATAAATAGACTACTGATGTTATAGAGAGAGAAATGAAATGTTGAATAGATGTCAAGACAATTACTGCCCTTAGAAGTTAA
>NC_088363.1:16811519-16819019 GCF_034508935.2 Berghia stephanieae
TAGTAGTAGTAGTAGGAGTAGTAATAGTGGTAGCAGTAGTAGTAGTTGTAGTAGAAGTAGTATTGAAGAGGAAGGGGATTTTCTGTCCCACTGTAACTAACCCTTAATGACTATTATTTCATAATAATAAACAAAAATGTTATAAAACTTCAAACATGGACAAATATGTAATTAAAATTATAAATTAAATATATTCCATTGAAATTCTACTTACCGAATAGTTTGTTAAATAGTTCCACAATATGGGGCAGAGAAGATAGGTAGATTGCCAAATCAGTTGAGTCCCACCTATTTTCTGGATCTCTCTCAAGAAGATTCTTTAAGATGTGGTTATGATGCCCTTGATCTGATTCTTGAGAGTGAAGGTGGACAAAGACTGCAACATCTGACTGGTCTGCCTCTGCACTGATCAGCATACTCAACAATACAACCCCCAAAGCATACAAATCACACTGAAAACAAATTTAATATCTTACTAATTTCTATCTAATCTATGTAAAAGCGGTTCTTTTCTGTTTATAAAATTTATTATACAGAAGTATTTCTAACACAGTATCAGGGATTAAACATAATACCATTTAATCGAATCACCTCACAGAGTGGTAAACTTTACACCTCAGGTATAAATAAATTATAAGAATATCTATTACGTGTAAAATTTGATAATTGTTTACATTTAAACTGTCTTGATAGATTGTAAACTAAGCTTAAGTAAACCATTAAATTTTTTGCATTTAAACTGTTTTGATATAAAGGATTATTAACTTATCTCAAGTCCTATTATTAATATCATAATATAAAAATTCGTTCTTTAATTCAAAATTATATTCGTATAAATATATAAATTGAATAGATAATTCTAATAATTGATTATTTAAAGTGAAAATAATGTAATTTTCAATTAATTATTGTCTTCTTATAACTTCAATGCCTAGAAATCGGAAAGTAGATTCTTCCGATAAATATTGTAATCTGGTACCTTATACAGATTGAAGAACTGTGTCGTCTTGTCCAACAACTCTGGTGCCATGAAGTCTCTGGTTCCACAACGACGGACATCAGACATGTGGGTAGATGGAACCACACAGGAGAGACCAAAGTCTGTCAGAATGACATCGTCGTCGTCAGAGATGAGAATGTTGGCTGGTTTAATGTCCCTATGTGCCAGGTGACGAGAGTGGAGATAGACGATTGCACTGGTCAGTTGGATTAAATATTTGTCCGTTACCTCAATGGTCATGTATTCGAGTTGAGATTTCAGACTGCCTTCTGGATAGTAAGGCATCAAGATGACAGATTCCTTGGGACAGTCAAAGGCCTGGATAAAAGGAGAGAATCCCATATTAGTAATCATATTAGATAAACACAAGAAGAAGAAGAAGAAGAAGAAGAAGAAGAAGAAGAAGAAGAAGAAGAAGAAGAAGAAGAAGAAGAAGAAGAAGAAGAAGAAGAAGAAGAAGAAGGTGAAGAAGAAGAAGAAGAAGAAGAAGAAGAAGAAGAAGAAGAAGAAGAAGAAGAAGAAGAAGAAGAAGAAGAAGAAGAAGAAGAAGAAGAAAAAAAAAGAGGAGGAGGAGGAGGAAGAGGAGGAGGAGGAGGAAGAGGAGGAGAAAGAGGAGGAGGAGGAGGAGGAGGAGGAGGAGGAGGAGGAGGAGGAGGAGGAGGAGGAGATGAGAAAGTGGAACCGATCGAGGAGAGGATAGAATGTGTTGTTCATTAGTATTGTTTAAATTCTCACAATCAACAAAATGTCAATAGATAATTTTACGTTTTGGAAATGAGAACATAAGAAAAATATCAAAAATTTAATGCACACAATTTGACAACAAAACTACACATTAACATGCATACACGCATACACATGCGCGTTTACACACACACACATACACACACACACACGCACAGAGAGAGAGAGAGAGAGAGAGAGAGAGAGAGAGAGAGAGAGAGAGAGAGAGAAACACATCGAGAAAGATGGGGGAGGGAGGATGAAGAAAGAAACAAAGAGCCAGAGAGATAGATAGATAGATAGATAGATAGATAGATAGATAGATAGATAGATAGATAGATAGATAGATAGATAGATAAATGAATAGAGATAGATAGATAGATAGATAGATAGATAGATAGATAGATAGATAGAGAGAGAGGGAGAGAGAGAGAGAGAGAGAGAGAGAGAGAGAGAGAGAGAGAGAGAGAGAGAAAGCAGACACATTAACACATTGTGTAAATACACGTCTCTATGATGATTTAAATATGGAAATGTTATGACGGTTTAATGCACAGATCGATAGACAAAATATAGTGTACCAAAGTAAATAAAGGGGTAGATAGAATGCTTCAATTTACTATGTAGATAGATAGATAGATAGATAGATAGATAGATAGATAGATAGATAGATAGATGGATGGATAGATAGATAGATAGATAGATAGATAGATAGATAGATAAATAGATAGATAGATAGATAGATATTATTTAAAATATTTACCACAATGTTTGGGGCAGTCTACATCAATGTTTCAGGCTTAATTTTAAAATTAAGCCTGAAACATTGATGTAGACTGCCCCAAACATTGTGGTAAATATTTTAAATAATAATTCGCTCCATTACTACATGTCGAGCACTTTTCGTACCATATTTGTATCAAACACGATTCAATAGATAGATAGATAGATACTGATAGAGAAATAGATAGAGAGATAGATAGATAACTAGATAGAGAGATAGATAGCTATACACACAAATATAAGATATTTATTAAATGTTGCAATATATTATCTATGTAATGTAGATTTGTATATTTATATTTATTAACCGATTCAATTTTCTAAGTAAATGACAACTCACCATGATATTACCAAGAATATGTTTTTGCTGAACACTTTGTAGAATGGCTACCTCCTGGATAAACCGCTCGTGGTTTTTCTTCCCTCCATCCTGAGTCTTCTTAGTAAAAATCTTGGCTGCCTTTAGATTGTTGCTTCCATCCCTGGGTGTCACCATCATTACATCTCCAGTCATTCCTGTCCCAAGGATACTGACTGGGATGTAGCCGTACTTGATGTAAAAATCTTCTGTGCTGGAATGGACGGAAGCCTTCAGAGTGACCTCTAACTTTGCTGACATCTCGTTTGATTCCTTCATATCCATGACTGATGATGTAGAATTCAAAACCTCAAAAGTATCACAAGTTGTTAATCACAGTTTTATACTGTAAGTAATATCCAGCAATAAAACTCAAGTCCAACTTCAATAATATAGAGTAATCACAAATCTATTTCAAACACAACAGATAAACTCTTGAAGTGTACAAAGTTGATGAAAAGTCTCAAATGTAAATTATCGATGAATGGTAGAAAACGTAATATTGGAATATCTCACATGCGTGTTGTAATATCAACTGAATTACAAGTTCAATGTTTGGAACTGCCAGTTGAAATGGAGACAAGAAGACTCCTCCCACGTGATCACATTGACCAATCTCTGGCAAGGATTAAGTCACATGACAGTCTAGCGTGACCAACGTCCAGAGCCGTAAGTCGGAAGAAGGTAGATTATTTACCTCCCTTTAATCAACGCCGTGGTAATATAGCCTTGAGTTGTTTACATTGTTGGAACAATACGTCTTTAACAAGGCTATTATATCTGTAAGAGGACCGTCAGGTTGGATGTCTTTGACATTGATTACGATACAATACTTCAAACAACCTGACAACACGTCACCCAATGTGCCAATGCGACATTATGTCGGAAAGAACAAGGTGGTGAAAAAATAAATGTAAAGTAACAATGAATAGAATTAGGGAATTGGGGAATTAGAAATCCTTGAAACCGCTTACATCAATGAAGGCCTTTACTTTAACTCAGGTTCATCCCGACAGGCTGCTATTTCAAAACTATTGTTCATATATTTATTTATTTATTTATTTATCCTAGTATTTTTTGTGTGGCTATGTGGTCTTTAGGTATGGCACGCTTTCGGAAGGGAAAATCCTGGGATCGAGCCTCGCTCGGCGCATAGTTGAGTCCTTGGAAATGGATTTTACTCACATTCTCTCACCGTACCCCAACATTTAACATGAAGGACGGGACATGACGCCTGTTAGCGATATTACCATTTTTTTTTCGGACAGAGACAACGCTGTTAACGGCCAGGTAATCATTTTACACCTAAGCACGGTGATAGAATGTGAGTAAAAAGCCTTCTCTAAAGACTCAACTATGCGCCTAGCGAGGCTCGAACCCAGGACCTTCAGATCAGAAAGCGAGTGTCATACCACTAGACCACATAGCCTCAACGACACCCATCTAGTTGCTGACCACTATGAAAATCGTTTTGAATTGAGCTTTATATAGGGCAATATCCTCTTTACTTTACAAAATATCCCTCACCAACAGCAAAACCTAACATGTATAAAGAGACATACCGCATTTTAGGCGATATTACATTTCTTTCCGTCAGAGACAACGCTGTTCACGACCAGGTACTCATTTTGCACATGAGTTCGGTGAGATAATGTGAATAAAGGTACTTTTCAAGAACTCAAATATGTGCCGAGCGAGGCCCGAACCCAGGACCTTCCGATACGAAAGCGAGTGTCATATCGCAAGATCACATAGCCGTTTAAACCTCTTTGCCACTAAATGTTCTCAAATTGTTTTACTAGTTTCCCAAAGCCAACAACAACGATTAAAATGTAAATAACAATAAGAAACGGAAAGATTCAATTTAATCAACGAAGACAGATAATGTGGATATTTTGGGTCTCCGTTGTCAACAAAACACAACACTGTGAATTAAACACTAAGGACAAATGAGCGATGAGAGAGTGATATTTTTAAATTGAATAAACAAGGTGTTTTGTTGCCAAAAGGGAAACCCGAAACGTCCACTTTATCTGTCTTTATTGATTCAATCAGTTTCCTATTGCTATATATTTCTGAGCTTCAAGCAGCACGATTTTCATCTAACATGATGGAAGAGACATAACCCCTATGAGGTGCAATTATTATTTACTTCCCTTACCGATAGAGGAAACGCTGTTCCTGATCTGATCCTTATCATAAAACCGCATATTGACGTAATGCGTTTAGGTAAAATACTCACAACATCCGCCAGTCAGATAGAACGTACCAATACAAAAACTATGTTAATAAGCTTAGTCTGATTGATAGAAGTTAATGAGAACTGATCATTAAAATAGCTGTCTATAAACAATAACAAAGAGCTGAGTGATACAAATATTGTTCCATCTATACATATTTTGAAAATAATGTGAATATGGAACATTTTGCAAAGACCTAGCTTTGCCCCGCCTACAGTAAAACAACCCCGGGACATACCGGATGTGATCTCGGATTAAGCTGAAAATTATTACCCCTCCACCCTTGTCTAAATGCCAATGATCTGGCATCTAGTCCTAATGGTAGCAGGTAATTGCTCCTACCTATATAGGGATAGAGAAACCGAGATAAGCCCATGTTAAATAAATGGCATCGAACGACTGCCATAACAGAAACTCAGCTTTCACTTGTCTAATGACATTGAAGAATTGCCATGACATGTCCGAAACTAGACGACTAATTTCATCGCAAAATACTTTCTACCAGGTGGAATATTGAACTCATTAATCACTCCAGTTGAAAAATAGAGATTTAAAAATTTAAAAATTAAAAAAAAATTAACTCATTTGGACACGAACCCAGTTAGTTTACTTAAGATTGAAGTTCTTACCAAAAGATCTATCTTGACCCCCAACCATCGCCTTCGCCTACTCGTATTAAGGCATAGAAAACGTTGAGATAGACTCTTTGTTAAAATATCAGAATTTATATCCCCTTTTTCGTGCTGATAGCTCTGGAGGTACTTTTATAACACAAGGGCAACAACTGTAGAATGGTTAACTTTGTAGTATGGAGGAGTAGCATCCCTTGATTTTCTAATGAGACAAGATGAACATTTTATCTTTGAACTGAAAACCAAATATCCATTGAAGCGTTACGTTCTTTGCTCTTTGGGTGAGTTGGAACAGCTCAATCTTTATATGATTCAAATCTGTGTTATTTGGATTCTCCAATGTTTCCAGGACTTGCTTAGCATCAGTCAGGAAGAATACCTTGGCTTTGATTGCACTGATTGAATTCTTCAAAAGGTTTGCACCTTCGTTGATTCCAATTGCCTCTGCTTTATAGCTTTTGCAACGTTTGCCAGTTGATTTGGAAAGTTCTTGTAATGTACCATCTGGCTATTCAATGTATACTCCAGCACCACTATTTTTGGTGTCTGCCATTGTTTACTGAATAATGGTTTTTCGGATTGTCCGAATCAGGTAAAAGGGCGTGGTTATGTTTTCCTCCTCTACAAGTTTATTGCCCAGTACATTGTATTGGTTTTAATCCCATTGCATGCTACGTTCGATTAAAGTCTTAACTTTCCGTCACATCTTTACTTCTTTCACCAAGTCAATATGACAATACGATTCGGTATCATTGACGGCTGAGTCGCATTGCTGTTAAATATGTGAGTCCTCACTTAAATTTTATTTGAATTTGATATTAAATTAATTTATTGTACCCTTTAAAATGTAAAATATTAACTAAGTAATATAGATATTTGACTGAGAATATTAAAGACACTTTAGCAATAAATACGGTAAAAGAATAAATTGACAAGTCTTTCCCCTCTCAGTTATCGGGCTTGGGACCGTCTCAGAACATTGAATTCTAGAAAGTCACATTTACATGTCAGTGTACGATGATAAACCAATACAATCCAATATAACGAAAGGTATTTTTGTATTATTTAGTTTTCTGATAAAATTACCAAACTCACTGAATTCAATATTCTGAGGCCTGATTAAAAAGACTTTTTTTTCCCTGAGAGGGCGAGTGGTTAGATTGGTTACAAGATATAGATATATTAATGAAACGAAAGAGACATAATATGGATTGAAGAATATAGAATGAAAAGTGAATAGAACTGGATGATTTTGAAAGCTCAAACAATTGTCCTTTGTTGTTGCATGTCGAATGAATAAAATGAATCAGAAAGCTGGAGTTTAAATTTAAGATCAAAGAAGGAAAACCAGACCGGTAAATTAGCAAATATTTAAAATTGTCAAAGACGTGATGACAATGGTTGGCAATCGTAAAATTGTTATAGAAACTGAAACACACATAAAGACAATTGAATGTGTAAGGAAGGAAGGAGCATTCTGTCATAAAAAAGGGGGAAAAACACCAAGAAACGTAGACCTAAGAGTACAAGACAATTTGTATTGAAACAATATTAAAATACATGATAAAAATTGGGAAAAAAGAAAGTTGAAAAATCAGAAAGAAACTAATTTTAATGAGAGGATGGCTGATCAAGAAAAATGCTGAATAAATTGACTACAGATGTTATAGAGAGAAATGAAATGTATAGAGATGTAAAGACAATTACTGCACTTAGAGATTAAACGGTGAAATATTCTATATCCAAACTCATAAAATCATAAAA
>NC_088363.1:16824019-16831519 GCF_034508935.2 Berghia stephanieae
GTATATTTTTATAATTTATTAACCGGTTTAATATACTAAGTTAAAGACAACTCACCATGATATTTCCAAGAATATGTTTTTGCTGAACACTTTGTAGAATGGCTACCTCCTGGATAAACCGCTCGTGGTTTTTCTTCCCTCCATCCTGAGTCTTCTTAGTAAAAATCTTGACTGCCTTTAGATTGTTGCTTCCATCCCTGGGTGTCACCATCATTACATCTCCAGTCATTCCTGTCCCAAGGATACTGACCGGGATGTAGCCGTACTTGATGTAAAAATCTTCTGTGCTGGAATAGACGGAAGCCTTCAGAGTGACCTCTAACTTTGCTGACATCTCGTTTGATTCCTTCATATCCATGACTGATGATGTAGAATTCAAAACCTCAAAAGTATCACAACTTGTTAATGACAGTTTTATACTGTAAGTAATATCCAGCAATAAAACTCAAGTCCAACTTCAATAATATAGAGTAATCACAAATCTATTTTAAACACAACTGATAAACTCTTGAAGTGTACAAAGTTGATTAAAAGTCTCAAATGTAAATTATCGATTTTTGGTAGAAAACGTAATATTGGAATATCTCACATGCGTGTTGTAATATCAACTGAATTACAAGTTCAATGTTTAGAACTGCCAGTTGAAATGGAGACAAGAAGACTCCTCCCACGTGATCACATTGACCAATCTCTGGCAAGGATTAAGTCACATGACAGTCAAGCGTGACCACCGTCAAGAGCCGTAAGTCGGAAGAAGGTAGATTATTTACCTCCCTTTAATCAACGCCGTGGTAATATAGCCTTGAGTTGTTTACATTGTTGGAACAATACGTCTTTAACAAGGCTATAAGAGGACCGTCAGGTTGGATGTCTGACATTGATTACGATACAATACTTCAAACAACCTGACAACACGTCACCCACTGTGCCAATGCGATTTTATGTCGGAAAGAACAAGGTGGTGAAAAAATAAATGTAAAGTAACAATGAATAGAATTAGAGAATTAGGAAATTAGAAATTCTTGACACCGCTTACATCAATGAAGGTCTTTATTTTAACTCACGTTCATGCCGACATGTTGATATTTCAAAACTATTGTTCATATATTCATTTATTTATTTATCCTAGTATTTTTTGTGTGGCTATATGGTCTTGTGGTGTCGCACGCTTTCGGATCGGAAGATCCTGGGATTGAGCCTCGCTCGGCGCATAGTTGAGTCCTTGGAAATGGATTTTACTCATATTTCTCACCGTAATCCTGTGTAAAATGAGTACCTGGTCGTTAACAGCATTCTCTCTCTCACTCTCTCTCTCTCTCTCTCTCTCTCTCTCTCTCTCTCTCTCTCTCTCTCTGAAACAAAGTGGAATATCGCCCAACAGGCGTCATGTCCTGTCCTACATGTTAAGTGTTGCTGTTGGCCAGGGAGCCCTTGTAAGGCGCATTGAGCACGTCTAGTGGATAAAACTTCATTTTTATAGAGCAATGTCCTCTTAATGTGCTCAACGCGCTTTACAATGGGTGCATCGCCAACACCAATATTTAACATGTAGTGCGAGACAGGACTTTTTTCATATAGAGACAATGCTGTTAACAGCCACTCATTTTGTATCTGAGAGAATGCGAGTAAAGAGCTTTTCCAAGGACGCAAGAACCCTGAACCTTCCGATTAGAAGGCGAGTGTCATTCCTGCAGACGACATAGCCTTGTAAAGTCGTCACAATAAACTCAAATTGATGGTTTTTATATTTTTACATCATTTACATGTAGCGCCAAAGCTTTATAACATTTATGAAGCACAGATAGAAATTCGAAAATTCAATGTTAAAAAAGAATTATGACACATTTATCACATGTAGCATATTTTCAATGTGTCCAGATCCACATTGCGCTTTGCAAATTCACATTTCACCCGACGCCACATAGAACCAAATTTATATATATATATTATATATATATATATATATATATATATATATATATATATATATATATATATATATATATCAAGTTGTCTGTCATTGTCTATTAATTATCAGGCCCGTAATCCATTGCTTATTCTGGCGAAGTGGCTGAGTGGTTAAGGCATTGATTTGATTGCATTGGTTTGGCAATAATCTGGCGTCTTGTCCAAATGGCAGCAAGTAATTGCTTCTATCTATATAGGGATAGAGAAACCAAGATAAGCCCATGTTAAATAAATGGCATCGAATGACTGCCATAACAAAAACTCAACTTTCACTTGCCTTAAGGCATCCAAAAATTGCCATGACATGTGCGAAACTAGACTATTTTCTAAAGACTCAACTTTGCGGCTCACTAAAAAGTAGAACCCTTGTGTTCAATACCAAATCAAAGAGACACAGACCGCCGTGAATAAACACGCCTTGATATCAAAAGGTGGATAAAAGAAAGTCTAGTTCAAGACCCAAAGACACACCGACTAGTGCAGTGTGAACCCCTTTGTGCCCTTGTGTTCAATTAAAAACAAAAATCAAAGATACACCAACCAACGTATCTAGATAAACACCACTCTTTGATATCAAAAGATGCCAACCAAAAAAAAGGTATTAAAGTCAATATCGAACCAAAGACACACCGTCCACCTATAAGCTCAAACACAAAGGGTGAAATCCAAACAGACCAGTGCCTCAATACAAACAAAAGTCTCACCGCTCGGCAGATAATGCGAAAAAATATAATGGCCACCATTGGGTAATTGTAGCGTAAACGACACATTAACATTATTACTTCAAATGGAGGTTCTTCGAGAGTACCTACCTGAGTCTACTTCGAATTTTGAGTCCTTGGAAAAGACTTCCTATTTAGATTTTTACTTCCAAGGGGCAGCGTGGCTCACCAGTACGGTCTTTGCTTCGTACCCAAAAGCTATCGAGTTCGACGATCCGCCTCGTTGTGTAGCCTTAAGCAAGTCACCTCGCCCTAGCTCACTTTGCGGCGCTGCACTGCGGTTAACGCTTGGGTTACTCCAGTCTTCCCTAAAGACAAATTTCCCCTTGGGGATGGATAACGGGAATTTTATTTTATTTTTCATTTTTTATTTATTTATATAAAATGAGCTTCCTGTCAGACAATAGCGTCATATTATAATATATAATATAATATCGTCTTACAAACGCACAGCCTCGTCATAGATGTTAAGTCTTATTGTTACTCATTGTGATTGAAAGCTCATATTTATATAAATATTCCAACTAACAGTCTAATTAATATGGCTTGGTAGCGCAACAATAAGATGTAAAAGTAGTCAGACAGATGTTGCAGTCTTTGTCCATCTTCACTCCCAAGAATCAGATAAAGGGCATTATAACCACATCTTAAAGAATCTTCTTGAGAGAGACCCAGAAAGTAAGTGGGAGTCAACTGATTTGGGAATCCACTTATTATTCTCTGCCCCATATTGTGGAACTATTTAACGAACTACTTTGTGGTAAGGGGAACTTTAATATCATATCTTTAATTCTCATTTTTAAAAAGGTAAATTTGTCCAAGTTTAAAAAGTTTATAACATTTTTTTTTTGTTATTATGATATCGGAATCATTAAGGGTTACATAAGTCATAATACATTTAAATACCATGTTATAAGAGATATTACTGTATTAGTTATTAAAACCAAAATATAAAAACAAATTAAGACGTGCATAATATATAAGTACCCAACATCCTATACATGATATTATTAGGTTTTTTAAAAAATACATATAATCTGTCTAATTTCATCATGCCTAATATCTTGTCGATCTTAAAGATTCTAATATTTATAGTTTTTTGATGTATGAAATTGCTGGCTGTAAGAATATCTGACATACCAAGGACTTTTTTATTTTGTGATACGTTGACATGTCAGTATACAATCGAAAAATGGGGTAAAGATGAATTTACTTTTTCTTTCACCCTCTCATCCTAGGCTTCTTCTTTCTCTTCCTGATCCTTCCCATACTTTCCCTCTCTTCCTCCTCCTCCTCTTCCTTTTCTTCTTCTTAATTCCCACCTCCTCCTCCTCCTCCTCCTCCTCCTCCTCCTTCTCCTCCTCCTCCTCCTCCTCCTTCTCCTCCTCACCACCCTCCTCCCTTCCACTTCCTCCGTATCTCTTCCTGTTCAATATCCTCCTCGTTGTTATTTTTCTTTTCTTCTTTGCCTGTTCTTCTTATTGTTGTTGTTTTTATAATAATGATGATGATGATGATAATAATAATAATAATAATAATAATAATAATAATAATAATAATAATAATAATAATAATAATAATATATATTATTATTATTATTTTATTATTATTATTATTATTATTATTATCATTATTATTATTATTATTATTATTATTATTATTATTATTATTATTATTATTATTATTATTATTATTATAATTACTTTTACTTTTATTATCGTCATCATTATAATATTTAATGAATTTATGTTATCTGTATCTAAAGTCCTGTCGCAGACGGACTTTCAAACGTAGGTGCCCCCTATGACTATCCAAATCATGTCGTCGAGGGCGTTAAACTCGAGACTCTGAATAACTCTCAATACATCTTGAAACTACAATTGAGTTTCATCGTTTTCCTGTATCCCTGAAATACATCGAGTGGGAAAGCATTTACTTCCTTACCAGATTGTTTCCAAACTTATCTCTTGGTCCTTTATATCTGAATCGCCCATTCTCATTTTCATCTGTATTTATTCTTTATTTTTAAACTAAACTTGAGCTTTTATATAGCGCAATATCCACTAAACGTGCTCAAAGCGCTTTACAAGGGGTCCCTGACCAACAGCAACACGTAACATGTAGAACGAGACATGACGCCTGTTAGGCGATATTACAATTTTTTTCGAACAGAGACAGCGCTGTTAACGGCCATGTACTCATTTTACACCTGAGTATGGTGAAAGAATGTGAGTAAAGAGCCTTTTCCAAGGACTTAACTATGCGCCGAGTGATGCTCGAACCCAGGACCTTCCGATCCAAAAGCGAGTGTCATACCACTAGACCACATGGCCGCAGTTCATTTGATTATCTCATATTTAGTCTTCTGAGTTATGAATATTTCACCTTTTAGCCTGTATAGACAGCAATAATTGTCTTGACGTGTCTTTCTACATTTCAGTTCTCTATACAACGAAAGAAGTGGCCGAGTGGTTAATGCATTGCACTGTGACCCGGAAGGACCCGGGTTCGAGCACCGCTTCAGGCACTTTCGTTTTTTTTCCTTTAGCAAGATTATTAACCCCCAATTTGCTCACTTGGACAACATGGGTGATTCCAGTTGACATCAGACATCTTGTTTGATGAGTTATCTATATTCCTTCGTGGAATGCCTAGGCGACGATATCTTATGATGTCGTGGCGAAAAGGCATAAATATTTTTTTCCACAACACACATCTGTAGTCAATCTATTCAACATTGATCTTGGCCAGCTTTCCTCTCAAGTACCTACATGAGTTTGATACTTATATACCAACTCCACTTTTTGCTCTTTCTAGTTTTTGGTCTACGTATTCTCTCTCTCTCTTTCTCTCTCTCTCTCTCACTCTCTCTCTCTCTCACTCTCTCTCTCTTTCTCTCTCTCGCTCTTTCTCTCTCCTCTCTTTCTCGCTCTTTCTCCTCCCTCCCTCCCTCCCTCTCTCTCTCTCTCTCTCTCTCTCTCTCTCTCTCTCTCGCTCTTTCTCCTCTCTCTCTCTCTCTCTCGCTATATCTCTCTCACTCTCTCTCGCTCGTTCTCTCTCGCTCTTTCTCCTCCCTCTCTCTCTTTCTCTCTCTCTATCTCTTTCTCTCTTTTTTCTTTCTCTCTCATTCTTTGTTTATGACAGAATGTTCTTTCCGGTTCTACAAATTCAATGGTCTTTATGTCTTTTCAACATCTTTACTGTTGGCAAATATCGCCATCTTTTTCAAATTCCCTTGTAGTTTGAGACCGCTACTGATCGATTTTCCTTCTGTGACCTTTGATTTGAATTCCAGCTTTCTGATTGGTTAACTTCTTTTCACGTGTACAAACAAAGGACAATCGTGTGATCTCTCAAAATTCAGTTCTAATCACTTTTTTCATCATATACCTATCAATTGCTATTTTTCTTCTTCTGTTTCAATAATGTATTCTCTTTCCTATTATCCATCCATCCATCCATCCAGTCACCTTCTTGTGGGTTAAAATTTCTTCTTAAAATTTTTAATCAGGCCTCAGAAAAACTCGACGTTATAAGATATTCGCAATTTATTTACGCCGTGAATATGTAATCTGTTTACTGACAATGCTCAACAAACCTGATACTTCAAGGCTGGGCGACATCTGTAGGGTAGCCAGATTATATTTGGATAAAATACAAAACAAGTGGAATAACGTAAAATGATATGAAAAAAATTGCCAAGTGTTTTAGGCATCCCATTTTCTGTTAAAATTCCCACATGAAGATTTCACCTTGACATTGGGCCGTGTCATTAATGTGCAACTTTGCATATGTAAAATTGTGATTTTAATAAAATCGTCCCTTTCCCCTAAATAATTAAATAAATAAATAAATAAGCAAGTAAATAAGCAAATAAATAAATAAATAAATAATTAAATAAATAGATAAATAAATAAATAAATAAATAAATAAATAAATAAATAAATAAATAAATAAATAAATACATGAAGAAAGCCAAATTCTCAATGTTTTTTTTTTCATGACAAAAGGCTTTCAAAAAACGCAAAGTTAATCTTGGAATTCGTCACTAAAAACGCCAATTTGTCAAACCGGCAGCCACCCGTTCCTCAGTTCTTATCCAAGTTTGGTCAATTGTTTGTGACATAAATGATTGCAAGTAATAATAATAATAATAATAATAATAATAATAATAATAATAATAATAATAATAATAATAATAATAATAATATAATAATAATAATAATAATAATAATATAATAATAAAATTATATATATATAACTATACTACTACTACTACTACTATACTACTACTACTACTACTACTACTACTACTACTACTACTACTACTACTACTACTACTAGTACTACTACTACTACTAATATACTAATAATAATAATAATAATAATAATAAATAATAATAATCTGGATAAAAATAAAAATAATAATAATAATAATAATAATAATAATAATAATAATAATAATAATAATAATAATAATAATAATAATAATAATGATAATAACAATTTAGTAGAGTAGCTCAGAGCGCTTTACATAGCCATCAACAATCAATTTGGAAAAAGAACAAAGTTTTAAGATGCTATCTAAACATATTTCGATGAACAATGCCATAATTCTTTTGGAAGTTTGTTCCAGAGACTTGGGACGTTTTTAGAAAAACAAATTGTCTTCTACATGACGAGTGAAGGGATTGGATTGGTGTGTGTTAATGCAGTTTATCGTAAAGATAGGTTGGTTGACATGTTGGGCTCTAAATTCACAGAAAGCTAACCTGTTGTCAAGCACAACAATATAGGAAAAATTGTTGAA
>NC_088363.1:16839019-16859019 GCF_034508935.2 Berghia stephanieae
AGTACAATTTATGCAATCTTTATTCAAGGTCATTGTGTTATTTGATTCTTCACCTCTTCTTGCATCATATTATTATATAACAACAGTCAAATAGATTCAACATGGACGTAAGTGAAAGCAAAACCAAATAGAATCATTTCAGAACACACACACTACACTCAGTCAGCTCAGCTCAATCTCATGACCGGATGGTCGTCGGGGGGACTTGCGTGAAGCAGAAGTTACAGTCTTCCTCCATGCCTGACTGTTGCTAGCCCTTAGCAGCTCCGGAACCGACATCTCTGTCCATTCTTTTATATTGTCAAGCCACATCTTCCTTTGGCGCCCTCTTCTGCGCTGACCTTCGACTGTGCTCTGTAGAACTGTCCTGCTCATGCTATCGTGTCGAGTATGGTGTCCAGTAGGAGGTTACAAAAGAATATGGAGTATGAGATTTAAATGTCCTAGAGCAAGAAATATCATAGTGGGTCATGGGAGCTCAGTTGGTAAAGCACTCGCTTCACACGCCAAAAAAAAAGTCAAAGATTTTTTTTTCTCTCCCCCCTGTCCACCCGCCTGTGATTGGCTAGCTTGGTGCATTAGATCGGGGGGTAAATTCCTTGCGATAGACTAGCATCCCGTCCAGATGGTAGCAAGCAATATTGCCATCGTTCATTTCACGCTATTGAAACCGGGATTAACTTCGGCTCCATGGACTTAATGGCTCTGAAGGACTAAGGAGAAGAAGAAATCGCCGAGGCTTACAAGGAAAGCAAAGGACCCTCCTTGTCCGTCCACTTAGAAATAAGGGAAAGCGACTAAAGCAAAACAAAAAACAAAAACAAAGAAAAAATAAACAAAATTTAAAAATCAGGGGGAAAAAATCCAAAGAGACAGTCATGTTTTTTTGTTTTTAAGGGTTTTACGGCGCTTGCAACACATTAAGGTGATATCAGCGCCAGTAAAAAGGAAGAAAATGGGATAGTAAAAAGTTCTAGAATTACATTTAAAGCACCCAAGAAAAGGGGAGACAAAGGGGAATTAGTTCAAATAGAAAACAGATGTAGATTCCAAGAGCACACTGTGTCAAAGTACTTAGTTTGAGATCACCTGAAAGTCTCAACAAGACACAAGTGCAGGTCCCCACTAAGAGGAATACACATACCAATCATGTATAATATTATGTAAACAACACATAATACAGTGCATAACAGAGAGATGCTTTACAAGGGGAAACATGTTTTTGTTTGTTTTTATTTTTTAGGGTTTTACGGCGCTTGCAACACATTTAGGTCATATCAGCGCTAGTAAAAAGGAAGTAAATTGGATAGTAAAAACATTCTAGATATACAATTAAAAAGACTTGAGGAAAAAGTAAGACATAGGGGAAATGGTTTAAATAGGGAACAGATGTAGATTCCAAGAGCACACTATCAGTGCATTTAGTATGAGATCACCTAAGAGTAAAAGTCTCACTCAGACACAAGCACAAGATCCCACTAAGAGGAATGCACTCAAATGTTTACAAATCATATGTTAAAACAATAATAACAGAGAGACGATTTACAAAGAAAAAAAAATATCATCTCCCAAAACTATACCTATACATTCGATTGTTTCCCTCCCAGCCAAGGACTCCGGCCAGGGTTAGGACAAAACGAAGTAATCTCTTTCCAAGACAAAAGTAGTGGAAAACAGATATAGGGTGATAGAAGACACATCAAGTATCTCCCTACCCACTATGGGAGGTCGGGAACCCCACCAAGGAAAAAAAAAAATCATCCCCCAAAACTCTAACTATACATTTGACTGTTTCCCTCTCAGCCAGGGCCAGGACAAAACCACGTAATCTCATTCCAAGACAAAGGCAGAAAGCATGTTGGAAAACAGATATAGGGGGATAGAAGACACAGTAAGTACCCTCCTGCCCACTATGGGAGGTCAGGAACCCCACCCAGAAAGAGACAGTAATACAAATTCAACTACAAAATTGATAACATCAAACAATCATATAAGTCAAAATTTAGAAGAGAATATTTATTATCATTTCTAGTGACATGCAATTAAATGTGTATAATCATAATGATGATGATGATAACGATGACGATGATCATGATAATAATGGTAATAATAACAAAATATGATGATTATGATGTTGATGATAATAATAATAATAAACATTTCACGGTTTGCATTCCGACGAGAATTTAAGCATATATATGTATATCCATATGTATATAAGCATAACATGAGTATGTTCACGTCTATTAATCAACGAATGTGACTCTACGTCTCAAAACTAATTGCTATAGATTTGAATCGCATTGATATATTGACAGAATGGTATTCATATATAAACGACATGTTACTATGAACATGCAATAGGTAAATGCTGAAAGGTAATTTATGTAATGGTAAACTTCCTCTTCCAGTCGAGATGGTCGGAGACCCTAAATAGACAGATGAGTTGCCAAAACAACGCTGTCGATGTACATATAAGGTTTCGTTTTTAAGGGGTTTTGTTTGTTTTAAGGGGTTTTGTTTGTTTTTAAGGGGTTTTGTTTCGTTTTAAGGGGTTTTGTTTTGGTTTTAAGGGTTTTACGGCGCTTGTAAAACATTTAGGTCATATCAGCGCCAGTAAAAAGGAAGAAAATGGGATAGTAAAAAGTTCTAGAATTACAATTAAAGCACCCAAGAACAATCAAGACAAAGGGGAATTGGTTCAAATAGGGAACAGATGTAGATTCCAAGAGCACACTATCAGTGTACTTAGTTGAGATCACTAAATGTCTCATCCAGACACAAGCACAGGTCCCTGCCAAGAAGAAACATACTCAATTGTTTAAAAATAATACAATGTAAAAGGAAAAATATATAGTGCATAACAGACAGATGATTTACAAGGAAAAAAATATCATCTTCCAAGACTAACTATAAATTTGACTGTTTTCCCTTCCAAGCAGGGTATCCGACCAGAGCCAGGACAAAACCAAGTACATAATCTCATTCCAAGACAAAGGCAGAAAGCAAGTTGGAAAACAGATATAGGGGGGTAGAAGACAAAGTATGTACCTCCCTGCCCACTATGGGAGGCCAGGAATCCCACCCAGTTTTTAAGTGTTTAATGGTGCTTGTGACACATTTATGTCACATCAGCACCAGCAAAAGGAAGAAAGTGGAAGAGAAAAAAAATCTAGACTTACAAGTAAAAGCACCCCATAAAGAGTAAAACAAATAGTTTGAGAAGGTTCAAAGAGAGCTTACTATTAATGTATTTAGTTAAAGATCACCTAAAAGTCTCTTACAGGCATATTCTAAATAAAAATTACATGTATGACAATTCATATCAAAGAGAATATTTACAAAAATTATTTTAAATTTGACTACCTCACTCTCAGCCAAGGATTCCATCCAGCGCAAGGACAAAAAACAAATAATCTCATTCCAACAATATTTTTTTTTTATCAGGAGCGCGTAAAAATATATATAGGTATATATATATATATATATATATATATATATATATATATATATATATATATATATATATATATATATAATATATATATATATATATATAATATATATATATATATATATATATCAAAAGACACAGTAGGGCAAGGTCTCATAACCTCATAACGGACCAAAGACATAGAGTCAAGTGGAAATATGAATGACGTAGACATGGTTTAGTTCTCTTTTGTAACTGTTAGTATGAGACAGCCAGTGTCCCTTTATCATACAATAGTACAGATCTTACATTCTATACGTTTCTCAACAGGAAGCCAATTGAGTTCTCTTAGCAAACCCAGTACAGATTGATTTTTACTCTTTCTATAAATAAGACTGGCAGCATCGTTCTGGACTACCTGAAGGGATTTTTTTATTTTTTTTATTTAGGAGTTTTGGGACACTTGAGATACATATGTATGGAACAAAAGAAAATAAAGGTATATTAAAAACTTTCTGATCTAGAATATTTCAATATTGATGCCAAAAGAGGTTAGAGTTTTCATTTTTTCTTGTGGATGGATCTGTATCTGTATGGTTGGCGCTGAAGAAACCAATGGTCTAGTTGTAGTTCAGCGGCGTCCTCATTGGGCGTGGGCCCATGTCAGTCGGGCCTTGAAATCGTTTAGGTGTGGTGTCATGATGACCAGTTCATCTAGCCCATTCCACTCCGAGATAGTTCTAATGAAGAAAGAATTTCTGTAGTTTTGTGTTCTTGTCTGTGGGATTTTGAAGCAGTTTGAATTGTTTGTGGCGTTTCTCTCAATGGGGTTTTCGGTAAATGCCTAAGTACCACCATTCTTTCCTTTCTCAATCAGGTGTTTGTCTACTTAATTTTATTTTTTTTGTGTAAACATTTGAAATTACCTCCAATTAAAAATGTATTAAAACACAGGTTTTAATTAAACTAGTGGATGTAGAAATATATTTTTTTAAAAATTGCCTTAAGAACTAAATGGAAATCGTAATTAATTGATTAAAAACAATATAAAAATTGTTCTTCACGTAAAATCGGTAAAAGTAAATTGTGTTAAAATCTCAAAATCTTAATCGGCAGTAATTAAAATAAAATCCAGTCAAAGACGTTACAAGGAACACTGCTTACTTAAATTGAAGAGGCCGTTAAATCGGAATGTTATGCTTGTGACTGAAAATGTTCTAAAATCTATCAAATTTCCATTGGCCAGTTGGAATGCAGCCTGGTTAATCAAACTTAAACCTTAACAAAACTGTTTTGTTTTATTTAAGAGCAATAATTGATTGTGGTATCAGTTAAGTCAAAATGACACTAAGCTGCTACAAAGTAATAAACAAACATTAATATAACAGCTTAAATTTTTTTTTTTCAAAATACCAAACACGGAATGTTTTGGGCTCAAAACCCTTCTTTATCCAACAATAAAAACATAAATACATTACATTAAGGGTTTTGAGCCAGAAACGTTCCATGTTTGTTTGTTTTGTTTTTTTTAATGCTGTTATATTAATTTTTCATGTTTATTACTGTTTATGGTATTATTTTAGGTTCAAAATAAACAGAATCATGGAGTAACAAATAATCAATTCCATTTCATCTTCGTTTGTTTGTTGTTTTTAAGGGTTTTACGGCGCTTGCAACACATTTAGGTTATATCAGCGCCAGTAAAAAGGAAGAAAATGGGATAGTAAAAAGTTCTAGAATTACAATTAAAGCACCCAAGAGAAAGTAAGACATAGGGGAACTGGGAACAAATAGGGATCAGATGTAGATTCCAAGAGCATACCACCAATGTACTTAGTCTGAGATCACCTATGTCTCATCCGGACCAAGCACAAAATCCAACAAAGAGGAATACACTCAAATGCTTACATTATACATTAAAAATAACCAATATAATAATACATAACAGAGAGATGATTTACAAGGAAAAAAATATCATCTCCCAAAACAATAACTATGCATTTGACCGTTTCCCTCTCAGCCAGGACTCCGACAAGGGCCCGGAAAAAACCAAGTAATCTCATTCCAAGACAAAGACAGAAAGCTTGTTGGATAAGATATAAGGGGATAGAAGACACAGTATGTACCTCCCTGCCCGCTATGGGAGGTCAGGATCCCCACCCAGCATTTCATCTTCTATGCTGGTGTCTACAATCATAAAAAATTATAAGAATTACGAAATTTCGGCTCCAATTTCAGAACTTCATGAGTGTCTTATTGATAATGAAAGACAATGCCAGACTACCTAATTATAGGTTTTTTGAAGTGTTATTTAATGTTTCATCATCATCATCATCATTGCCTTTTTCACCCTGGGTCAGGGTATAGGCCACAGACAAACAGTTTCCATCCTTCTCTATCCCGAGCCAACTTTTTTATCTCATTCCAGGTCTTACCACTTCTCTGTATATCAGCTTCTTTAAATTCTGTAATTCCAGAAACTCTTCGGTCGCCCAAGCTAAAAAAAGGATTTGGTTTGTCTGTCTGTGTTTCTGTAACGGTTTGAGTTTAACGGAAAGGGGTGTTAACCCTTTGCCAACCCCCAACCTGGAGGACCAGGTGACTCAAAGATGGGGGAATCACACACCATTAGTCGCCTTTTACGACACGCTGGCTTGGCGTTGGGCTATTCTTGACCCTCTCAGTTTGGGAGGGAAAAATGTTGATTTTTAAAGTGAACTACAGTGACTTCATTTTATATATCCCAAATATTACGAATTAAAAAAAAAAAAATCAAGTAGGCAGATCTGCACTGAGTGTCTTGGGGATGCAACAAATACATAGAGCACAGGCAATGATGCTAATACTAATACTGGTTTACTTTTTTGACAAGCAGGCCGCATGGTTGCATTTGTGTGATGTGATGTAAACTATGATGGAACAGCATTCCCGTTTCTTCAATTTAAATTTTAATGTCTTATGAAGGTTGAATATAATGACAATTCCATATAACTCAGTGGTGATTAAACGGCCACTTATTCTATTTAAATCTGTCATCACAGAGACAACCATGGCAAAATTTCAGATAAGCAAGTGAAGGAAACTCTGTATCATTAAAAAAATATATATTTCCAACATCATTACAAATGCTAGTACAGTTACTACATTCAATATGTGTAGTCTTGATTCCAGTTACGAAAGCCATCTACTTACAGAATAAGTTTAATCGGAATTATTTTTGTATAACAGCACTGTTCCACTGAAGCGGCTTTGACGGTAATAACAATAAAAAAGAAAATTAGTTCCTTACATGCATAGGATTATACTCAATAAGATACATGAATTTTCATTTTAAAAATATGAATAACCCCTTTCCAAAAATGTTATACAATTGTCAACATTATCAAAATGAGCCAGTTACAACCAACAGTCCCTTGTACACTAAGATTACAATTATCGTAGATAAATACTTGTTATACCTTTGATTCTACTAAATCCAAAGTTCCATTCCTAATGTGCGGCTATGTGGTCTTGTGGTCTGATACCCACCTTTGATTGGAAGGTCCAGAGTTCGAGCCCCAACTCTTTGCAGCGCATAGTTGAGTCCTTGGAAAAGGCTCTTAACTCTGATACTCTAACCGTACTCAGGTGTAAAATGAGTACCTGGCCATTGTCTCTGTCTGAAAAATTGTAATATTGCCTAACAGGTGTCATGTCTTGTCCTACATGTTAAGTGTTGCTGACGTCAAGGGATCCTTGTAAACTGCTTTGAGCATATATGTGACCCTTCGCCTCATAGCGGTATTAAGTCGGGTTCGTAAAGATGTTGAAAATTGAATTTATAGCCAGTAATATCAGACTTTTGTTTAGTGTATACGATTTATTGAGGAGAATGGCAACCATATTTTATGGTGCTAATGCCAACAACTAATATTATTGACCAGTTTAACATTAAATTCGGCTTTTAAGCATGTGGTTCGTTCCGACATAATACCATTTTGAGACGATGGGTTACATATAGTAGATATTCTGCTGTATTAAAGCTCAAGTTTTGGGGTCTTTTTAGTGCTCATAAGTTGTGTTTTTAATGGGTTTTTCCCCTTTTTGCTCTACTAAGATGACTCATAGAAGGAGACCTCCTTGAACATAATCTATATTGTATCCCCAAAAAGGTTACATTGTAAACATCGCAGAAACAGAACTGTGTACAACAAAACTATTATACTGAGAAGAGAGGGATTAGATTAAATGAATATATTTTAATTCTTGAAATGTAAAAAATAGGCAGTCCCTTTTTAGTTTTTTTATATTGTTTCCCATTCTTGTAGTTGGTGAATCAATACAGCACCTGCATTATCTTTAGCTTGTGTTGACAGAGCTCAAAACGTTTTTGGTAATGTACACATCTTTGCAGGTCTGATAACCCAATTTATCATGGGCTCATTTTTTGTTATAATGAAAGTCTAAAAAAAAAAATGAGGCAAAATATTGTCCATTACAATTACAAGAATGGTAACTAGGCCCCTTAATTGCATTCGGATGTCAGACCTTGTTTGTTTTTGTTTTTAAGGGTTTTACGGCGCTTGCAACACATTTAGGTTATATCAGCGCCAGTAAAAAGGAAGAAAATGGGATAGTAAAAAGTTCTAGAATTACAATTAAAGCACCCAAGAAAAAGTAAGACAAAGGGGAATTGAGAACAAATAGGGATCAGATGTAGATTCCAAGAGCATACCACCAATGTACTTAGTTTGAAATCACCTACAAGTCTCATCCAGACACAAGCACAAAATCCAACAAAGAGGAACACACTCAAATGCTTACATTATACATTCAAAATAAAAATAATAATACATAACAGAGAGATGATTTACAAGGAAAAAAATATCATCTCCCAAAACAATAACTATGCATTTGACTGTTTCCCTCCCAGCTAGGATTCCGGCCAGTGCCAGGACAAAACCAAGTAATCTCATTCCGAGACAAAGACAGAAAGCATGTTGGATAACAGATATAAGGGGATAGAAGACACAGTATGTACCTCCCTGCCCGCCATGGGAGATGTCAGACCTTCATATATTATGTACACATCGGGTTTTGGACATGATATGGAGGTACAACTAGATCGCGGACATAGCTTTCTTTGTTAACACAACATAGGGTTGTTTTTTTTTGCTGCTATTAACATTTCTGACTATAACTTCCAAACATAATAAACAAGAAAAGATTATAACAGCAATTACAGTTGAAACGAAATAGACCTAAGAATGATATTGTTTCCTTTGCTTATCTCAGGGGTCTGTCATATTTGATTTGGAGTTCAGGCCTATAACATTAATACGCCAAAAGAAAATGGCATCACCACACCTTTACAGCAATTTACCCCTGTGCTCGGCCTAAGGCCACTGATAGTCTTAAACTGACACCGACGCACAATCGCCGTTTAAAGTTTAAAAATAAAGATTATTTGAATTACATGTATAATAAAGCATATTCAGAAAGATGATTTGAAGAGGAAAAAAATATTATCTCCCAGATAAAAACACAGAGACTAGCTGTCTCCCTCCTGAAAAGAACCTCCACCAGATGTGGAAAAAATCTCAAACAAACAAACTAGAACTTGAGAAACAGGTGACCAATCCCTCTTTTTCTCCACAACTGCAACTGACAAAAAAACCCCAGATAGTATGGATATATCAAAACATGGAGAAATATTAATCGAGATTGTAAACTCATCTCAATGCCCCCTATTCAATTCTTAAAGATCTTTTGGCTTTAACTTTGAAATTTTGACACTCTTCTTCGACATGATAGTAGTTTACAAGTTTGGAAGAAAAATTAAGCAGTTTTGTACCACTGACAAATCAAAGAGCCAACGTTTAAACTGATTGAAGTTATGCATGTGCTCATAAAACAAACCTACATGTTCGCCATTTTCAATGTACTCCTCATACTTCATTTAGTTCACCAGCTCATCATATGAAACCAAATTTTCATTAAAAACAGTGCACGTGACTTGTTTGACACCATTTAATTTATTCACAAAAAATTTCATGACAGCCGGTACCCCTGATGGCCAAGTGCTAATTTCTACTTGTTGAGAGAGAGAGAGAGAGAGAGAGAGAGAGAGAGAGAGAGAGAGAGAGAGAGAGAGAGAGAGAGAGAGAAGAGAGAGAGAAAGAGAGAGAAGAGAGAGAGAGAGATAGAGAGAGAGAGAGAGAGAGGGAGAGAGAGAGAGAGAGTGCGTACGGTTGATATAATGTCAGCCCAACATTAAATAAGATTAATATGATACTACATGCGACCAATCATCTGTCTGCTGTGAGATTGAGAACTACAAATTTCAAGATATTCGTGGTTAAGAAGCCACATTTACTGCCCTCAATGATAACATTTAGAGACAAATTTCACAATTTAGACTTTGACTTAAATCTCAATTTCCTATGTCAAGTTCCTCAATATCATAAAGGAAAGGAACGGTTAGACTCAAACACATATGTACACAGAGCATTATGACAGTCCATATTCTTAAACATATAAAATGAATATCATACATTTGTAAGTCAAGAAATCCATGGAACACGACTGGTTTATGAACAAAACAAAACCAAATAAAAACCAACACCCCCCCCCCCCCCCCTCCCCACACCCTCCAATAGACTAATAAGGTCAAATGTGATGTAGCAATGTAATAATTAATGAATGCAACGCATATATTCCACAAAGTGCTCTAAGGCACTACACCTACAAAGACAATAGTAAACACAAAATGCAAATACATTACTACTCAAAAAGCCTGTCTGAATAGGAATGTTTTCAAAAGTTTCCTAAAATTACTGAGCCCAGGTGCGTCTTTGATTTATTGTCTAATTTGTTCCATACTTTTGGGGCCCAGACAGTGAAAGATATTTCCACTAGAGATAGTTTACATATGGGGACATTAATCAGCCTTTTATTGTTTTTAATGGTTTTATGGCGCTTGCAACACATTAAGGTCATATCAGCATCAGTAAAAAGGAAGAAAGTGGGATAGTAATAAGTTCTAGAATTACAATTAAAGCACCCAAGAAAAAGTAAGACAAAGGAGAATTGGATCAAATAGGGAACAGATGTAGATTCCAAGAGCACACTATCGAAGTACTTTGTTTGAGATCACTTAAAAGTCTTATCCAGTCACAAGCACCAGTCCCCACTAAGAGGAATACACTCAAATGTTTACAAATCATATATATAATATGTAAACAAAACATAATACATTACATAACAGAGATGATTTACAAGGAAAAAAATATCATCTCCCAAAACTAGCTATACATTTGACTGTTTCCATCTCACCAAGGGTATTCGGTCAGGGCCAGGACAAAACCAAGTAATCTCATTCCAAGACAAAGACAGAAAACTAGTTGGAAAACCGATATCGGGGGATAGAAGACAGTAAGTACCTCCCTGCCCACTATGGGAGGTCAGAAACCCCACCCAGTAATCAGCCTTTCATTTTGGGATAGGTCACAGTAAAGGTTGTTCACAATTATCTTATTAAATTTTATTTTATTAAGAACTGAATTCATCTCACTCCAGTTATATTTCGGTAGGCTTAGATAAACTTTACCTTCTAATATTAGATCGTCTTTCCTTTTATAGCCTTCCCTCGAATTAATTTCTAATTAGTGAATACTTTTCCTTCTACATTCTGTCACGTAGCCACTTATTATAAAAGCTGATAGGTCTAACATTCTACACTCACTTCTCTCTACAATCTATGCCGGACGGCCAGTCGCTCCATTCCTTATATATATTTGAAGATTTTTATCTTTTGGTACTTTGTGGATATTTTATCTCCACCATCAAGACGCCGGAGCTTTTACCTTTGACTGTATAATCCTCAAGGATCAAACCTGAGCCCGCTGTTGAAGAACTATACAATAACCCCTTCCCAACTACCTGGAAGTGGAACTTTACGAGTCTGAGCCTGTTATTGGAGGAATATATTATCCAAGCCTTTCAACTGCCTGGAAACGTAACCTTACGAACCTAATATATCATCATAAGTTACGTAATATATTCACATTTCTATTTGTAACTACCACAATCACTATTTATCACTTTTAATTAAATTTCATCTTTCTTTTTATTTCATCTTAAACAAATCTTTAATTGTTTTTCATTTATAGTAACTAGTAAATTCTGGGGCCTCATTCTACATATCATTATGCATAGTCGAGTAGCGCTTTACTCACTTGAGACCATGACAGGATAGGAGTGGTCTTCCAGTAATTAGGAAACTCTAGTAAAATTATGTGATTTATTTCGTAGTAACGGTAATGATATTTACAATTTGACTTAAGCGGCATTTACAGCATAGAGTTTTGTAGCAATGACTATAAAAATAAAACAGATGAAAAAAGAGAGAGATCCGCCCCTCCAAAAAAAAAAAAAAGGATGACAATACAATAATTAAATAAATAAATATTTTTAAAAACCCACAAAAATAAAACAAACAAAAATAAATAAGAAAAACCACAAAAACAAATAAAAAACAAAATTAACACACACAATCAATATACTTTATGATCATCCATAACTTTGCATAAAATTCTCATTGCTTTATTATTCTAAATCATATTTAACGACAGACCATGAAGTTAGCAGTTTTATTATTCTGTTTCTTCTTTATCAGGTATTTCATATGGATTTTGCAATTTTTGTATTCTTAATGATATGTTCTTTAAAATATTGACAACTAGTGTCAGTTATTTATTTGATACATTTTCTTAAAACTTACAGCGATATTGATCGAGCATTTGCTCAGTTAAAGTAGATATGAAAACACCATTACAAGATCGATACATAATTTGAAGTTAAAAATGGAAAACGGAAATGACCTTTTTTGGAATTTGCCATTTCTTTTACATTCTCTACAAAAATATGCTTTCTTGTCTCATATGTTTGGTTTTTTTTTTTTGGATAAATCTTTCACTACTCCAGGGTAAAAAAATATGTCAGATTATATAATCAATATCATGCAATGAGGCAAATCTCAAAATAGTCCCAAAAAATTTACGTAAACGATAAAGTGATACTAGAATAAAGCCCAATTTTGATTTTGAAACCAAGGCATTTCTTTAAAATCCCATCCAAGATACTTATTTTAAAACACAGTCTATATATTCCCTAAACTCCTTCAATCAAGCCTCCTCCACTTGTTTCTTTGTCACTGTTGTTCTATTTGTTTGACTTTTAAAATTAATATAATGCAGTATACACACCAAAATCGGTAAAAATTTCTAGCTATGCAAACGAGAGCAATTTTAGCTAATTGGTTGAAGTGTCTGTAATGAATGAACTGCCATGTGTTCCTGGAGATGAGAACTTTGAGAGAATGCCTTGCCACACGTTAAACACTTGTGTTCCTGTTCTTCTGTATTACTATTATGCCTTTTCATGTGATGATTTAAGCCAGACATTTGTGTGAATCCCTGATTACAAATCAAACATCTGTATGGTCGTTCTCCTGTATGGGTTCTCCTATGCTGATTTAGGTGTGACAGCTGTGCAAACGTCTTATCACACGTTACACACTTGTATGGCTTTTCTCCTGTATGAATTCTAACATGCTGGTTTAGATTTGACATCTGAGAGAAGAATTTCTCGCATATTGTACATTTAAATGGCTTTTCACCTGTATGCACTCTTGTGTGCTGCTGAAGATATGACCTTTGGGAAAACAGTTTATTGCAAGTTTGACATTTGAATGTTTTTTCCTTCAGTTGCTGTTGGACCTGTTGCTGTTGTTGCTGCTGTTGTTGTTGTGGTGCTGGTGCTGGGAGTAGGACAGGTGATGGCTGTTGCTTTTTGGTGGAAATTACTATTCGGAGAGATTGAGGATCACTTGATTTAGCGATCGAAAGAGATCCTTCATTGTTCCCCAAGGTATTTCCTGCAACACAAAAAATTTGAAGTGTCAAGCAGCAGCACATTTCTTAAAATTACAAACAACTTAAAATATAAAGGTTTTAAAAACTTTCGGAGTAGAAAGCAAAATAATAAAACACAATTTAACAACAATGCCTTTTGTAACTTGGCAGTCCACGGTTTCTCCTCTCTTCTTGACCAGAAAATTGTCACACTTTGGTTCGAGTCCTATCAAGTATATGAAGGCTTTGTATCTTTGCTTTGTTTATTTTCCCCTCATTATTCTTTACTACTGGACAAAACCCGTCATCATTTAGTGACAGTGAATTGTTCAAAAATCAATATAAACAAAAAAATATAAAAATGACTATATTAAGCACAGTCACAGATTAACATACTGAAGTATGTGCGGCTATGTGGTCAAGTGGTATGACACTCACTTTTGGATCGGAAGGTCCTGGGTTCGAGCCTTGCACTCAGCGAATAGTTGAGTCCTTGGAGAACGCTCTTTACTCATATTCTCTCACCGTACTCAGGTGTAAAACGAGTACCTGGCCGTTAACAGTGTTGTCTTTGTCCAAAAAAATTGTAATATCGCCTAACAGACGTCATGTCCCGTTCTAAATGTTAAGTGTTGCTGTTGGCCAGGGACCCGTTGTGAAGTGCTTTGAGCACGTTTCGTGGATATTGCGCTATAAAAGTTCAAGTTAAGTCTATGCAAACAATTGATTTATGATCAAAGTGTCAGTCCTTCATAATTTCACATATTCAATATTCAGACAATAAGTTTTCTACTTTGCAGTGAAGGCTGTTGTAACAAACTCTTTAATCTGTGTATAAATCACTCTTTTGGCACTAATTTCAATCGGTTTGTTTTTGGTTTAAGAATCCATCTTTTGTAAGGACTATGAAAACAATTAGATTAGTAGACCCTGGAAACTTTTTGAGATAATTACCATTAAAATTAAAAATAGCTCAAAAAAGTTGTTTTGAGCCTTTAATAAAAGACTGACAATTGTGATTCAATGATGAAGTGAAAGAAGTAGATCCACTCTTCTACTTCCTTTAAAAAATATTCATAGAGGTGAAATCAATATGTTTTCTTTTCTCTTTTAATATTTATTGGCTTATAAAAACTAAAACAAAAAACCATTGTATTTTAAATAGCTTCAATCCTGGTTACAGTCAACAGGATTGTAGTGGTAGAAGTGGTAGATCTAAAATCACAACATTCATATATAACAAAGATTTTGTAAAAGCATAACTCTGTAACAAAAAAATCTTCGATAGGAAGTTCTAATCAAAATCATATGGCAGAATGTTTGGCAACAAAAATAAAAACATGGTGGTAGTATTGCAACTATTTTCAACCCAGAAAATTTTCTTAATAACAAAACAGAAAGAGAGAGAGAAAGAAAATGCAAAAGTCAACAATGTAAATTTATGATGACTGATTATAAAACCTTACACTAACGTTCCCTTACCACCGTTTGTATTTCCAACGAATTGGACAGACGGAACATTATTTCCTCCATTGGTCAACATTCCAGCATTTTGATCCATAAGTTTGTCTCCAAAATTGCCAACATTGGAGGAGGCAAAGCCAGTAAGGTTGGGCTCCAGCATGACCCGCAGTTCAAGGATTCAAAAAGCCAGACCAAATACTATGATATTTGTAAGATCTGTGAGAAAAGATATCAGCAAACAATTAGACTCTTTGGTTGTAAACAGTTGTCAAATAATTACATTAGCAATGACCTTGTTGAAAAAGTCTACTATTGATGTTGAAAGAGAAAAAAAATGACAATACATGAATCATGCATCATGAATTTTGAATTCTAGGTCTTTAAAAAAAAATGAAGGCAAATGCATTTAGAAGGCAAATCTAGAATTTTGACCCAGTTGGTCAAGAGTATGATAAATAACTGAGAACATTTGTATCAAACACGTCAACTGATTCCCCATGATCAATGAACTCCACAATGCTTTGTTTGTTCCCCTAGCAGCTCAGTTGTAACCAAATTATCATTTCATAGAATACAAGTTGCCTGTTAGGCATCCTTTTCTACTTGCACTCTGAAACTTAATCAAATATATCTGTCACGGTCTTTAGCTGGGTTGATGTGGGTTTTTTTTTAAAGCTAAGGTTGTAAAACTTGGTCCAGATTTATCTGATCATGTTACCCATGACTGTGTCATCATGTCTTGACTACATTACAAGACAAGACGGCGTACCAGTCGACCACCAGAATTTTTACAGACATGTTGTTGCTGTTGGAGTGGTCAAATCAAGAATGCAGCCTATTGCAAATTACATGTACAGTACAGACAAACAAACACACATAGAGAGAGATAGAGAAAGATAGATAGATAAATAAATAGATAGATAGATAGATAGAGAGAGAGAGAGAGAGAGAGAGAGAGAGAGAGAGAGAGAGAGAGAGAAAGAGAGGGAGAGAGAGAGAGAGAGAGAGAGAGAGAGAGAATGAAAAAAAAAATCAAATCAAAACACAACACAACAAAACAAAACAAACAAAATTAGCCCCCCTCCTGAAAAAAAATAAATAAATAACATGAAAAAAAATAATATCAAAATTGAAAGTACATAATCTATTATATAAGAAAAAAAATTAGGGTCGGGGATAAACATTGTTCCGAATAGACAATGTAAAATTTATATCATCACGCACAGAATCACTGACAAATTCAAAATTTATAAAACTATTTTTACAGACAGATATAATACAAGTAACTTGCAAACCCTCTTTTATATATTTCAGGCTAATTCTATCATCCACTGACTCAAATTAATATGAAGAAAATCTGCTAGGTCTTTTTTCTTGTTTGTTTGTTTGCATAATTTTTAATTTTAATTTTTTGGTTAAATTTAAAGGCTGTTATTATTCGACCGTACAATGCGATAACTTTTTGCATTATTCAACCGTATGCTGCGATAATTTTTTGCATTATTCGACCATACACCGTGATCATTTTTCGCATTATTCGACTATATGCTGTACGCTATGATATATTTTTTTTCTCACCATGGACTCCATTTCAAATGTGTTCAATCAATAAATGTCTAGACACTAATTTTCTTCGCACATTTCTTGAAAATCTTTTTTTATTCACCTTATTAAAAAAAATATTGTAATCTTAGCATTTATCTTATCTCAACAAAACTTTGATTGCATTGTTATGTGTGTTTGCGTATATATGCCATATATGTATGCATGTGTTGTGTGTGTGTGTGTGTGGTGTGTTTTATTTGCTGCAGTTTTCAAAAAGAAAATCCATTATTTAATCATCAAGGATTTTTTGTTTGTTTGTTTAGAGCCTATATAGCATTTCTCCTTAAGGTCACATGGATAAAAGCTTGCTTTTCATACAGTGCGTCTTTTCTTGACTGACACTCTTGCAATGTAAATCACTCCCATGTCCATTCACAGATTCTAATCCACATCAGTTGAGTGGAGCTATGTGTAAAATGCCTTACCCATGGACACAAAACAAAGTCCAGAGGTTTTCATCATCACCGAACCACAGTGACCACGCTCAACATGTCTGTGATGAAGTCATATCAATAGAAATCAGGCTCGTTGTGGGAGATTTCTATCTTCTCAGATATATTGATAAGAGTTTTCTGTTGTCTCCCGAGGCACTAAGTACAGACAAGAAGTCAAGAATAGTATAATATATAAATACATTCATAACTAAGCAAATGTGTCACATGGAAATTATTGATATATTACAAATTATATGATGTTATCAGGAGTTTGTAAAAGACAATATTAATGAATTTTTATAATTAGTGGTACAGAAATAAAACCAATTTTAAATATAATAACTGGTAGAAGTCACTAGCAGAATGTGTATTTAAATTGAAACAAATACACAAACTCATGACTCATACATAATATATATACACAAACATAACTCTCTCTCTCTCTAATCATAAACAATACAAAATGCTTCCTACATTTTGTACCTCCTCTTTAGCTCACCGTTCGAATGTACAAAAACAATAATTTTGTTTATTTTTGGCCCCGTATGGCCTCCCCCCCCCCCCCCCCACTCCCCTCCCCCAGCTTATTGACATCTTCAAGACAAGAAAACGAATGTCACTTCTCATAGCATGTCCCTTCTTCATTGTCATTTTGTGTATCCTGCTCCTATCCTCTCTCTTTCTCTGCTTTCATTTCTAAAAATAGTAGTGATATGGTCCGATAAGGCTGTCATTATCCCCAGACATCTGTCTGGGGAAAATGAAAATTCGGTACCCCCAGACACCTGTCTGGGGATAACCAAATTTCGTTATTCCCAGACAGATATTTGAAACTCCGCTCTTTTAAACAATTATCCATACTCCAGAATATGGAATGTTTCCAAATGCACATAGAAATAAGGAAAGTTAATAACACATCTATAAAAACATGAAATTAACCAACATTAAATCAGTTGTAACTACATATACACAATATGCGTCGACTTCGAAGTGGGTGTCATGGCCGATTGGTTTAGTCGTCTGCCCTGGAAGTTTTACCAGAAGCGACGATGCGGGTTCAAATCCTGGTTCCGCCACTTTTTTTTTGTTTGTTTTTTTTGTTGTAAATTCCGTCTTCTTTTTACAGAACGGTGCAAGGGATAAATGTCCCATCCATCCTCCCCCCACCTCTTTTTTTTTAACTCTCTCTCTCTCTCTCTCTCTCTTAGTTGCTTTCTAGTTTCTAGCAAATTGTCATATTCGTCCCCACTCCGATCTCAAAAAGTATCTAAAAAGGATAAATAATTAAAAAGCAAACAAACAGAAATATTGAGAGAGCGACCAAATGGTCAGATAGAGGAGAAAAAAACAAACAATAATTTTTAAAAAAATAAAACAATTTTAAGAAATTCATGCTCAGAAATGGAACAAAAGGTCAAACAAAATCAAAAACGAGAAAAGAATAGACTCGCACAAAAAAAAAAGAGGTGGGGGGAGGATGGATGGGACATTTATCCCTTGCAACGTTCTGTAAAAAGAAGACGGAATTTTAAAAAAAATAAAAAAGTGGCGGAACCAGGATTCGAACCCACAACGTCAATTCCGGTAAAAATTCCAGGGCAGATGACTAAACCATTCGACCATGACACCCACTTCGAGGTCGACGCATATTGTGTATATGTAGTAACAACTGATTTAATGGTTAATTTTATGTTTTTATAGATATTTTATTAACTTTCCTTGTTTCTATGTGCATTCGGAAACATTCCATATTCTGGACTGTGGATAATTGTTTAAAAGAGTGGAGTTTCAAGGGGATAACGAAATTGGTTATCCCCAGACAGGTGTCGAATAATCACTTCGAAATTTGTATTTCTTTGCGGAAGTTTTTATTTTTTTTTATTTCATAAAGCAGCTTCAGCTATGAATGTCAACAATGGTGACAACATGAAAATGTCTATCAATCAAACAATCAACTACAATTTCTAGAAGGCTGATATGGGATAAAGATTCATGTCTTTTATTACGGCTTTTTATTTCACTCGGTATTCAAACCTGGTACTGGTATTGATGAGCGTTAAAAACTCGTTTCCATACAGTAATATCTGTACTCTAACGCTAGTCTATAATAGTTTATAGTTTATAGCAGTACACTTGGACTTGGACTTGACCATTGACACTACGTCACGCTTAGAGTTGGATTGAATTAACAACTCGACTCGTGAAATAAGATTCATATTAAAATTAAAAGACACTCATTATCAGCTATAGTGCTGCAAAATAGCTTGTTAAAATAGCCTACCAAGATATTATCACCGTACGGTGACGCTCGCCTTCCAAGATATCACCGTACACGGTGAAAATAGAAAAATAACACTGATTCGGGCAGTTGAGTTGGCGTCGGTTTGTCTTTGGGCGGTCTGATCAAAGAAAATTAACACACAACAAACAAAAGAATGGTATTGCAAATAACAATGAGTCAATTTACATTTCAGCTTACTTCAACTGTCGCCAAAACGTAAATGTAGCTATTTTTCTGAAGATAATAAAGAAAACAAAACTTCAATTTCTCTAATTTCATCGAGACAACTCTATTGATTAGGGCTTATTCCTTCCTTCAAGAAAGAAAATAGATTTAAATGAAGTGATTCTATAGATTATATTTTCGTCAACATTAATTCTCTCTTCACCCCAACCTTCCTCAAAAACACAAACCTCCACAAACCAACTCGTTACAGAATAATTTTCGCTTTCCGTGTATTTTTAAAGCATTATTTTAAATGCTTTTTTCTCTTATGTCACGAAAAATCAGAGAGAGAGAGAGAGAGCAAGAGAGAGAGAGAGAGAGAGAGAGAGAGAGAGAGAGAGAGAGAGAGAGAGAGAGAGAGAGAGGAGACTCAAAACTGGTCTATCATGTCAAATCTATTTTACAGTCTCTAGAATCTCAAGAATCGTGGACTCTCTTGATACAAAAAAATGGCTCTTCGCCTAAAATAAATGTTCGGAACATGCGTCATCCAATGGAGTCCATGGTTTGCTGGATTTGATAGAATAGAAATGAAGGAGCGGACAAACTAGCCAAACCAGGAGCGAACATGGAACAGATCGGAGAGCTTGCAAACCTTGGAGAGCAAAATTAAACAATGGAAATGAATAAATATATTATGCAAAATGATATTGTGAGTTATGAGA
>NC_088363.1:16864019-16866519 GCF_034508935.2 Berghia stephanieae
TTGTAAAATACTCATAACATCCGCCAGCCGGAACGTATCAACACACAAAACCATTTGTAACCTTCAGCATTTATAGACTGATTGATAGAATTTAGTGAGAACTATAAAAGTCAGCTTCGTTCCTTCAATAGATGGAACGATACTGACCTCACTCAGCTCTTTGTCATTGCTTTTAGACAGGCATTTTAATCATTAGTTCACACTAAACCTTTAAGGTTACACATAGTTTTGTGTGTTCGTACGTTATATTCAGAAGGCGGATGCTGTGAGTAATTTATCTAAATGCATAGTATCAATTAAAAAAAAAAACAAAAAAAAACCCCCCAACAATCTTGATCTTTTATGCAGAGCATTATTCACTAAATGTGCTCAAAGCGCTTTGTGCACAGCTAACAGTAATATTTAATATCTGGGACGAGACAATGATGCCCGTAAGGCGCTTATATATATATATATATATATATATATATATATATATAAAATATAATTAATATATATATATATATATATATATATATTATATATATATAATATATATATATATATATATATATATATATATATATATATATATATAAGATTTTTTTGTTTTTGTTTTGGACAGAAAATGCTGTTACCAAACAGATATTGATTTTACACCTGAGAGAAAAAATAAAAGAAAATTTCCTTTATTCATCCCATAGGAGGTAATTGTCTTTATGGTCTCTTCCTAGGAAAGACTAAAATAATCCAGGCGTCAGCCGCAGTGCATCGCCTCAAAATAAGCTAGGGCGGGGTGACTTGCTTATGGCCACACAACACTGCCGGTGGTTGAACTCGGTACATTTCGCGAACGAAGTAAAAACTATACCTCTGAACCTCACTGCACTCAGAACATGAGTGAAGAGCCTTTTCCAAGGACACTTTGCGCAGCCCAAAGCTTGACTCGATCCCGGGATCTATCAGTGTGTATAGGCATGTCATAGCACACAGATTAAAAAAGCAGAAGATAAAATTCCCTTTATTCATCCCATTGGGGAAATTTGTCTCTAGAGTCTATTCCAAGGGAAGACTGGAATAACCCAGGCGTCAGCCGCAGTGCAGCGCCGCAAATTGAGCTAGGGTGAGGTTTCTTGCTCAAGGCCATCGACGCCAGCGGCGGTGATCGAACTCGTTACCTTTCGGGTACGAAGCAATGACATTACCGCTGAGCCAAGGTCACAAATATCATATAGTTAACAGTTTGAGAAATAGAATTTATGATTAATAGATAAAGGTTGAGTACGTCACACACAGTTTTATACATACATTCTGCAAGTGTATTTATGGCATGCGTTTAGGTAAAATAGTCAAAACCTCTGCCGGCAATACGAAACTTACCAACACAAAAACTAATGTGTAAACTTTAAAGATCATAATCTAATTGATTTATCTTAGTAAGAAATGAGAACTTATCGCCCAATAATCGGTTATAAAAAAAATCAAAGAGCTGTGTGACGTCAACTTCGTTCCTTTTATATGGAAACCTGACAAAGGCAGCGACGAATTTCATTAGTGCCTATGCCTTTGTGATTTAAAAATATTATTATTATTATTATTATTATTATTATTATTATTATATTATTATTATTATTATTATTATTATTATTATTATTATTATTATTATTATTTTATTATTATTATTATTATTATTATTATTATTATTATTATTATTATTATTATTATTATTATTATTATTATTATTATTATTATTATCATTATCATCATCATCATCATCATCATCAGCCCCCAATATCGTTATAACATACATTCAAAAATCAATAAATTCTTCGTTTGCTAGTTCAATCGAGCACTTTTTCCCACTGGCCTGTCGCCCATGCCTGGTATCACCCATGAATCTATAGTATCACCCCAAATATCAGATTTTGTCATTGCATATGCAAATTGAAATCCTCTGTGCTCTAAAGTTAGACGTAAATCGATGGAATTTAAGATGTTTCATTTTAAAGAATTACCATTTTAGCAAAAATCCGCGGATTAGTTGGTTCAAATAGTTTTGAATTTAGGAAAAGCATTAATGGCTTTACTGTAAAGTAATTTGACACCAGACGAAAAGGCACCAACCTCATTAATGATATGGACTGTTGAGGAGACATTGGAACTTCCGAGAACTGGAATGCAAACTTGCCTAGTGCTACGAAAAATTCATAAAATTACGAGAACTGCATAGACGTTTTTGATTCATTACATCTTGTTGAAAAGGAGAGTTTGGTTGCTAAAATACTGTATTTAGGACTTTGGAGGATATTTTGATTATGCTGAGGGCAAATAATTGATATGTAATGATATTTATCGTGACCTTTTGATTTTTCCCTCCGAAACTACGAATTATTGATATTTCAACTTGGCAGCTCTGTGTAATGTAACCTGTTGTCTCAATGTGGTATTTTAATTCTCGATGAGACAGATGCTAAAAATTGATGTTTAGGTCTAAACTAGGAATATTTTTATATACTTATAA
>NC_088363.1:16869019-16874019 GCF_034508935.2 Berghia stephanieae
GCCTTTTCAACTTCACCCGTCCTCTATTTCATTTTGCTCTTATCTCTTCTTTTCACATCTTTTCATCTTCTCTTTCTTCTTAAATCTTGATCCGTCATTTCTCCCTTATTCTCGGCCGTATGAGTCTGTGAGTCTCCGTCCCTCTTCTCTCTCTCTCTCTCTCTCTCTCTCTCTCTCTCTCTCTCTCTCTCTCTCTCTCTCTCCCTGAGTAAGTTTGTCTGGCTGTATATATGTGTATGTGTGTGTTTGTGTATGTGTGTGTGTGCATATGTGTGTGTGTGTGTGTGTGTGAATTTAAAGTGGTTCATCCATTTAATTTAAGTCCTTCCATTACATGACTATGTTCCGTAGAGGTTTGATAAATTCACAACTCTATAGAGAGAACAAATAATCACCAAAATACAATTAAGCCTTGAATCTCTCGGATAAAACACAGTAAATAGAGAGTTCCGTGGAATCGACCTACTACTTTTCAAAGCCGACTTTTTAGCTGTAAGCTAGTTTGAGCACGCTAATTCTCGTTCAGTGGTGTATATAGAGAGTATACGCTTGGCTAAGAAGCTCAAAACATTGCCACCCGGAAGTATCACGGACCAACACACAAAACTTTGTAAACATGAACGTTTATAGTCTGGATAATATAGTTTAGTGAGAATTACTCATAAACATGGATGGCAAAAAACAATAACAAAGACCCGAGTGACGTCAACTTCATTCTACTTATTTCCAATCACAAGTCATGGAAACATTTTAATACCTCAAAAAAAAAAAAACCCCCAAAAAAACGCAAACAACAAACAACAACAAAAAACCAAAGAAAAAAAAAACGATCACAGTATCTCGTCTAAATTCAAATATAATGATTTCTTAGAGGGGCAGCGTGGCTCAGGCTACGGTCTTTTAAAAACTTTGGCCTGAAAATTCGACCTTCAAAATTTGATCGCTTAAAATGACCCTCATCTTGTCAAAAACTTTTTATACTGGAACTTCAAAAACTATCAAACTACAGGTCTGAGGGTTTTTTTCTAAATACAAGTTGAGGGTCAATTGATAATCGATATTTGAAGTAAAAGTTACCTGGTCGATAATTATAAATCAGACAGTCTTGTTTTATTATAATGATTTTAAAAATTGTTTTTGGTTTTGTTTTTTCTTTCTACGAAGGAAAGTAGACGTCAAATCCCCCCTCGCCCCCCCCCCACCCCTCCCCTCTCTCTCTCTCTCTCTCTCTCTCTCTCTCTCTCTCTCTCTCTCTCTCTTTTCACCCACATTGTCCTCCAACGGGGATTGCATCTGTTGAATAAATAATGGCTTGAAAAACGCCATATCGTCAGTAAATCTGTGAAAATAAAACATATTATCTCTCTCTCGATTTAAAATGATAGATATTTACACTTTTCTATTTTAAAAAAAAGATGAAAAGTACCGAATATTTCATTTGGACAGGATGCTCTTCTACAATAAAATATTTTTCTATAAGATTTAAATTACACCAAGTGGACATTTAATGATAAATATCGCAGCAGGCACTTGCGTTAGATAAATAATACATGAAAAGGCGAATGTGAAACTCTTACTCACGTGAAGGCCCCATAGACATAATATCATTATTGTATGTCCATGATTGTCCCAATAAATACCCAGTAGCCTCAGTGAAGTGTGTAAGCATTTCAAACCGGTAATTAAGATATCTGAGTTTCAATCCCCTGTCGAGACATACTAATTTTTTGGGATGATTTTTATCTTGTATTTTTTATTCGACATTGCCTTGTACGGTTTCATACATACGCTTTAATGTCCCGTCCTACATGTTAAAAGTTGCTGTGACCAGGGACCCCTTGTAAAGCGCTTTGAGAAAATTTAGTGAATATTGCGCTATATAAAGCTTATTTTTAAAAAATCATTTATTTTTTAAAAATGTTTCTATGTTACGCATTTCACTTACTGCTGGATGAAAATAGCTTTGAAAACAATCTCAAAGTACCGCGTGCCCGAACCATTGACGTGATCCAACGTGTACTTATTTTCAGGTCTGATAACCCAAAAGATTATGGGCTCATTGTTGTAATGGAATTACTCTCAAACTAACGCAAATTATCGTCCATTACAACCATGTTGAATCAAGCCGCTAATTGCGTTTGGTTATCAGACCTACTGTTATGTGTGCACGTCGTCGCGAGCGTTTGAGATCGCTCCTCTAAAAATCTAGCCATCCGTACCACGATGTACCCGAATCCAAAAGCATGCATTAGAAATAAGTGACTTCGGATTAATGGTGGCTTCACTGTAATCGCGGGATGACCGCGGCTTTACATTCCAATCATGTGGCCTGTCTTTAATCGAATCTACCAATTTGTTTTCCTCTGACGGGTCTTTAACGTAATTTCCTCCTTATTTTTGCTCTCTCTCTCTCTCTGAAAAGGAAAATGAAATAAATAAATAAAAAGAAATATCTTGAATGTTGCTTCACACGCTTATTACTTGAATTAACATTTAAAAATTTATTTGTTTATATATTTTTTTTCTTTTTCTATTTTTGTTGTTGTTGGGCTAGAAACAATATTAGGTACAGAGGTTAATATAAAAAATGGAAATTTATCGTAAACCCAATACCGTAAATCTATTTGAGGGAGAAGGGGGGGGGGGTGTTGGATATTATCCGTATTTGTTTAACACGAACTGAAGTTTAAAAAAAGCATCTTTCGTCGTTGTCAAAGAATATAATCAAATAAGGCATAATGAGTAATTGAGGAGCGTGACCAGCGATATTTTCGATCTCATATTCTATATAGGAAAATGATTGTATAATAACATACACACAATCTATAATTACTCATGGCTTTGATTAATCAGCCAGCGCCCAGGGCCTAGATTCATTCTTTTTTTTTTTTTTCTTTTTTTTTTCTTGTTTTTTTTGTATTTATTTTTTCAAGATAACCAGGCCGGTATTGTCAGAGCACGCTCTAACAATATTTTTATGCAAAAAATATATTACGTGCCTTTGTGGTTTTATGGTATGGCACACTCGGCCTCTGACCGATTAGACCCTGGTTTGAGTCCTGCTGTGGGTGAGGCAAAGCAAAGTTTTTGAGAAGAAAAAAAAAAGGTTCATTTGTCACATTACCTCACCATACTCGAGTGCCGAAAACACTTTTACAAGATGTCCCAAGCCAACAACAACAACAATTAACACGAAGGACAAGAGAGGGCTAGTTAGTACATTTTTTCGACAGATACTGGCCAAGTACTTCTTTTATACCCGGGTATGGGGAGAAAATTTGAGTAAAGAGTCCTAGTGAGAAAAGAGTCCTAGCGGGTAAAGAGTAAAGAGTCCTAGTGAGAAAAGAGTCCTTGTGAGTAAAGATTCCTAGTGAGAAAAGAGTCCTAGTGGGTAAAGAGTAAAGAGTCCTAGTGAGGAAAGAGTCCTTTTCAAAGATTCAGTTTTGTGCTGCACACAGCGGACCTCAACCTCGGGACCTAGAGTAATTATTATATCAAAGTGACAAATTAGGATCATGGACTGGTGATAAAGATCTGAAAACGTGTTTATAAAACAGTAAGATAAAGATCTGAACAAGTGTGTATGAAAGGTGCCAGACAAAGCAAGAAAGAAAAATAAAAGAAAAAAAGACCATCCCCAAAAAATCAGTCTACCTCGAGGTCGACTGATTTTTTTGGGATGTTTTTTTTCCTTCTATTTTTCTTTCTTGCTTTGTCTGGCACCTTTCATACACACTTGTTGTTCAGATCTTTATATTATACTGGTGCCTGCTCTTTATTTTCTTTAATTTTATAAAACAGTACCAGACAAAGTAGAGACGAAGAAAAACAAGGACAAAGAAAACCACCAGAAAACCATCAGCTTGCCTCGACTTGAGATCCAACTATCTCAGTGTCACTTTGATATTTTCAACTTAAAATTGGATCTCGTGTTCAATGTTTGTCTTTTGTGTGGCTATGTGGTCTTGTGGTATGGCACACGCTTTCGGATCGGAAGGTCTGGGTTCGAGCCTCGCTCGGCGCATAGTTGAGTACTTGGAAAAGACTCTTTACTCACATTCTCTGACCGTACTCAGGTGTAAAATGAGTACCTGGCCGTCAAGAGCGTTGTCTCTATTGGACAGAAATTTGTAATATCTAATTGTTACGTGCTGCTGTTGGTCAGGGATCCTGTGTAAAGCGCTTTGAGCAAATTTAGTGGATATTGCTCTATATAAAAGCTCATATACTTTTTCTTTGTGTTTAGTGATGCAGCGAGAGTACACAGCAGAAACGCGTGTGATTGTGAGGAATATAGACATTAAATCGTCCCAACCATCGGGTAACCTTCTTGGTGTAATGGTAGTACGCCTGACTGGTCTTAGGGTCGATCCCGGTCGAGGCAGGCTGGTTTTTTTTTGAGATGTTATTGTTCTTATATTTTTCTCTCAGCTTTGTCTGACACTGTTTCATACACACTCATTTGTATCTTTATTCTTCGGAACATAACCACAAAGCCGAACACTTACTGGTTATTTCACATTTGTTTCATGATGAAACGCTTTTTAAACATGAATAACATATCAATAATAAGCATGCTTGGATCTATGTATAGATAATTTAGTATATTAACAGTTTTTTAACGGCGGACGTAAAATGGTTTTGACAAAAATTAGGGTATTTTTATTTTCTGACTAGAATATTTAGCAAAATCCAGAGCTAATGTAGTAAATTGATGTTTGCTCACAGTCACTCTGAAACTTTGCCTTCATGATTGAACATTTGATAGCGTGAGAATTGTGGCATTTTATCCTGTAATATACCGACCTCGTCGGCCTCCCATTTCCTTGGTAAATACCGGTTGCTTGTGAACAAGATATCATCATGTCTTTCATATCGTAGTCTATGAATATTTTTAAAGATAAATATTCTATACATAATTACACATCAATGGCGCTTTTATGAACTCTCTCTCTCTCTCTCTCTCTCTCTCTCTCTCTCTCTCTTTCTTTCTTTCTTTC
>NC_088363.1:16879019-16894019 GCF_034508935.2 Berghia stephanieae
TGACACTCGCTTTCGGGTCGGAAGTTCTTGGGTTCGAGCCTCGCTCGGTGCATAGTTGAGTCCTTGGAAAAGACCCTTTAGTCACATACCTAGCCGTTAGCAGCGCTGTCTTTGTCCGAAAAATTGTAACATCGCCTAACAGGCGTCATGTCTCGTCCTACATGTTAAATGTTGCTGTTGACCAGGGACCCCTTTTAAAGCGCTTTGAGCACATTTAGTGGATATTGCTCTATATAAAAGCTCAATGATTTTTAATATAGCAATCAGCTTGATCAGCCTTCCATTTCTAAATCTTTTTATTCATTCCAATATCTTTAGATAAGGCGGTTGTGGTTCAGACAGATATTGTACTCCGTTCCATTGGACCAGTGTCAGAACTGAACATGGTAAGTTATAATTATTTTAAAGCCTACGACCATTGAAATATGTGGCCTTTTGCCTTGGTTCGGTTTTATGCAGTGTTGAACCAGATTAGGAAAATCATGTTATGTAATATCAATATAAACAGAATTACTAAATTTATGTTTTCTACATACAGTTTGAAAAAAAATGTAATCCTTTTCCCCGATAAAATTACAAAATCTAACTTAACTCACTCAACCCTAACGCCGACTATATCCGTAGTTTACCCGGTTTACTTTTACCCCATGCCTATTTTATTACATTTTTCTGAGACAAATTATAGGCGTAGTATCAAAGCTAATGTTTTTAGTTTTTGCATGTTGAATAAAACTATCTATGTACATGCTCATTTTAAATAGATATTTTCCAATTTGAAAAGTAGCAAAAATCTCTAGGATTGAGTGAGTTACATTCAAGAATTCATCATTTAAGTGAAATCTAAGACTTTTGTAGCTATGTGGTCCTGTGGTATGACAACTCACCGCCTTCGGATCGGGAGGTCATGGGTACGAGTCCCGCTCTGAGCGAGGCATCGTTGATTCCTTGGAAAAAGGCTCTTTACTAACATTCTCTCATCGTACTTAGATGTAAAATGAGGACCTGTCCGTTCACAGCGTTATCTCAATCGGCATTTTTAAAAATAAATGTATTATCGCTTCACATGCGCCACTTGTCTCATTCTACATGTTTAGTGTTGCTTTTGGCTGGGGACCCCTTCCAAAGCGCTTTGAGCACGTTTGATGGATAATACTCTTTATAAATTCTCAAGATTAAAAATGATTGATTTAATGTCAACATAAACATAATTGCTAAATTTAATCTTTCTACAGTTTCTATTTATTGTCCTCGATAAAATCACAAAATCTAATTAAAATTCAAGAATTCATAAATTAAGTGAAATTTAAGACCTCTGGTTCATTCCTACACAATACTGGATTGAGACGGTTTATCGCATATGTAACAAATCGTCTCAAAACGGTATGATGTCGGGATGATTCAGATGCTGAAAATTCAAATCAAACCCATACTGATTTTTACAAAATGTTTTTTTTAGTATTTTAGTCGTTCCAGAATACTGTAATCTTCCTCCTCAATAATGACTGCTGAAAATTGAATTTATAGACCAATCTAATATACATGGGTTGTGTTAATATAATAGCCTGACACTGAACGTGGCCTTCGTGAAGTTATGGCCTGATACTGACCAAAAAATGACGTCAAAATGCCAGTCTTTTGCCACAAAAGAAAACAAATCGTGAGTTGTATTCAATAGTTCAACCAATGAAATAACTTGTTTCCATGAGCTCTACTAACGACAACTCACTAGGCGGTTCAAAAACCAAATAATGACGTCAAACTGCCAGTCCTTTTGGATTTCAGTATCAGGCTATAGATAGTTCGAAGATGACGTCACTCGGGCCTTTGTTATTGTTTTTGCTATCCGCGTTTGTGAGTTGTTCTCACTAAACTGTCTTAACCAGACTATAAAAGTTCATGGTTACACAGAGTTTGTGTGTTGGTCCGTTATACTTCCGGATGGCAATGTTGTGAACTCCTTGGCAAAGCGCAATCTATCTATAACATAACGATGGCGACGCACTGAACCCAAAAAAAAGACTGGCATTTTGACGTCATTATTTGTTTTTTTTGCACCGTGTAGTGAGCTGTCGTTAGTAGAGCTCATGGAAACAAGTGGTCCCATTGGTTGAACTGTTGAATACAACTCACGATTTGTTTTCTTTTGTGGCCAAAGACAGGCATTTTGACGTCATTTGTTGGTCAGTGTCATGCTATAAATTAACGATGGCTACGTTATGATCCCTCTGTTTTAACACACTTTTTGAGAAACTCACAAATCACAGTACTGCTAACGCGTCTTTTACAATCCAGTGTGTTCCGTCTTTGAAATTACTATTATTTATTTTTCACTAATTAAGGGACTGAATTAGGAGGCAAATTTATTTACTCAATACATCTAACGTCAATTGTGGTAGCTGAAACCGATTTATGATTTTCGTGGATATTCACCCATAATCAAAGACGTATCTCCCTAAAATGGAAATCGTAAGAAAGAAAGAATCGCTAAATGAGTAACTATAATATTGATTATGAAAACGTCATATGGTTATGTTGCTCCAGAACTTGTTTGATTATACGGAGGAAATTAATTCGGTCCATTTCAGTCCTATGTGAACGATTTATTAATCTATTGTAATATTTACATATATTTATTCATTCATTTATTTATTCATTTATGTATATTATCTTTATCTTTTTCTATTTTTGTCTTGGTTTTTGCTCAAACAGAGATACTCTCATCTTCATGTCAGTAGCTTCCTTACGGCTTTCACCACTGCCACTATAGATAGTATGCAGATGACGTCACTCAGGCATTTGTTATTGTTTTTGCCATCCGCGTTTGTGAGTTGTTCTCACTCAACTGTATTAACCAGACTATATAAGTTCATGGTTACACAGAGTTTGTGTGTTGGTCCGTTATACTTCCGGATGGCAATGTTGTGAACTCCTTGGCCTAGCGCATTCTATCTATACGAGCTCTCTCCATTGGCCCGTGGGTCTAGTGGTCGCCGATGAATTCATACTAATGTCCTTTATTTCATTGCTGTATCTGTATCACGTTGGTTTTGCTAGGATTGGGTTGTTAACCATATTAGTCAACTACTATATATCTTAATTATTTTTCTCTTTATATTCATTATATATCTTTATCTCCTTTCCATCAATTTAATTATTCATGTATCTATCAATCTACCTATCTTTTGATAAAAATTTTATTCGATTATCTGTATATATATATATATATATATATATATATATATATATATATATATATATATATATAATATATATATATATATATATATATATATATATATATATATATATATATGAGTATATATATATATATATATATATATATATATATATATATATATATATATATATATATATATATATTTGTGTCTGTGTTTGTGTGTGTACCTGTGTGTATACCTGGTCTCAGTTGAACGCGATGTTTTTCCTCCGCAGATCTACACCTTAGATTGCTATTTCAGACAGAGATGGACCGACAGACGGTTGTCTATGAATGTGTCGATCGAGAATCTTACCCTAGGAATAAAAACTTTGGAAGGAATTTGGCACCCGGATACCATATTTTATAACGGCCAAAAGAGTCACCTTCACGCTATCACTTCATACAACCGTTTTCTTAGAATTGGACGAAATGGATCCGTCTTGCTTTCTCAAAGGTGAATTATTATTATTTCTATAGATAGTATGCGCTTGGCTAAGAATCTCATAACATTGCCATCCGGAAGTATAACGGACCACACACAAAACTGTGTGTATCCATGAACGTTTATAGTCAAGTTAATACAGTTCAGTGAGCTTTACTCATAAACGCGGATGGCAAAAAACAACAACAAAGACCTGAGTGACGTCATCTTCGAACTATCTATAGATTTTATGATTTGATAATTATCCACTTTTTCTATGCAAATAATGTGACCCATCGCCGTAAAACGGTATAATGTCAGAATGAACAAAATGCGGGAAAGAGGTTTTGAAGATGATATAACCAGAAATGGAAAAAATAATATCGCTGAGCCACGTTGTCCCATGCTTTACTCACTTTCTCTCTCGTACTCAAGTACTCAACCTGGCCATTAACAGCAGCAGTGTCTCTGTCGAAATAAGAATACTATCGCGTTACAGGTTTTATGTTTCGTCCTACGTATTAAGAGTTGCTGTTGTCTTCGGACCTCTTGTAAAGCGATTTGATCACGTTTAGTGGATATTCCAATATGCTCAGGGGTTTTTTAATGGTTGAAAACTCATGTTCTAATATTTTTGCCACGATAAGAAATTATATTAATTCATGTGCATGATAAATTCTGAAAAAGGCAAATGGAGCAGGTGTGTTGGAATTTGAGCAGCTGCTGCAAGAGAAAACGAAATGTTGGATTAGTGCCCCAGATTTAAGCGCTTTGATTGCATTCAATGGATAATGATGCTATCCGTTTAGGTAAAATAATCACAACATCCGCTTGCCGGATGTAACGTACCAAAATACAAATCTATGTGTAACCTTGAACGTCTGTTGTCTGGTTGATATGATTTAGTGAGAAACCATCGCCAAAATGGCTGTAAAAATATTTTAAAAAGAGATGAGTGATGTCAACATCATTCCTTCTATAGGGCAATATAAGACGCTAAGATCTCGGTGCAAGGCAGTTTGACTGGAGGTTATTTTCTCTTTTTTTTTCTGGCACTTCTTTACTCGCCTAATTCATTTATTTTTATTCATCTATTTATTTATTTTTTGCATGGTGCACACAAACATTGTATCGAAAAATTGTCTAGTGATTCACAAGAAATCTGTGAGTCGACTTTTAAAATCATATCTCGTGTAGATAACTACTGTAAAATATCAACAATCCAACCCTTCTCCCCGCTTCTGTTTTTCTCTTTTCGTCCACAAGAGATACAGAGGGGTTCATTCTACGCTTTAAACATCGAAAACATAAAAATAAAGTGTAATATATTATGAAAATATTACAACATGAGTTTTCAACAATTAAAAAACCCCTGAGATCAAAGTGCTTTACAAGAGATCCGAAGATAACAGCAACTCTTAACACGTAGGACGAAACATAAAACCTGTAACGCGATAGTATTCTTATTTCGACAGAGACACTGCTGTTAATGGCCAGGTTGAGTACTTGAGTACGAGAGAGAAAGTGAGTAAAACATGGGACAACGTGGCTCAGCGATACGGTCTTTGCTTCGTACCCGAAAGGGACTGAGTTCTACTACCTGCCGCGCCTTGTGGCCTTGAGCAAGTTACCTCGCCCTAAAAAAAAACAAACAACAACAACAACAAAAAAAAAAAAAGACTTGAGTTTTTATATAGCTCAAAATCCACCAAACGTGCTCAAAGCGCTTTACAATGGATCCCTAGCTAACAGCAATACTTTGCATGTAGAACGGGACATGACGCCTGTTAGGCGATATTGGAATTTTTTTTTTCGGACAGAGACAACGCTGTTAAGGGCTAGGCACTCATTTTACACCGATGAGAGAATGTGAGTAAAGAGTATTTTCCAAGGATTCAACTATGCACCGAGCGAGGCTCGAACCCAGGACGTTCCGATCCGAAAGCGAGGGTCATACCACATAGCTGCCCTAGCTTACGTTGCGGCGCTGCACTAAGGCTGGCGCCTGGGTTATTCCGGTCTTCCCTTGGAATAGACCCTAAAGACAAATTTCCCCTTGGGGATGAATAAAGGAATTTCATTTATTTTGCTATTAATTATTTAAAGAGACTTTACTAAGGATTCAATTTTGCTCCGCTCAGAGCGGGACTCGAATCCAGGACCTACCGATCTGAAGGCGAGTGTCGAACCAGTAGACCACAAAGCCGTTTCATGTAGTGAAATATTCATATCCAATCCAATTTGTTTTAGCATCTAAACCGCCATGTAAGCTTTTACATTATTTCATTCGAGCGTTCGGAAAACAATACGCTTCAACAGTCATGACGTCACTTCCCTCGTAATGACGCGTGGTAACTTAGTAACTGGCTCTAAACAATCGGAACAATAGCGGACGCCCTTATGAAATATTTCTCCGCCGAACATAAAAGCGTATCCAGAGGAAAAAAAAAAACCCATTATAAATCTGATCATGTTTTGACTTTTACACATTCTGACCACAAGACATATGAAAAGTTCTAGCCAGCATGAAGAATAAAAAGTACCGATTTCTTTGTTTAGAACCACGATGGCCGCCGTTGCTGTTCGACGTGACATCAGACTATTGAATCCAATTAGTGCTTACTCGTGACATCCAGCGTCAGAGGAGTATTATGGCGGAATGGATGACATGCAAAATAATAAAATTATGAATCAAAAGTTAAAATGGTCAGAAATATGAAATCTTCGGTTTATTAACTCTACGAATATTCGTAAGTCCTACGGAAACGTAACTCTCTTCTTACGAGCCATATTCAGAATTTTCTCGAATCTTCACACTCACCATTAAAAGAATGGATTCGTCTTAGTCAAACACAAAAGCAACAAATATATTCTATGTATATTTTTATTCCAGCAAACCAAACTCTACAACACGGTGTAAAATTTTCCGGGCTATAAAAAAAAATAGAAAAATGTTCAGTACAAAGAAACTATTTAAATTCCATTTTTAGCACCCATATCATCCCTACATGATACCGTTTTGATGCGGTTGGTCACATTATATTTATCACGAAGAGAATGTAGAGACTGGCTAAACATAACTGGCCAAAGTGACAATTCCAAGCATCACTACTACTACTAGACGGCTGCTGTTCAACAGATTGTTCAAACATTATTCCTGACAAAGGCTATTGTTTATCTGTCCCGTCCAATTTTCTAACGCATCGATCTTATCGCTCCCTTTTTGTTTGTTGAGTCGTGTCATTTTCTGTGTCTAGAACAAAAACAACAAAATTATAGATATTGATTGAATAACATAGGATTCTTACACTCTTGCATTTTGAAAATCCTGACGTGTTCCCAATCGCTGCACGAGTTGCGGATTCGAATTTCAAAACGCAAGAGTGTAAGAAATATTTTATTCTAGACCTCACAATCGATTCTGATTTCATTATCTCTGAATAAAAGAGAATTTAAAAAATACGTACTTATCTAAATGTTACTTCGTTTTTTTTTTAAAATCTAATTTTAGTGAAATTTAACGCTAGGTAATCTAACATCATATATTATTATTGCAAACTTGATATCGTTAAACGTTCTTATTTATTGGGATGGGTAGAATAATATTTGATTCTTACACTCTTGGTTTCTGGAATTCCGGACGTGTTCCCAACCCCTGCACAAACTTGCAAGTGCACGTTGGGAACAAAGTCCGAATTCCAAAACGCAAGAGTGTAAGAAATCATTTATTCTATCCCTCAATCGATTCCGATTTCGTCATCTCTGAGTATTATACATTTTCAAATATATTTAACTCTCTCCTTACCAGAACATTTTTAGGATTATCCTCACAACCTCACACCCAACTAACACAAAAATATATTTTTACCACTCAAACACAATAGCAGTAAGTTCTTGCGATACATAATTTCTTAAGTAAAACATGCTCTACAACATACTGTTCATTTTCTTTAAATTTTATGATGTACAAAAGAAATTTGAATATGAAAAATGTTGGTTGCATCGTAACTAATGTGATGATTTTCCTGTAGGTGGTAAGGAGAGGGTTAAATAATACTTCTTTTTTTTTAAAAAAAGCTAATTTTAGTGAAATTTAACATTTGATAATCTGACGTCGCAAATTATTATTGTAAACTTGATATCATTACGCGTTACTATTTAGGGAGAGGGGTAGAATAATGTTGGATAAAGGTTTGCGAAGAACATATATGAAATTGAATCTGTTTAATGTTTTAAAGACTTTCTTTTCATTCCTTGCTAAGTTTCAATAAGCCTAAAAACACTTAACTTTGAATATCACTATGTGAACAATGGACTCCAAACATCATTATGTCGGGGTGGTTTAGATACTACAAAATTGGATTGGATATGAGTATTTCACTTTTTTTTTTGTTATATTAACTTTACAATCCAGTTTTGGCATCTGATTTACTCGATGTGCCCGTACTTAAAGGTCTGATTGTCGAACACGATTATGGGCTTGATTTAAGACTGTTGTAATGGGCAATTTGTTGCGTCGGTTTGAGAGTATTTCCATCACAACGATGAGCCCATAATATTTTGGATTATCAGACCTGCAAATAAGTACACATCGATTTACCCCAAAGCAAAAAGGGGATTTTAAAGTGAAAATGGCAAAAATGTGAATTTTAGCTTTTGTCATTTTAAGAAATTATACTTATTTCCCTCGATAAATCATAATACAATCTTAACACATGCGTCACATCTTTGAATATTTATGTAACCTTTATTAGCATCAAGTGTTGATGGGTCCAATCCTAGATACATATCATTGCCGGTCTGATAAACAAATGCAATACGCTTCAACAGTCGTAACGTCACTTCCCTCATAATGACGCATGGTAACTTAATAACTGTGGCTCTAAACTATCGGAACAATGGCGGACGCCCTTATGAAATATTTCTCCGATGAGTATAAAAGCGTATCCAGAGGAAAAAAACCCAAAAACATTATAAATCTGGTCATGTTTTGACTTTTACACATTCTGATCACAAGAAATATGAAAAGTTCTAGCCAGCATGAAGAATAAAAAGTACCGATTTTCTTTGTTTAGAACCACGATGGCCGCCGTTGCTGGGCGACGTGACATCCGACTATTGAATCCAATTATGGGCTGTTTTAACATTGTTGTAATGGAGAATACTTTGAGTAGGTTTGAGAGTGTTTCCATGACAACAATGAGACCATTAACAATTTGAGTTATTAGACCCCCAAATAAATGCACGTCGGCCCAATCCAATCCAATTCACACTAAAGATAGACGCAAACTTTGTATGGGCTTGGATGGTGTAAGGTTATGTCTCTGTAGACGCAAACTTTGTATGGGCTGGGATGGTGTAAGGTTATGTCTCTGTATCATTTGGTCACATTTCATTATTCAAATTTTCAATATGTCCAACACATCATTGCAAATATTGATCCATTGAAGCAATGATTCATCCATGACTTCAATGTTATTCAAAATTCATATTTTTATCGCAGCAACAACATTGACAACTTAATTTATCGCAGCCAGTAGCTATCGGTGCTTTTATATTTTAGTTCATATTATAAATATATGAGACGAGATACAATTTTAAAAAAAAAATTTCAGTTATCAATCTTTCATAGCGTACCACTTAACAGTTACAAGTGTGAACGATTTCAAAGCAGCCGTTCATTTTAAGTTTAATATAAATATGTTGAAGTAAAGATAAATTATGTATTCGCATCTTTTGGATGCCTGGTGTTGTATTGTGGTCTGGGCCCGGGTTTTCTTCCAATATTTGGATAACATTAAAATTGGATGGTTATCAAATAGCATAACCCAATTCCGTTCCGTTTCCATTCACTTGGTACTTCCCGTATTTCTGTTTGTTAACCAAAATGAACTGCAGTTCTCTGGAAAACATATTTTTTTAAAATTTGGCCAAAAAACTCGTTTTTCAAATATTGATCGATTTAAATTACCCTCATCATGGCAAAAACTCTCAACTCCGGGACTTGCGATGTTTCAGGTTTGCGAGTTTTTGCCAAGATGAGGGTCATTTAAATCTATCGATATTTGAAGGACGAGTTTTCTGACCAAATGTTTAAATACATGTTTTCCAGAGTACGGCCCTTAACTGGTTAAAGGAAAGAATAAAGGCGTGAATTTGAATAAAAGGCTGGCAAGAAGGGGGAGGCAGACATGAAATTAACTTTTATCTAACATCAATAACTATAGAATGGAACAGAGCACAACATAACATGATAGGGCATTTACTTCCCACGAACAGAAAAAGTTGATATAACTCCGCCGCGCTAATACTTGAAGACATGTGTTATTGTTCTGTTTTCTCCCCTTTTCCTTGGAAGAGGGGGGGGGGGGGGGTAAATCCACAATACATCAAAATTCTTTATAACCCCGTGTTCACCTAGCTATGAATGAATTACTGGGTCTAGTTTACATTTTCCTCAAAGAATTGCGGCAGACAATTTCCATAAAAGTTGCAATCGACAACTAAATTCCTGTTTTTAGGTCTATGTAAAATCGATAGCCACTTTTCCCTTTTTTTTCTTTTTGTCGCTGTTATTGTTGGTGTTCTTTTCTTCATCATCTTCCTCCTCCTCCTCCTCCTCCTCCTCCTCCTCCTCCTCCTCCTCCTCCTCCTCCTCCTCCTCCTCTTCCCCTCCTCCTCATCCTCCTCCTTCCTCTCTCTCTTCTCTCTCTCCTTCTCTCTTCTCCTCTTCTTCTTCTTCTTCTTCTTCTTCTTCTTCTTCTTCTTCTTCTTTTTCTTCTCCTCCTCCTCCTCCTCCTCTTTCACTTCTTCTCTTTTTTTTTCATGTCTTTTATAAAATTCAACTGAGTCGGACCCAATTATTACTGTTCATGGTCCAATGAGAACTCCATTATGATCATATTTTACGTATACAGTGAAAAACGAGACTGAAGACCTCCAGATGATTGCACCTGACCTATAGATAGTTCGAAGATGACGTCACCCAGGTCTTTGTTATTGTTTTTGCCATCCGCGTTTATGAGTAATGCCCACTGAACTGTATTAACCTGACTATAAACGTTCATGGATACACAAAGCTTTGTGTGTTGGTCCGTTATACTTCCGGATGGCAGTGTTATGAGATTCTTAGCCAAGCGCATACTATCTATACAAATAAATTTTGGCCGACAAATAGATACTGATATAACCACGCCTCTCGGACAGTCGTCATCATGTAAAAAATGACAATGATTGATAAACATAGCAAACTACACAGGTTTTACTATCGATGGTATGTGTCTGATTTTTTGAAAAAGACCCTGTTCTACCGCTTGATGAATAAAACCAACAGAGCAATCTATGTGCAAAATTAAATGTTTATAATATAATATGATCGAGAAAATCATGAGATAACTAGTCACCCATTTGGCGGTATGAAAACAATAACAATGATCAGAGAAAGGTCGAATTCATTCACTTTATTGTTTGTAAACAACCAACTATGTTTGTCCAAGCACGTGTGAAGGCGTGTCACAAATTTAATGGTTTGATTGGTCAAAAATCTACTGGTTAATTAATTGAGCATCGACTTATAGATAGAATGCGCTTGGCCAAGGAGTTCATAACATTGCCATCCGGAAGTATAACGGGCCAACACACAAACTCTGTGTAACCATGAACTTTTATAGTCTGGGTAATACAGTTTAGTGAGAACAACTCACAAACGCGGATGGCAAAAACAATAACAAAGGCCTGAGTGACGTCATCTGCATACTATCTATACGAAAACAGACCTAATTCGATTTTGTTACGTCTAACTTTTTATTCTCCCAGACCTCTCTTCCCAACCGAACATTTAACCTATAAACTGGCGTACTCTGGAAAAACACGTATTTAAAGTTTTGGCCAGAAAACTCATGCTTCAATAAATTAAATATCGATTTATTTAAAAGACCCTCATCTTGGCGAAACCTCTCAAAACTTTGAGAAGTCCGGGTAAGAGAGATTTTTCCAAGATGAGGGTCACTTAAATCGATCGATATTTGAAGCACAAGTTTACTGGCCAAATTTTTAATACGATTTTTTTTTTCCAAATTATGGCAGCTAACTGGTTTATGGGATGGTTAGATACCAACATGCACATAATAATATTTGAAATTAAGTCCACGTCGATAGGTACAATTTGGGTCACAAGGAAATACTTCGCGATAGATTAGCGTTCTCGGCAACGAGGAAAAAACACTTACAATCTCCGCTATTACAATAGATTTATACAAGTAGGAGTTCAACGAGCGTATTTGTTGTGTGCATTAAGATCACAAATTCCTCTTGAAGTCAAGAGAGTTCTGGAGCTAAAGTTGTGTCGGTGCCGTTGATCTGGCTTTTTTAGTAATGTATTTTTGTTTTTCCATTTTTTTCTTTTTGATGTTGGTTGAAGAGAGGTTTTGCGCCCGAAACGATACGTGTTTGGTATTTTGTTCTTTCTTTTTGAATCTCTTATATTTATTCTTTTTTTTATTTATTACTTTTTACAGTCTACAGCTGCCTTCTAGCAGCTTAGTATCACTTTGACTTTTAATGACAGCGCTTTTACGTAAGGAGCGTTCAATAAGAAAATTAATGCTTGATGTGCCCTTGTATTCCATAATGTATTGCAACACACCGACATGTGCATATTCGCAGGGCTGGTAACCGAACGCACTTAAGGTCTTGATCTGAGATTGTTGTTATGGGTCTTTAGAAGCCATTGTTTTGTCTGAGATTTCGTTGTTATTTGACACCATTTTTTGGTTGGTTCGAGGGTACTTCCATTACAACCACGAGACCATAACAATTTGGTTTATCAGACCTGCAAATTACATAGTACACATGGCTACAAACTGATATAATATTATAGGGAAGAAAAGTGCGATGTCAAAAAACTGGTTTCCATTTCATTAGAAGCGTTAATCTACTCTTCTGGGGGAGTGAATACACCCCTTGTGTAAATTATCTTCTGGTTCAGAGAGATAGCATATTATTTTCTAGTCCAAATATATGCTGGTCGTCAATTAAGACCATCTATCCTCGCTCTTTTTCGTCCCGTAATTGGATTCAATAGTCTGATGTCACATCGCCCAGCAACGGCGGCCATCGTGGTTCTAAACAAATAACATCGGTACTTTTTATTCTTCATGCTGGCTAGAACTTTTCAAATGTTTTGTGATCAGAATGTGTAAAAGTCAAAACATGATCAGAATTATAATGTTTTTATTTCCCTCTGGATACGCTTTTATGCTCGTCGGCGAAATATTTCATAAGGGCGTCCGCCATTGCTCCGATAGTTTAGAGCCAGTTACTAAGTTACCATGCATCATTACGAGGGAAGTGACGTTAGGACTGTTGAAGCGTATTCTTAGAATCAATCAATACATCCTGCTACGAAAATAATTATGCCACCTTATGATTCAATAAGAAACCTATTCATTATTTGTTCTCCGGAGTATTGGTTAGATTCACATTTCCAAGGATTTAGGAACCAGAAATGTAGAAGGGATGAAGTCAGACTTTGGCTATTTATTCTTTATTATTTGTAACTTTCAGATTGACCATCAGTGCTACGTGTAAGATGCACCTTGAGAATTTCCCACTGGACATACAACACTGCCCTCTTTTAATCGGAAGCTGTGAGTTGTCAACGCAAAGTTTTAAAATTAAATTTTGAGAATGGACAATTGTTTAAATAACAAGCTCATGATCATGCTATGTCACTTCTTTTGCTGATGATGACAATGATAATAAAAATAAAGACTGTCCTGGTATGATTATGAAATATTTGGTACAATACTTCTTTTGTACCACTTTTTTATCATCATGTGATTAGTAATTGTGTCTTGGCTCTGGTAAATGTCAAACTGCAGTAAAATTGGTCATTGACGGAAAAGATAGCAATACTCTATTCTCATTTTAGTATATTTTCGACGTACAATTTCCATTCTTTTTTCTAATTTTTCTTCTTCATGATGTAGTCCTTCAGAGTCATAGGAGCCCATGGAGCCCGAGTTTATCCCGGTTTCTAAAGCGTGAAACGAACATACTTACTTACTTACTTATCCGAACTAGCGACCACCTGAGCTCTAGCCCTTCGGTCTTGTGCCATGACGTAGAAGTTAGATGTCTTTTGTAGTTGTTCCAGGTGACTATAAAGTGTGTTACTGATGCTTGGATTTGGTGGGAGGAATGTGCATCTCAGGTCTTCAAGAGGTTGACATTCAAGCAAGTGGTGTGTTACTGTTTCATTGGGGTGTTGACATAGGGGGCAGGAAGGGGATGTGTCTTTTGTAATTTTGCTTAAATGGTTGTTGAGCGGTATGTGTTGTGTTCTTAGTTGAAAGATGATGCTTTGCTGGTGTCTTCTGAACTTATTTAGGCAATCAGTCTTTACAGGAGTGGTCATATGGGAAAACATAAATCTACCCGTGGTGCTCATTGCCCAACTGTTCATCCATTCTTCTCTCTTATTTGTTTTGATTATTTGTTTCGCTGTGTCTAAGGATACTGGAAATGATGGTTGTAAAAGTGTTGATCCGAGTCTGGCTAGTCTGTCTGCATTGTCATTTCCTGGTATATTTGAATGTCCCGGTATCCACTGGAGAGATAAGTCTACTCTGTGTGTTGTAAGGAACTCATCTGGTTGAGATCTTAAACTATTGAACGTTGAGGAGAGTTTATCTAAATCGAGAGCTTGGAGAACCGATTTGGAGTCTGTGAAGATGACAGTGTTTTGAAGTTTTGAAGGGTTTAGCTGGAAAACAGAAGAGAGGTGTCGCAGTGAGGCTTCTATTGCAACTGCCTCTGCCTCGTAGTTTGAGCAGGAGCTTCCGCAAGAATTGTGGATTTTATCACAGGTTTTATCTGGGTATTCTACTACGTACAAACCCATACCCAACATTTTTAGTTCCTTTGTGGGCAGATCCATCTGTGTAAACATGTATCCAGTTGTCTGGGTATTCTTGTATTGTCTTCATTGCTAATGTTTGTATATCTGATTTGTTTTTATTTCTTGTTGTTTCTTCTACGAGGTTAGTCTTTATTTTTGGAAGTTTTAGTTCGGCGTATGGAGGTTTTTGACTGATTAAAATAGATTTTTCTCTGTTTTCTGGGAGTCTGTGTCTTTCATTCAAGTTGTTAGCAATGTGTAGCAGGGATTTTTGTTTTAATCTTGTTCTTGGTTTCCATTTCTCTGCCAGAATTCTGTTTGGATAGCTTTTCTCTTTTCGTTTGTATCTTTCAACCATTTCAAGCACTGCTGATTCTCTGCGAAGTCCAAGTGGTTCCACATTAGTATGTATTTCACATGCTGCTGTGGGTGTCGATCTCAGGGCACCGGAGATGAAGC
>NC_088363.1:16896519-16959019 GCF_034508935.2 Berghia stephanieae
ATCACACGGCAGAAGAGCGTACAATTTTGAGAGAATTATTATCTCCTGTCTAATGCAATTTCCGAAATCTTCTAAGATTATTTTCCCTATTTAATTTTCTTATATGGAACAGAATTTTCTCTTGCTCAGTTGGACTCTATTATGCTCTATTTCCAAACAAAAGAGATGACACCATATATTTTATCGTTGTTTTAAATGTAACATACTATAAAGATCTCATGATGAACAGAGTCAAACGTTGGATGCAGGCTGATCGATCAAAAGGTCATATTAAAAAAAAAATACTACAATATGTTTATTTTCAAAACATCACTCCCTCTCTCTTAATATTTTCACTTCAATGTATGTTATTGATTTTCGGATATAAACTGCGCTTTCAGCCTTTTGTAAGCATTTTAAATAAGACCAGGGCACTGTTGCTCAGTAGACAGAGCGCTCAACGCTTACGAAAAAAAAATAGGACAAATTCACATTGCGTTAAAAAAAAAAATCGTCGGGCAATCAACAATCATTGAGTTTTAAAGGGGTAACAAGCAATTGGTACTGCCTGTGCCTTCATCCTTATGGTTTTTAGGGTAATATTTTCTTTCATAGAATACCCGATGTCGCTGGTTTTCCATCGCATTAAGACTTAGTACATCAAATGAATTAACCTTGACATTTCTTTTAACTTTGATCATTTCTGTTTTTCATTCAATTCTTATCGTAATTTTTTTTTCTTACTGGCATAATTGAAAAAAAGGTTTTATATAGAGCAGAATCCATTAAAATGCGTTTCGTAAGAAATCTCAAGCAGACAGCAACACTTGACATGTAGGTCGAGACATCACACGTATCAAGAGATATTAAATGTTTTTGTTTCGACATGTACTCTTTTCATACCTAAGTGCGGAGAGAAAATATAAGTGAAGAGTCTTTCCAAAGACCCAACTTTACACAGCCCAGAGCAGACTCGAACCAGGGACTAGCTAGTCCGAATGCGAGTGTCATACCATAAGACCACAAAACCATATTACATTGATTTATATTACATTTAATCAAGTGGCTTTGCGGTCTTGTGGAATGACGCTTGCCTCCGATCGGAAGGTCCTGGTTTCGAGTCTCGCTCTAAGTGGCGCATAGTTAAGCTCTTGTAAAAGGCTCTTTACTCACATACTCTCACCATAATCAGGTGTAAAATGAGTACTCGGCCGTTAACAGGCTTGTCTCTGTTGGAAAAGAATTGGAATATATCGCCTATGAAGCGACATTTCATTTGTCGTCCTACATGTTTAGTGTTGCTGTTGGTTAGGGACCCCTTGTAAAACACTTTGAGCACGTGTAGTGAATAATGAGCTAAATAAAAGCTCAAATTCTTTTTCTTACGGTTCTAACATAATTGAAAAAGGTTTTATTTAGCGCAATACCAATTAAAATGTGCCTCAATTCGTTTTGTAAAAAGTCCCAAGCAGAATACAACACTTGTCATTTAGATCGAGACATCTCACGTATAAGGCGACATTCCATGTTTTGTTTCGACATCTAGCTACTCTTTTCATACGGTGATAGAATGTAATTGAAGAGTCTTTTCCAAAGACTCAACTTAACACAGCCCAGAGCGGACTCGAACCAAGGACCTGATAGTCCGAATGCAAGTGTCCACATAAGACCACAAAACCATATTATAGTGATTACATAATAAAGTGGCTTTGAAGTCTTGTGGTAAGCGACACATTGTTAAGACCTTGTAAAGGTACCTTTACTCACAGACTCTCACTGTACTCAGATTCAGATGTAAAATGATTACTTGGCCGTTAACAGCGTTGTCTCTGTTGGAAAATAAAATTGTAATGTCTCGTCCTGCACGTTAAGTGTTGCTGTTGGTTAGGGACCCCTTGCAAAACGCTTTGAGCCCAGAGCGGACTCGAACCAAGGAGCTGCTAGTCCAAATACAAATGTCATTCCATAAGATCACGAAGCCACATCACATAAAATATAACCAGTTATTTCCGGATTTTGGAAAAAACACGTATTTAGAAATTTGGCCATTTTCTGGCCAAACTTTGATATATTATATTTGAGTTTTTTTTCCGGATACCCGGCAGTTAACTGGTTAATATCGAATCTTATTGTGTTTACCATGCTTTATCGATACTTCCATCTTTCTTTCACCCAGTGTCCCACTCCGTTCTGCAGGTGACATTCAAACTCAGTCGACACACTGGCTATTTTATTATCAATCTCTACTTACCGTGTTGTCTTCTCGTCATCATTTCATGGGTGTCCTTTTGGATCAACAGAGAGGCCACTGCAGAGAGAATTGCACTTGGTATGTATGTATGCATTGTTGATCATATCCGATTTTCGACCGACATGGGAAATATTTTGACCCAAAAAACCGAAATCCCAAAATCTACGAGGTCTTTCGTCGAGGACGACGTGTACATAATATATGTAGGTCTAACATCAGAACCCACTTATGGGCCTAGTTTAACATTATTGTAATTGACAATATTTTGCGTCATTTTTAAAGATTTCCATTATAACAATAAGCACGCAAGGAATTGGGTTATCAGACCTGCAAGTAAGTGCACGTCGATCGAGGACAATAAGTTACAAATTCAGGTTAAAAATCATATCTAAGAAAATTTAAGAACACAAAATGGTAAATTTGAATGGAATACAACACCGTAAATTATTTGTTTCATACCACACCATCAATCAGTCAGCCGTCCGTATTTTAATAGAGACAAAGAGGGAGGAGGTTCAATAATGAACAATGGCGCGCGCGTTAAATATTTCTCCATGCTGTCACTCCATGGGTAGCTCTCTGTCACTCCATGGGTAGTTCTTTGTCACTCCATGGATAGCTCTCTGTCACTCCATGAGTAGCTCTATGTCACTCCATGGGTAGCTCTCTGTCACTCCATGGATAGCTCTCTGTCACTCCATGGGTAGCTCTCTGTCACTCCATGGGTAGCTCTCTGTCACTCCATGGATAGCTCTCTGTCACTCCATGGGTAGCTCTATGTCACTCCATTGGTAGCTCTCTGTCACTCCATGAGTAGCTCTCTGTCACGCCATGGGTAGCTCTCTGTCACTCTATGGGTAGCTCTCTGTCACTCCATGGGTAGCTCTATGTCACTCCATGGGTAGCTCTCTGTCACTCCATGGATAGCTCTCTGTCACTCCATGGGTAGCTCTCTGTCACTCCATGGGTAGCTCTCTGTCACTCCATGGATAGCTCTCTGTCACTCCATGGGTAGCTCTATGTCACTCCATTGGTAGCTCTCTGTCACTCCATGAGTAGCTCTCTGTCACGCCATGGGTAGCTCTCTGTCACTCCATGGATAGCTCTCTGTCACTCCATGGGTAGCTCTATGTCACTCCATGGGTAGCTCTATGTCACTCCATTGGTAGCTCTCTGTCACTCCATGGGTAGCTCTCTGTCACTCAATGGGTAGCTCTCTGGATCGAGAGAAATATAGTTCCTAGTCACAAGTTAATTGCCATACTCTGGAAAAAACATGTATTAAACAATTTGGTCAGAAAACTCGTCCTTCAAATATAAATCGATTAAAATGACACTCATCTTGGCAAAAACTCTTAAACCTAAGACTTCGCGAAGTCCAAGGTTTGAGAGTTTTTGCCAAGATGAGAGTCATTTAAATAAATCAATATTTCATGAAGAATCCGAGAGTGGTTGAATCTTCTGGCTGAATATATAGAAGTCTAAAATCAAGTTCAAAACTTATCAAACACTGAATGTAAAACTTTCTATTTTCTTGTTCTTAATTTCATAACTTGAAATAGTCTCTTCTATCTAGTTTTGATCTTTCTCATCTTACTTCTTACCAGATTAGAAAGATATGGGAATATATGAATTATTTAGTTTGCAACGATTCTGTAAAAGTAATAAACAAAAATCAATTTAAGAACTTAACAAAAAAAATAACAAAATCACAAACACGGAACGTTTCGGGCACAAAACTCTTCTTCAGTCAACAACCAAAAAACAAAAAAGAAAACCCAATAAAAACATAAATATATTGCTTTAAAAACAGATAAGTATTTTTTTAAAAGGTTCTATTGGTTTTTTTTTGTTGGCCGAAGAATGGTTTTGAGTCCGAAACGTTCCGTGTTTGGTATTTTGTGTTTTTTTAAAAGCTGTTATATTCATTTTTGTTTATTACTCTTTACACCCCGCGGCTTCTAACAGCTTAGTATCACAATTATCCTGTATGCTGCCGTTCTCTGAATATTTTTTTTTTAAACCCCCAAAAAACACAACCATATTTTTAACATGTCCAGAAAGCACGTCTTTCAAATAGCATTCGATTAAAATGACCTTCATCTAGATAGTCAAAAACTCACAAAATTGAGCCTTCCTCGAGATATCAGGTTTGAGACGCTTTGCCAAGATGAGGGTCATTTTGAGGATGATAAGTAAAAGATAACAGAGTCAAGGAACTTTTTAATGGATATGTTGACTCCAATACGCTTCCTCAGTCGTAACGTCACTTCCCTCGCAATGACGCATGGTAACTTAGTAACTGGCTCTAAACTATCGGAACAACCTTATGAAATATTTCTCCGACGAGCATAAAACACAAGACATATGAAAAGTTCTAGCCATCATGAAGAATAAAAAGTACCGATTTTCTTTGTTTAGAACCACGATGGCCGCCGTTGCTGGGCGACGTAAAATCAGACTATTGAATCTAATTACTGTATTAAAAATAGTGAGCAGTTGCTTTCATTTTAAAGGTCTGTTGCTTCCTATATCAGCGATCATGTCACGTCAATTGGATTCAATCGTCTGATGTCACGTCGCCCAGCAACGTCGAGCAGCATGGTTCTAAACAAAGAAAATGGGTACTTTTTATTCTTCATGCTGGATAGAACTTTTCATATCTCATGTGATCAGAATGTATAAAAGGCAAAACATGATCATATTTGTATTGTTTTTCTCCCCTGGATACACTTTTATGGTGGTCGGAGAAGTATTTCATAAGGGCGTCCGCCATTGTTCCTATAGTTTTGAACCAGTTACTAAGTTACCATGCGTCATTACGAGGGAAGTGACGCCATGAGTGTTGAAGCCTATTCTCTCTTTCTTCAAAAATTTCACATCTCTCATCCGCCCACCTGCCATATCAGTATTTTGAGAATTCTTTACATATCTGTGTCATTCTTTAACTTCTTCCTCTTCTCATCCCTTCTAGTTTCCTTGTCAACATTGGGGTTTTCTTTCTTCTAGATTGTCATTCTTTCTCTAAAAGTAAGCAGGAAATCTGGTAACCTAGATCATACTTGGCTCTGTGCCAACCTGAGAGAGAGAGAGAGAGAGAGAGTACTTCTTCAATCCTTCAATGGCATAATGATATTGTAGTCTCTCTGCTGTTACAATTTTATTTTCAAATTCCTTATTAATACTCCATTATTCACGCGCATGTATTTATAATGCAAATTATAACGGTAAACTTGATGTTTCTGTTTTTCATTAGGTTCTGGTTATCCAGTACGTATGACATGAACATAACTGAACTCAAATCACCTTATTATAGATAGTATGCGCTTGGCTAAGAAGCTCATAACATTGCCATCCGGAAGTATAACGGACCAAACACAAAACTGGTGTATCCATGAACGTTTATAGTCGGTTAATACAGTTCAGTGAGCATTACTCATAAACGCGGAGTCAAAAAAAACAATAACAAAGACCCGAGTGACGTCATCTGCATACTATCTATAGGATCACAATTATATTAACTGGGAATTTACTTCAAAAGGCCGTATCTACACTATTGTTAGTTTTAAAGGTTGTTTTCCCCTTTACAACCATAAGACTACAACAATTTCGGTAATCGAACTTATAAATATCGACACGGGTCCCACATTGGTAGGTATGCCTAATATGGTAGTTTCAATGATTCATTTTATATTATTAAGTCTTTTTATATAAAACTCCAGAAAGTCTCACTCACCCCTTAAAGTGCATTCAACTGATGTCTCGCTTTTGTAAATTCAATGTAATACACTGAAACAATCTATCTTGCCTAAACAGTTGCATGTCAAGTAAACATCCCGCTGTCGTGATTTTGAAAAATTGTTTTGAAAGGATTCTGTTGAGATCAAAAGAAGAAGCTTTCTTTTTTACCTTTATTTTTTGCGAATCCCGCTTGATGCCATATTGATTAACTTTCAATATGCATGTTAACACGGAAGCCATGGCTGACATTCGCTGCGCATGCACAGTAAGCGAATGTAGGGCGTGAGATGTATTATTCCAAGATGGAAGGCAATAACCATAAACTAGCGCTCGGTGTTAATTCCAATTTAAGAAAGGCGATTTACATTTAGATAGTGATCCTCCACATTACACATCACTAATTAGAAATGGGGGAGGGGGGGGGGTGAGTGAGTGAGGGGAGGGGGAGGAGGACTTTGTTACAGGATAAATAATATATAAAATAATTGGTTTATAGTTGAGTGCCCGACAAAACATAGGAAACTGCAGGAAAAAAAGTTGTGTGTCAGAAGAAAAAAACAAAAACTCCAAGTGTCTCCTCCGGGAGTCGAACCCACGATCTTTTGCCCCAAAGGCCAGCAAAATATGACAACACAGTAGTCGAGTCCCCTTTGACAGAGGTAAAATTCTTCAAGTTAGGTTATCACACTTTTATTGGTGCTATACGTTAAGGTAAAATACTCACAACATCAGTCAGCAAATGTGTATAACTTAAAACTTTTATAGTCTGATTGATATAATTTAGTGAAAACAAATCACTATCAAGCTGTCTATACAACAAAGAGCTGAATGACGTCATCTCCGTTCCATCTGTTTGCGAATCAGACTTTAAACGTTCAAGGTTACACATAATTTCGTGTGTTGGCAGAGGTTATATCCCGTCAGCGAATGTCATGACTTTTTTTTGGCTAAACGTACAGCATCAATGAAGTATGTGGATGACGTCATTCAATCGTTTCTTGTCGTTTTCAGATAGTTTCAGAGGATAACAGTTCTCAACCAATTCCCTAAGCTAGATTTTAAGTTATTAACGCTACACATACGTTTGTGTGTTGCTCAGTTGTTTTGGTGTGCAGAACTGCAGACTTTTACTTCAAACCACATGTGACACATAAACTCAAAAATATTATGCCAGGGTGGTTCAGACGTTAAAAATTGAATTTGTATTTCAAAATATAAGACTTGGGTTTTCTATGTTTCATTGTGGGAAATGAATATACACAATCGGACCAAAAGTAACATTTCCTATTTTTGTCACTTAAAACGTTAAAATCCGCTTTTGTTTCGGTTTTACCCAGATATCAAATCGCTTAGAAGCGGTGGGTCACCTATCTACCATCTATATTAACTCACTCAATCCTAGAGAGTTTTGCTACTTTTCAAAACTGAAAAAAAATGGATTAAAAATGAGCATGTGCATAGATAATTTTATTCAACTATCATTAACATGTAAGAACTAAAAAAATTATCTTTGATACTACACCTATAATTTGTCTTAGAAAAATTGTAATAAATACGCATGGGGTAAAAGTAACCCCGGATATACTACGGATATAGTCGGTGTTAGGGTTGAGTGAGTTAAAAAAAAGAGCAACTCGGTCTGTTTCTCTGTGTGTCGACGACAGGGAAAACCAGGCGACTATCGACGGCTATAAAAATTCGTTAGTTCGTTAACATTTTTATCCTTCTGATGCAAAGACGTTTATATAAAAAGGGCTATCTATATATAAATAAATGATTGGTGACTAGCAACACAATAATATAATATAGCTGTAACCATTACACAAAGTCGGCGTAACTTTCGCGAGACATAATCTTGTAGTATTGAATATAATGAATTAAGTTGACGTCACTCACTTCTTTGTTATTTTTTTAAAGACCGTCATCAGAAGGATTGGTTCACACGTAATTCTCTTTCGCAATGTCCCAGGTTTGAGAGTTTTTGTCTAGATAAGGGTCGTTTAAATCAATCGATTGAAGGGTGAATTTTCTGGTCAAATCTTTAAATACGAGTCTTTCCAAAGCACAAAGCACGGTAGCTAACTGGCTATAGATAGAATGAAGTTGACATCACTCGAGACTTTGTTATTGTCTTTTGCCATACGCGTTTATGAGTAATTCTCACTAAACTGCATTAACCAAACTAGAATCGTTTAAGGTTACACATAGTTTTGTGTGTTGGTCCGTTATACTTCCGGATGGCAATGTTGTGAGCTTCTTAGCCAAGCGCACACTATCTATACACACAGTTTTGTGTGTTTGAGTAGTTACGATTGTTTTTGGAGGGCTAAATCTGCCGTTCTCTGAATGAATACATTTTATTTATTTATTTATTTATTTATTTATTTATTTATTTATTTATTTATTTATTTATATTTTGGTTAGAAAACTTGTCTGTGAAATATGCTCGATTATAATAATATTGATATTTGAAGAAAACGTTTTTTGACCTATGGATAGTAAAGTGTTTTGTTTTCAGTTTACGGAATACTTTTGAGATTTTTACTTAAATACAGAAACCAATAGAATTGATGAAGATGGCGTAATTCAGCTCTTTGTTATTAGTTTTAGAGTGCTAATCATATGATCAATTCTCACTAAATTCTCTCAGCTAAATTTTGTTTATTGTTACATGCAGTTTAGTATGCTGGTACAATTCATTTGACGGGCGGAGAACATCGAGTGAGTATTTTATTCAAACGCATCCATATGCCATTAATATAGGATACGTTGTTAATATAGATGGCATGCAAGATACAATTAAAAAATAAGTAGAAAAATAATTGAATAGATAGATAAATAAATGAATAGATTAAAAATTAAATAGTTACCAGACTCATTTTAAATAATATAGAGTATACAATTGACGTCACTCAACCCTTTGTTATTTTTTTACACAATCAGTCGTCTAACTAGTTCTCTCTAAATTCTCTCAATCAGACTTTTTAAGGTTTCACATAGTTTTGTGAGTTGATCTGGCAGGCAGAACTGGTAATTCGTGGGTATTTTACTAAAACACATAACATAACATCAATAGCGTAAAATGTAGTAAGAATCCCAAGCAATGTTATTATTCCATGACCCAGTTCTAAATTCAAGAGATATTGAGCTTTCGCTTTTTTAAAATTCTACAATACTCTTGCAAAAAAAAAAAAAAAATAATAATAATAATGATAATAATAAAATGGAAAATACACAAATTAAAGAGACAATCTGTCCATGTATGGAATAGAGAGAAGAAAAATAACACAGAGGGCGGTGGTTCTCAGTATGTCATTGAAAGGAAAGATGCATACAGACAAGTGTTCTTCGGTCTTTTGACGCTGATTTTTATCAAAGTCGAAAAGGAACGAACGGCCAATCATAACAAGCTCTAGGGAAAAAGTCGATGAAGCCGGGATTACGAGAAATGAACTGAATGAAAAGAGCTGTTCCCTTATCGGACGAGGGTGTATGGTTGAGGAGCGGAGAAGAAGAAAGATAGAACATGAAGAATATTTTGAGCCGTGTCAATAATATGATGAATATCATAGAAAATACGGGATTTTCCATAGATGATCTTTCCCTATTTTCGTCGAGAGACAGTATCATCCGAAGTAATCTTGTTGTTGTACCAGGAAATTAAACGTGAATGTAAGAAGTAATGAAAATAATAATAGTAATTATATCGGTCACTCTGTTCCATGAATGAGATTACATAATATGTTGGTGAAGATGGAGTGAAGGATAAGTAATATTATCTACGTATTATTGTTATCGACCGTTCTCTAAATAAAACAACATGTGAAAAAATAATGGGTCAGAAATCTCGTCCTTCAAAAATATCAATCGATTAAAATGATCCACATCTTGTCAAAAAAACTCTCAAACCTGGGACTTTTGGGAAATTGATCGATAATATTTGAAGGACGAGACTTCTGGCCAAAATTTTATAATTTGTTGTTGTCTTGTTTTCATTACACGACAGATAGCCTATGCGGTTAAGGTTAACGTTTACTACTATTGGCTTGCAATCAACAACAGTGTGGTTATGTGGTATGACAGTCGCTTTCGGATTGGGAGGTCGTGGGTTCGAGCCTCGCTATGCGAACCGTTGAGTCCTTGGAAAAGGCTCTTTACCCACATTCTCTCTCCGTACTCATGTGTAAAATGAGTACCTGGCCGTTTACAGCGTTGTCTCTCTGTCCAAAAATAATTGTAATATCGCCTAACAGGTGTCATGTCTCGTCATACAAGTTAAGTGTTGCCGTTGGCCAGTGACTCCTTGTAAAGCGCTTTGATTACGTTTAGTGGAAATTGTGCTATATAAAAGCTCAATTTAATTAAATTTAATTTAGTTGTAACCAACATGCTATTATATGTGAAAATGTAATTGTTTAGTTTGAGAATGACAAATAAATTTGCCAACTAGATACATTACGACGAACAAACCAAAGATTTATTTTTTCACAGTGAATATCAATTGCGTAGAAAATGTCCTTAAAGACCCCCCCCCCCCCCCCAAAAAAAAAAAAAAATTACCTTTCTTATAATATGTCAAAAGCAATGTTTTCCATATTACCGCTTAACAACAAAATATAACAATAAAATAAAAATCCATGCATTGTGCTTACTCAATCAGGTAAAATCATCATTTTTAACCAGGACGAGTTTTCTGGCCAAATTTTTAAATACAACTTTTTTTTTCTCAAGAACACGGCAGTTAACATCTAAAACTGATCCTACATAGAGAAAGCTAGGCAGACGGCATTCTAGCATAATTTTAATAACTATTTTTGGTGTGTTTTAGCTACATTATTTCGATGGGAGGCTGGCAACTCAGTAAAAAAAATTGCTTTTATATAGCGCAATATCCACTAAATGTGCTCACAAGGGGTCCCTGACCAACAGCAACACGTAACATGTAGAACGAAACATGACGCCTGTTAGGTGATGTTATCATATTTTCTTTTGACAGAGACAACGCTGTCAACGGCCAGGTACTCATTTTACACCTGAGTACGGTGAGAGAATGTGAGTAAAGAGCCATTTTCAAGGACTCAACTATGCACCGAGCGAGGCTCGAACCCAGGACCTTCCGATCCGAAAGCGAGTGTCATACCACAAGACCACATAGCCGCACGATAAACAACGATAACGATAAACAACGATAAAAATAATAATGAACTTGAACCTCTCTCTCTCTCTCTCTCTCTCTCTCTCTCTCTCTCTCTCTCTCTTTCTCTCACCAGCTATTATCATTAATTGCCACGCCGCTTTGCGTGCTAAGGGATAATAATGTCCTCCAAAAGAGCGATCTGTATATGCGAGACGAAGGCAACGGCAACATTGTGACATTTCAAGAGTAAATCAGTTTTGGTCGATTTCTGCCACATACTCATATAAAAAAAAAAAATTCTAGTAAACTAATAACTTTTACTTCCGCGATTACTTTATTTTTCCTTTCATATTGCTTAATAAAATTATGTAAATTTAATGTTTATAACGTTTATTTATTTATTTATTCATTCTTGTAGTTCGCGTTTGTAAAGCTAATCCTTATGGATTTTATATATATATATATATATATATATATATATATATATATATATATATATATATATATATATATATATATATATATATATATATATATATATGCAGGTCTGAAATGTAATATTTAGCGTACTTTTTTTTCTATCCCCATGACAAAAATGAACCCATGATAAATTGGGCTCTCAGGCCTGCAAATAAGTATACATCGATAATGACGTATCATCTCAAAATGGTACTATGTCGGAGTGTTTAGAAGCTAAAACTGAATTTCTAGATAATTTATGAGTGTTGAGTTACGTTTATATTATGTTTTATTTCGGATAACGAACGCAGTGACAATTAAAAATACCATTTTCGGCGCATTTCAGCGTGACTCAGCGTACGCCCTTTGATTCATACTTTGAAGGTACCGAGTTCGATCACTCGCCGCTGCCCTGTGCGGCCTTGAGCAAGTCACCTCGCTCTATCTCAATCAAAGAATAAAGGGAATTTTATATATTTTATTTGATTTATCTATTTTTATTTATAAAATCTGCTCTTGACATTTTACTCATCCCGTCATGAAACAGTTGTGAGATTAATTAAAGTAGTGTGCGGCTATGTGGTCTCGTGGTATGACACTCGCTTTCGGATCAGAAGGTCACGGGCTCGAGCCTCGCTCGGCGCATAGTCGAGTCCTTGGAAAATGCTAATTTTCTCACATTCTCTCACCTTACTAAGGTGTAAAGATAAGTACCTGGCCGATAACAGCGTCGTCTCTATCGGAAAAAAATTGTAATCCCATCTAACAGATAACGTCATGTCTCGTTATACATGTTACGTGTTGCTGTTGATTAGGGACCCTTTGTAAAGCGCTTTGAGCAAGTTAAGTGGATATTGCGCTATTTAAAATCTTGTTTTTAAAGTTTAAAGTAGTCCTACAGAGCTATCGGGTTCATGGGCCCGGGCTCTATCCCAGTTTCTATAGCGTGAAAAGGGACAATAGCAATTGCTTGTCAATCGCAAGTACTTTCCGCCAGATTCAATAGACCCAGCTACCCAGTCACTGCTGGGTGAACAAGGCAGAGGTCAGAAAAAAATCTCGACTGCAACACCCGGGATCGATGTCGGTTCCTTTGCTTGCGAAGCGTGTGTTCTACCAACTGAGATATCGGGACCCCCACAATTTTTAGATGATTTGTCAGACAATAGCTAGTTTGGCTCCCGGACTCTGATAACTTTGTTTTCTCTTCATTCTTCATACTTCCAGGAGCGACGACAGCATTAACATTAACCCTGCTTGAAATGGAGAACAAGAACCAGCTACCCAAAGTCTCTTACATCACGGCTCTTGACATTTACGTGGTGCTTTGCTTCGTTTTTGTCATCGCTACCACCTTGGAGTTTGCTGTCGTCCACTACTTTACTAAGTATGGCAGCGGAGAACCAGTTACAGTGTCCAGTGATGAGGACGAGTCCGAGGAAGAGGTGGAATTAAAAAAAAAAAAATCTCTTTAAATTCCATTTCTATATCACTATCATTATTATTTGTATCATCATCAGCATCATCATCGTCATCATCATCATCATCCTCCTCCTCCTCCTCCTCCTCCTCCCCCTCCTCCTCCTCATCATCATCATCATCATCATCATTGTTATATATATTATTAATTTTATTATTATTATCATTATTACTATTATTATTATTATTATTATTATTTTTATTATTATTATTATTATTATTATTATTATTATTATTATTATTATTATTATTATTATTATTATTATTATTATTATTAGCATTATTATTATTTATTATTATTATGATGATATATATCATAATAATTATTATTATTATTATTATTATATATATAATATTATTATTATTATTATTATTATTATTATTATTATTATTATTATTATTTTATTATTGTTATTATTATTATTATTATTATTATTATTATTATTATTATTATTATTATTATTATTATTATTATTATTATTTTGTTGTTGTTGTTGTTGTTGTTGTTGATGATGATCATGATTTACTCTTCAGAGAAAAAATAATATGGTTATTGGCCAGGAAAGGCATAGACAACCTCTTGAGTACTTTAGTACTAATATTTTAGTCGCTCATTTATCATTTAAGTGATAGAGCAGAATTTGCTATAGATTAAATGTAAGAATTATACAGTTGTATATACCTACGTGTAGTTCGTTAAAATGATTTGATTTTTAAAAACAAAAAAATTTCTACCATTTAACAAATTTAACAACTTTTGTCTCTCCACGCATATTAAATATGATATTTCAACTTTTAATCAATGAAGAAAATAATAGCCTTTTACTTAAAACGGTGTTACTGGGTTGTAGTAACCTGTTGTCCGTGCACGAATTTATATCCAGACCTCCCTACAGTTACGAAAAATTCGTAGAACTGCGAAATATTGGCTCCAATTTCAGAACTCCATGAGCCTCTCTAAGTCATTAAAACTTATTGAAAATGAGAGTCGATGAAAGACTCTATAATGTAAAGTATTTTAAAGTGTTACATTGTCCTTGTGGGGGATAATTATTGATTTATAAATTTAATTATATGGACTACAATTTTCATCTCCTAAAAATTACGAATTTCACAATGTTCAAGTAGGCATGTCTGCATATTATATCTGGTCAACGTGCGTTTGAAAATGCTTTCTTTACGTTTCCCAACCATAATATCTGGGGAAGTAAAATTTGGAGGTTCCCTTGGCGTGAATCAAATGCATTTGTACTTTGATGCGATGTCGATACTTTCGATTAAAAACAAAAACAAACAAAACAAAACAAAAAAAAAGACAAACAAAAAAAACAAAAAAACTAGAGCGTTTATATAGAGCAATATCCACTAAATACGCTCAAAGCGCTTTACAAAGGATCCCTGTTCAACACCAACACGTAACATTTAGAACGGAACATAACGCCTGTTAGGCAATATTACAATCTTTTCCGACAGAGACAATGCTGTTGACGACCAAGTACTCAGTTTTACACCTGAGTACGGTAAGAGAATGTGAGAAAAGAGTCTTTTCTAAGGACTCAACTATGCGCCGAGCGAGACTCCAACCCAGGACCTTCCGATCCGAAAGCGAGTGCCATACTACAAGACCACATAGCCTCACTGATTACTGATATTATATCGATTCAGATTACAGAAGAGAACGACGAGGAGACTACGAGTGTGACAGACGAAGGCTGCACCTACAGATGGCCGTCGCAGAAGATTGGGGTCAAGGTCGGAGCCATTCCAAAATTATTTCTTTGTTTAACAGGGTAGGTCATTTGAAATAAATGTTATGAATGAACATAGTGCATTCATTATCACATAACAATGAAACAGGAAATTTTGAACACAAAAAGTAGTTATGACACATTGTAATAAAAAAAAAACTTTCCGCAAATAAGAACAAAAACTCTTTCGTGTTTTTCCAGTTCAGTGAACCAGTCCTGTCAGAGATATCCTTTGGACACGCTTGCTGTTAACATTTTAAAAAATACGCCCTTCTTCACAGTGCCTGGGCATTCCATGAAGGATTAATTTAATGGATCCACCAAACGCCTGATGTCAACAGGAATCGCCAATATTGTCCTAAGTGAGCAAATTTGGGGGTTGACAATCTTTCCCAAAGAAAAACAAAAACAAAAGTGCCCGGTACTTTAACCACTTGGCCACTTCGTTCCACCTCCCCCCCCCCCTCTCCGACATAAATGATTAATAAACCCTTTTTTGCGATAGCTAGTATTGATGGGGTCAATAGAGTGATTACGCGTTTGATTCACTTTGATTTGAACCTCCAAATTAAAATCCTTATTATAAACCCCTGACCACTCACTTGGCTGTATGTAAGTCCGTAGAAATAGTCTTTTGCGCTTATTTACCGGTCCTATAAGAGCGCCAAAAGCAAATGAGGGGAGTATGGACATCTCCGGTAACGTCGACATGCTCGCCATAATATACGTACCAATGCCCGCTCCCATTTTTTCAATGTCTCAATCAAGGACCTTTTTATATTAAAAGCAATGTATTAACTAATAACTAATATTAACTAAATATTATTGAGAGAGTACTCAAAAATTAAAATATCAATACAAACGAGTCCCTGTATGAAATAAAAATAATTCCTATCTCTCAAAATATTATATAATCAGAACCTGTATCTGTGGTTTTATGCTTTCTTGGAACCGCAAATGCAAAACGTGCCACATTCGCAATGCAAAGAAAAGTTGCATTATAACAGGTCCCTCAAGGTACTGAAAAAACTCCCTACGGTCTAAAATCGAATTATGTTACAGAAATTATTCCACGAGAAGCTCTGTGACACGCCAGACCTCAGCGTCTGAGTAGTACCAAGTAACTGCAATGAGATTCCGAATGGCAGGCGATGATCTATGTTGTGTACTTGGTTAAGGACCCCAGACGCAATGTTTCATTCACTCAAGCAGCAGACAATGTGGATCCTATTTTTGGTTTCATGCAGTATAAGTAACCCTTTTTGTGCATCGAAACGCTATCAAACAACTGTCCATTTAACAGAAACCTGGATAAAAATCTTCATGGACATTTGAGGTCTGAAAGACTCCCTTTTCCTAATCTTTAATAGATATTTCTTAAAATCCTTTTTGAACAAAACAGTTAATTGATCATGTATCGTAACTTTTATTTCAAAACTTAAAAACTTCAATGTTTTTTTCTAAAATATAGGACAAGAGCAAAAGCCAACCAGGCTCGAATAAAGAAAACAGAGTTGACCAACACAGTCAGTCAAGTGGACAAAGCTTCTAGAATTCTCTTCCCCGTGGCGTTCTGTGTCATCAACCTTCTCTATGCCGTGGCGTACTGGTTGGGGGCGTACGTAGAAGAATACTAGAGCCATGAAATATGCTTTTCACAGTTTTTTTTAATGTCCAAAAACAAAAATAGGGGGAAGGGGGGGGGGGGGGGGGGGGGGGATGGAGAAGCGATTTTTGAAAAGCTATGATTTTTACGTTATTTGTTATTTGTGGACAATTAATTTACATTTTGACACAGGCAATAAATACATTTTATATTATAAGCTTTGTGTACCAAAAAAATGTTATTGGTGTAAATAAAAATTGTAGAGTTCATTAATAATTTTGTAAGGAGTATTAAAAAAAAAATAATTGTGCACCTATAGTTTAGGTTTTTACTATACCGTAAGTGCAATAAAAGTAAGGAGCATCCATATTATCCTTTGCAGCGCCCTATTGAGCATAGTAGTGTGGAGCCCGTGATGGCGGAGGCCTTTCGGGCACAGGGTTGGATCTCTATAAGTCGCATATCAGGGCGGGCCGTTCAAGGCTCCAGCTTATAGGCCTGACATCCAGGATGGTCGAGTGACGGTCAACCGGAATTACTCCTTTGCCCCCAATATGCCTCAAGCACCCCCACCAACGACAAAGTAGGTGATCATTTCATCAGTGGAGATTTGCCACTTGTCCAACACGTACCCATTGTGGTCAAGAACCCGGAACCGCAGAGCATAATATAGTTGAACGGTGCGTTGTGATGAAGCTTCCGGGTGGGTTTGCGACGGTGCACGAGTGCGGTAATGAGTTTGCGTCCTGGATAGTTCGTCATAACATGGTAGTGTGAGTACCATAAGAAGCTGCTGCCCTATTGAGAACAAGTTCATCATTTTGAGTTCAAGAATCCGAGAAGGCCTACGTGAATTACACCTCTCCAATAACCTCACCTGTTATTTCAGATAAATTATTTGTGATTGTCAATCTGATAATCTTCATTATTGAATGAAAGAAAGGCTGGATAATTTAATTTTTCTAGTGAGGTCAAAGATTTATCATTACCCGTCAAAACAGGAAGATTGCAGGCGTGAATATTCTCCGTACAGAGAATAATACTAAGTCAGTCAATTTGGGATCGGGAGATGACTAACTCCGTTAATCCAACAAACCCAACGCCTACTTCTCTAATAATACAGTGCAACTCCGCTTCAGCGGACTCGATACGGTTGAAAAAAAGAAAATGTTGCTGCCCTGAAGCTCAAAGAAATAAATAACAATATGAAATTGAAATTGAATGTAAGCTTCAATTTAATAAACGAAAACAGATAATGTGGACAATGCTGGTTTCCCCTTTATCACCAAAACAAAAACATGTCACATATTATCTCATTCTGTAGGTTTTATTCATCCTGTTTTGTTGATAAAGGGGAAACCCAAAACGCCCCCATTATCTGTTTTCGTTTATTAGATTGAAGCTGACATTCAATTTCACATTGTTATATATTACGTTTGAAATACTGTACTCCATTTTTTATAATTTACGCACCAATTTTAAATAGACGTCTACATATTTAAATGTTTTCGAAAATGTTGTTAAACGATTATTCCATGTCAGTATGAATGAGTTTGGTTTTACAGTCGCGATCAAATTTTGTTTCGTTTTATTATTTTACGTTTTGAATAAATTAATAAATAAATGTGGATAATATATGAATTTTAAGAAATAAAAATTATGCATCATTCTACAACCACAATCTCACCCTTTTTCATTTTGTATAATAATAAACCTTCGCATACATTCAAGATTTTCTTTTCTTTTTTGTTTTGTTTCGTGATCAGTACATAACAGAGACGATTTACAAGCAAAAACAAATATCACCTCCCAAAACTAACACTATACATTTGACTGTTTACTTCAAGCCAATGGCTCGGGCAAAACCAAGTAATCCCGTTCCAAGACAAAGAAAGAAAGCAACTCCGAACGCAGGTTAGGGGGATAGAAGACAGCATGTGACCCCCTGCCCACCATGGGTCAATAGACCCTACCCAGGGGTCACGGGGTTTGTAGCCATTCCAGCGCCAGTAAAAAGGTAGATGATAGAAAAGTCGAAAGATCATGATCGGGAGTGAAGCGTCTAATAAGAAAAAAACACCTACAAAGAGGGACAAGGGGAGAGTGAAACAGATATGAGAAGACTCAAGAGCATTTTCGTCTGTAACCACCAAAAAAGCCACGCACTGACACCGCTATATTATCATTAAACAAAAGGAACAGATTCATAATTTTTGGTTAAAACGTTAGTGCAATATCCACTAAACGCGCTCAAAGCGCTTTACAATGGGTTCCTAGCCAACAGCATCACTTAACACGTAGGAGACATGACGCCTATAAGACGATATTACCATTTTGATTTCAACCTCTCAGCTAAGGATCCCTGCCAGAACCAGAAAAAGACCGAGCAATGCCAACCTAGAAAAAATATTTTGTTTTTAAGGGGTTTTTTTACGTCGCATGTGGCACATTGAGGTCCTTTCAGCGACAGTAAAAAGGAAGAAAAGGGGATAGTCAAAACAATTCTAGATTTACAATTGAAAGCACGTGACAAAAATTAAGACAAACGGGAATGGTTTAAATAGGGGAGAATTGTAGATTCCAAGAGCATTCTATCGGTGTAGTCAGTTTGCGATCCCAGATATAACCACAAGATGCCACTCAGAGGAAAACATTCAAATGTTTACGAACCATTACATATTCAAAACAAAACAGTACTACATATACATGATTCACAAGGAAAAAAATATATCTCAGAATTATAACCAATACATTCGACTGTTTCCCTCCCAGGCAAGGTCATGACAAAACTTTAGTAATCCCATTCCGAGACAAAGACAGAAAGCAAATTGGAAAACAGATATAGGGGGGACGGAAGACACAGCAAGTGACCTCCATGCCCACTGTAGGAGGTAAAAAAAAACAACAAACAAACCCACGCAGTCAGAACACAGACGAGAGCAGCGTGGGAAAGGAAAACAGATAAAAAGGGGATAGAAAACACAGCAACAGTGACCTTTCCACCTAAAGTTGGGATATCAAAAGAGCCCATCAGGGTTTCTACAGTCTGAAATGGGACACCAATAATAGCTCACTACAGTTCTCCATTATATTTGTTTTTGTTTTTAAGAGTTTTACGGCGCTTGCAACACATTAAGGTCATATCAGCGCCAGTAAAAAGGAAGAAAATGGGATAGTAAAAAGGTTTAGAATTACAATTAAAGTAAGCATCCACCAATAAGGCAGACAAAGGGGAATTAGTTCAAATTGGGAACAGATGTAGATTCCAAGAGCACACTATCAGTGTACTCAGATTGAGATCACCTAAGTCTCATCCAGACCCATTTATATTTATGTGGTTGCGGAAGAATTAGTACGAGATATAATCCCTTATTTATTACTACAACACAAACATAGTTATTCGTTTTTAAAAAGACTAAGATGACAATTTAAAATAATTGAAACATTAATTTTTCCAAAAAATATTTTTTTTTTTAAAACTGATTTTTAATACTGCGATAATGTAACAAAACTAAAATGGTATTTGAATTTCAAATTTATGCGTTAAGGCAACTTTTATTTGGAAAAATATAATATTGAACATTAAATGCCTCCAATTGTACTTGAACACAATAAGGTAATAATAATAATAATGATAATAATAATAATAATAATAATAATAATAATAATAATAATAATAATAATAATAATAATAAAAATAATGATAACAAATATTTCATCATCATCATCATTATTAGTCTAATAATAATAATAATGATGATAATGATAATGATGTTTTAGATTTTTAGGGGTTTTACGGCGCTTGTAACACATTTAGGTCATATCAGCGCCAGTAAAAAGGAAGAAAATTGGATAGTAAAAACGTTCTAGATGTACGATAAAAGGGACTTGAGGAAAAAGTAAGACAAAGGGAAAAGGTTCAAATAGGAAACAGATGTAGATTCAAAGAGCACACCATCAGTGTACTTAGCTTGAGACACCTAAAAGTCTCACCCAGACACTAGCACAAGTCCCCACTAAGAGGAATACACTCAAATGTTTACAAATCATATGTTAAGAATAAAAAAAAAAAATAATAGTACATAACACAGAGATGATTTACAAGGAAATAAAATATCATCTCCAAAACAATAACTATGCATTTGACTGTTTCCCTCCCAGCCAGGGCCAGGACAAAACCAAGTAATCTCATTCCAAGACAAAGACAGAAAGTTTGTTTTTGAGGTTTTACGGCGCTTGCAACACAATAAGGTCATATCAGCGCCAGTAAAAAGGAAGAAAATGAGATAGTAAAAAGTTCTAGAATTACAATTAAAGCAACCAAGAGAAAGTAAGACAAAGGGGAATTGGGAACAAATAGGGATCAGATGTAGAATCCAAGAGCATACCACCAATGTACTTAGTTTGAGATCACCTATAAGTCTCATCCGGACACATGCACAAAATCCAACAAAGAGGAATACACTCAAATGCTTACATTATACATTAACAATAACAAATATAGAAATACATACATAACAGAGAGATGATTTACAAGGAAAAAAATATCATCTCCCAAAACAATAACTATGCATTTGACTGTTTCCCTCCCAGCTAGGACCCTGGTCAGGGCCAGGACAAAACCAAGTAATCTCATTCCAAGACAAAGACTGAAAGCATGTTGGAAAACAAATATAAGGGGATAGAAGACACAGTATGTACCCTCCTGCCCACTATGGGAGGTAGAACCCCACCCAGAAAGACAGAAAGCGAATTGGAAAACAGCTATAAGGGGATAGAAGGAACCCCACCCATCATCATCATCATTATTATTATTATTATTATTATTAGTCAAATAATAATGATAATGATGATTAATAATAATAATAATAATATTATAATAATGATGATGATGATGAAGATGATAATAATAATGATGAATTGATAATAATAATGATAATTAATAATAATAATAAGTTTGCTTGTTTTTAAGGGTTTTACGGCGATTGCAACACATTTAGGTTATATCAGCGCCAGTAAAAAGGAAGAAAATGGGATAGTAAAAAGTTCTAGAATTACAATTAAAGCACCCAAGAGAAAGGAAGACAAAGGGGAACTGGGAACAAATAGGGATCAGATGCAGATTCCAAGAGCAAACCCTCAATGTACTTAGTTTGAGATCACCTATAAGTCTCATCGGGAAACAAGCACAAAATCCAACAAAGAGGAATACACTCAAATGCTTACATTATACATTAAAAATAACAAACATAATGATACATAACAGAGAGATGATTTACACGGAAAAAATACCATCTCCCAAAACAATAACTATGCATTTGACTGTTTCCCTCCCAGCTAGGACTCAGGCCAGGGCCAGGAGAAAACCAAGTAATCCCTTTCCAAGACAAAGACAGAAAGCAAGTTGGAAAACAGATATAGGGGATAGAAGACACAGCAAGTACCTCCCTGCCCACTATGGGAGGTCAGGAACCCCAGCCAGATAATAATAATAATAATAATAATAATAATAATAATAATAATAATAATCAGAATGATGAGGATGATGATGACTGTTTTTGTGTTTGAGGGTTTTACGGCGCTTTCAACACATTAAGGTCATATCAGCGCCAGTAAAAAGGAAGAAAATGGGATAGTAAAAAGTTTTAGAATTACAATTAAAGGCCCAAGAAAAGGTAAGACAAAGGGGAATTTGTTCAAATAGAAAACATTTGTATATTCCAAGAGCACACTATCAAAAAACTTAGTTTGATTTGTTTGTTTGTTTGTTTGTTGCTTTAGGTCTCTTCCAACACAATTGAGGTTATATGAGAGACCGCTGAAACAAAAAAACAAGCAATCTAACAAAAATAGTACAAATGTAAATCAAAATCATAACCTAAAGATATCATAAGCTAAATTATAAATAACCAAGAACAAACAGGCAGAAGATTTACAGGAAAAAAATATCCCCTGTCAAAAATACAATCACAAACCAAAGAAGCAGGATAGGCTAGTAAAGAGAAGAAGAAACGACATCACTATCGGATCGTACACCCATGCGAACATCATAGGTATATGATTCAAGGGTGATGCTCCCATCCAACCACCCGCAAACTTAGTTTGAGATCACCTAAATGCACAACTAAGAGAGATACACTCAAATGCTTACAAATCATATATAATATGTAAACAAAACAATACATTGCATAAAAGAGAGATGATTTACAAGGAATAAAATATCATCTCTCAAAACTCTAACTAAACATTTGACTGTGTCCCTCCCAGCCAGGGCCTGGACAAAACCAAGTCAACTCATTCCAAGACAAAGATAGAAAGCATGTTGGAAAACAGATAGAGGGGGATAGAAGACACAGTTTTGTTTGTTATATAGTTTTTAAGGGTTTTACGGCATTTGCAACACATAATTAAGGTCATATCAGCGCCAGTAAAAAGGAAGAAAATGGGATAGTAAAAAGTTCCAGAATTACAATTAAAGCACCCAAGAAAAGGTAAGACACAGGGGAATTAGTTCAAATAGGAAACAGATGTAGATTCCAAGAGCACACCGTCAAAGTACTTAGTTTGAGATCACCTAAAAGTCTCATCCAGACACAAGCACAGGATCCCCACTAAGAGGAATACACTCAAAAGTTCTACAAATCATTTATAATGTAAAGAAAACATAATACAATGCATAACAGAGAGATGATTTACAAGGAAAAAAATATCATCTCCCAAAACTAACTATACATTTGACTGTTTCCCTCTCATGTTTTGTTTGTTTTTTAGGGTTTTACAGCGCTTGCAACACATTAAGATCATATCAGCGCCAGTAAAAAGGAAGAAAATGGGATAGTAAAAAGTTCTAGAATTACAATTAAAGCACCCAAGAAAAGGAAAGACAAAGGGGAATTGGTTAAAATAGGAAACAGATGTAGATTCCAAGAGCACATATCAAAAAACTTAGTTTGAGATCGCCTAAAAATCTCTCCCAGACACAAGCACAGGTCCCAACTAAGAGGAACACAATCAAATGTTTACAAATCATATAATATAATATAATATATAAACTAAACATAATACAATGCATAACAGAGAGATGATTTACAAGAAAAAAAATATCATCTCCCAAAACTATAACTATACATTTGACCATTTCCCTCCCAGTCAAGGACTCCGGCCAGGGTCAGGACAAAACCAAGTAATCTCATTCCAAGACAAAGACAGAAAGCAACTGGAAAACAGATACAGGGTGATAGAAGACACAGCATGTACCTCCCTGCCCGCTATGGGAGGTTTCCCTCTCAGCCACGGCATTGGGCCAGGTCCAGGACAAAACCAAGTAATCTCATTCCAAGACAAAGACAGAAAGCATGTTAGAAACCAGATGTAGAGGAATAGAAGACACAGTAAGTACCTCCCTGCCCACTATGGGAGGTCAGGAGCCCCACCCAGGAAGACACAGTAAGTGCCTCCCTGCCCCCTATGGAATGATGATGATGATTTTTTTTTGGTTTTAAGGGTTTTACGGCGCTTGCAACACATTTAGTTTACATCAGCGCCAGTAAAAAGGAAGAAAATGAGATAGTAAAAAGTTCTAGAATTACAATTAAAGCACCCAAGAAAAAGTAAGACATAGGGGAACTGGGAACAAATAGGGATCAGATGTAGATTCCAAGAGCATACCACCAATGTACTTAGTTTGAGATCAACAATAAATCTCATCTGGACACAAGCACAAAATCCGACAAAGAGGAACACACTCAAATGCTTACATTATACATTAAAAATAAAAAATATAATAATACATAACAGAGAGATGATTGAGGAGGTAAAAAAATATCATCTCAGGGCCAGGACAACACCAAGTAATCTCTTTCCAAGACAAAGACAGAAATCATATTGGAAAACAGATACAAGGGGATAGAAGACTATGGGAAAACGGGCATGGTGGGTGGTGGGATAGAAGACACAGCATGTACCTCCCTGCCCACTATGGAAGATGCATACGATGCTTAGCATAAATGCATACAAATGTACAAAGGACAATGATTACTTAAGAATACATTTTTTTCCCCACATGGTTGGCAGCACTGTCAATATAAGTAGAAAATGTAATGTATCACAGCTTCAACAGAAAAAAAAAAAAAATGCGCAGACTACTAACAGGCTTAAAGCCCATCTTCAGCTAACAACAAAATTAGACAGGTTTTGAGCCTGAAATGTTCAGCATTAAGTATTTTGTTCTGTTTTGAAGCCGTTACATTTATTTTTGTACATTACTTTTTACAGTCCACAGCTTCTAGCAGCTACAGATAGGAGTGAAGCACAAAAATGACTAGCATTTAAATTTGATTTAAAAAACCCAAAAGTTTGAGCAATAACGATTATATGAAAAGGATCTCATCAGCAGTCAGTTGTTAAATGTAACAAATTTAAAGCAATAGCACCGGATTAAAACCATTCAGATAAAAACAAATATAATCAGTGATTTTTTTTTTCAAATCAGCAAACAACAAATATACAAAATTCTTGTAAAAAAAAATTCTTTGGTATGGAGCATTTGGAGGTAGATATGAAGTACAGCACCATCTGTTAATGAATTGGCAAAATACAATAATCATCAATAGAACTAACTTGCAGACGTGAGACATTCTAAAATTGCAATCTACAATGGTCAGCAAGTTCATGGAATGAAAAAGTTAATGTAAAAATGATGAAGTAGATGAACACTTTCAAGAACAGTATCCTTCTTTCTCTAAGGATTGTTCTCAATCACAGGGAAATGAGTGGAATTGGAAGAAAAAAAAAAAACAACCCAAAAAAACAACAACGCAATAGATGTGATCTAATTATTTTTTCGTTCTTCTTAAATCAATTATAATAGTATCTTCATAATCATTGCCTTTTTCCCCCTGGGTCCGGGTATAAGTCACAGACAAACAGTTTCCATCCTTCTCTATCTTGAGCTTTTTTTTTATCTTGCTCCACGTCTTATCACTTTTCTGTTTATCAGCTTCTTTAATTCTTCTCCTTGTTCCCCGTGGCCTCCCCTTGATCTTCCTGCTTCATACATGGTGCGAATGTTCCATGACGCAATTGGAAGCTACTTGTTAGGCGAAGACGTCATCAGGTCAGCAGAGTCCTTTCAGTTTGTCTGTTGTCCTTAATAAATTCTGTCATTGCAGAAACTCTTCAGTTGCCCGAGCAAAAAAAAGGATTTGATTTGTCCGCCTGTATTTCTGTAACAATTTGAGTTTTATGGAAGTGGTGTTAACCCTTCGCCAACCCCCCAACCTGGAGGACCAGGTGACTCAAAAAGATGAGTCACACACCATTAGTCGCCTTTTACGACCCGCTGGCTTGGCATTGGGCTATTCTTGTTGAGGGACCCTGGACACCACACTAGATAAAAAAATAAATTTCATATTTTCATTGGCCTAAAATGCAACTGACAAGAAATAATATCATAACTTTAAGATGGAGCTGACTGGGTAAGAGTTGGAGTCTTTATTATCAGCTGCTCAGCAATACCAAATCACATCCACATTGTTATTTTATCATATTTGCGCATTCTGGACAAAACAATGTATGGAAACTATAAAATATCATACTGGTAGGCAAGTCTATACATGATTGTGATCTAGAGCACCTTTCTGATGTGATAAGCAAGCATTTATTGACTAGTAAAGTGTAAGTGAATCACAATAGGTATCTTTGGGGGATATAGTATAAATCAACAATGTTAATCTAACCTCGTGAAATTTCCCTATGTTTTTTAATCTGGATTTAAAAAGTGAAAGCACATACATAAGAGATTTAAAAAGTAAAATTATATACATATGGTTTTGAAAATATGAACATTATTTGTTATAGTTCAAAATAGAAAAAAAACCCAAATAATCTCAAACTCATAATACTGTTTCATACACGGCAATACATTGACGTTTTTATAACATTGCAGGAACAAGATTAGATGCCACAGTGCTAGAGAATGATAAAGAATAAAGGCACCTGTATGCAAAATTACAACAGGGCTTCAAAGGTAGGAAGTTATAATACTGAATATATCATATAAAATTAGACAACATAAAGGTATGAGAAAAAATTAATAATTCACAAATATTATTTTGAAAAAAAAAAAAAAAAAAAGAAAACATTATACTCTTTTGAAATCATCAGAATTCAAAAGTGTCATTTTGTATTAAATCCAGAAATGTTAAATCCTGATCACAAAACTTTAATGGAAAACGGACAGGAATGCCATATACTATCAATAATAAACAAAATTATGTGTAGTGTTAGCAAAACTGGCATTATTTATGTGACAAAAAAAGACAGTAACTGAATTGAAAGTTGAAGAACAAGAATTTAAACCTGTAACTGTAAATCCTCAGTCTCATTCTCCTACTCTGTTCTACAGTTTATTTGGTGACTTTTCTTTTCAAGTATTAATTCTTAACTATTTTCTGTTTCCGACAATTGCATCCTTTGATGAAGTGCCGTTTAAAAATAAATTTCAAATAAAAAAGCCAAATACGGGTGCATAATGAGATTTTATCAATTACATAATGAAGATGAGATGAAGGGGAAAGAGGAGGTTAATAACAAGCCAGGAAGAAAAGAAAACTAGGACCAAAATAAAAGTTGATCCATATTTCAAAATAAAAATTTGTCAAGTCTTGAAATGTTTATATCCCTGAATTATACTTATACTGAGCCATATATAACATTTGTGGAATTCAATTATATTTAAAATGCAGCTAGTACAGAGTGTAAGATAAAAAGCACCCTTTGTATAATCCTTACGCCTTTGTCAGTTTCAACTAAAAACATCATACTTGAGAACAATTATGCTGAGAATGACAGTTTTCATATATGAAGCGGTGCCAAAAGGTTGTATTCATAACATTTGTACAAAAACACACAAATACTAAGATATTTAGAAAAACAATGAAAAAATAAAAGAAGCCGTAATCAAATTCTATGGGTTGAATAATGAAAAGTAAGCTAAAAACTGATCATCAATCATCAAAATTATAGTAGTTATCGCTTTTTAAAGTGTTGATACTTTTCCACAATTATTGGAACCTTTGAGAAACTATTCTGCCTTCATATTGGAGTAGTTTTTGTGGACAGTGTTACAAAAATAATGATCTTATGGCACAGTCTCATGTATGTTTCATGGTGCATAGAAATATTGAAACAAAAACAATATGTCAACTTTTCGGAAATAATGAAAAATGTGCAAGAAAGATCAATTCATAAAAATAAGACTGGCAATGCAAAATTCAGAAAATTTAATTGTGTTCAATTGCTGTATCACAAATAAATGTGAAACCATCGCAGCAAATTTAAGGAATGTAATGGTGTGCATAACAAAGGTGGTGGTTTGTAAGTTGCTACACATTTTTTTGTTGTACCATAGATCATGTGTTTCTTCTTTATATTTGTATATTTAAAATGTACAGGTTTACTTCATATATTCAGATAGTATTTCTTTTGTGTCACATTTTATATAATCATCCTATTTTTTTTGCATCGCAGATTTCTTTCAAGCTTGTAGACTTACAACCTGAGCAGCAGTTGAGATCCATTAAGAAAACCTGTCTTGGGTGTACTGTGCAGGCCATGCTCAAACGGCCCCTCTGAATGAGGCCACATGACTGACAAAGTATCACTTTAGGGCTGCGATGGCATGTACATTCCCTTGAATTTCCTGTAGGGGAAAAAGGCTGTAGTGGACTTTGTTGGAGAAAATCACTGACGGAGCGGGAATCAGAGTTCTGAAAAATTAACAATTTTTCAAAAATAAGCTAGGATCTTTACAATACAATCAGTTTCCGATAAACATATTATTTATCAATTGTAACACAAAATCAATGATCTAATTGATATAAAAACACTTTTCTTAACACATTCAGTATAATTTCTCTTTTACAAATATTATCACTGGCTTACAACTCAATGAACAACCCATTTAAAGTTAGGAATAAATTGTCTCTTGATAGTGTAAAGTGCTTTTGGATAATAGACCTTTAAAAGAAAATTGTCTCTAAGTCTTGGATCGAATTCTGGATCTCAATTTACAGAATAACTATATTTTTAAAACGATGTATAATGCCTGCATTATTAAACTTATCATGAGAATATAAAGCAGTTTGTTTAAAAATTAAAGAATCCATTGGTGCCTGTAGACCTTAAAGCTGGAATCTCTTCAGTTATATGAAATGGTATGTGTTATTAAGTTAATGAATAAAACATGTTTATATTATCCTTCATCTTTATTATCATTCTACTTACAATGCCACCGCTTTAGGAATCACTGGTGCTACAGTAGGTTTGCTATCAAAATATACGTTACCAACTCAAACAAAATTGAAATTCAATGTTAGATGGATTTTTTATTTTAATGTGAGTGATTTGGGGTACATATTGAATAGGAACAGTAAATACTAGAAAACAAAAGAAGCTCAAATAAGCAAACCGAGTATAAAGGATTTACAAGTGAAAAATACATGCGTTAGGCAGAAAGGAAAAGCATCCAATCTAACTTAACTGTCCATAATAATAATAATAATAATGATAATAATAATAATAATAATAATAATAATAATAATTTATTAAGCACACTATCATCTTACGAGGAAGTGCTCAGTGTCCTTATTAATCCACCAATCCTTCAATAACCTACCAACTGAGCTTTAACTTATATAACAAAAGAGGAGAGAAATATTCGTCCTCCATTATTGTTCTACATGCCAGTACCAGATACAAAAATTTACCTTTGAGATTGACACTGTCAAAGGTTCCAGCTTTGCGGATGATTTTGGCAGAGAGATTCTAGGGGGACGTGGAAAAGATGGACCCACTGAAGTGTCGGCATTTTTGGAGGTTCCAGTTTGAGAGTCAGATGTCTTGGTAGAAGCTTTCCAACTGTACGGGTTATTTTCTCTTGAAAACGGGTTGGTAGGAACAGGTGTTTTATTTCCAGACTCTGGATTGGCTTTCCATGTGTAAGAACTTCCATGAGCTAAATTATGAAACAGAAAAAGCCAAAATAATTATATTTTTCAAGTAACAATAAGCATAAAGATTATTTCCTTTTAAGATTTGGCATGATGGCAATCAAGAATAGTCCTTAAAAACAAAATGCCCATAGACCACTGTTGCTTGCTGTCCCTTGGATAGGTCAATATGTCAAATTACTTAGTGGGTGGACTCTTATTTATAAGAAAAAAAACATTGGCTAAACCCATGATCAATACTGGTCCGACACTCATACAACTCCTAATAGGGGTCTGCTGTATTACTTGAGAGACAGTCAAGGGATTATCTCTTACTTGGGTATCATTTATATGAATAACAATAAAACAAATAAAAAATTAAAACCATCATCAACTGTGCTTTACCCTTCAGATTTTTCCCTTGCATGTTGGAGTTTTTTTAAATTTCAACTCATAACACCCGAATAATAAGAGTAAAAAAAAAAAAGTTTAATTGACCTTTTTATAGGGCAATATCCACTAAACGTGCCCAAAGCACTTCACAAGGAGTCCCTGGCCAACAGCAACATTTCACATTTAGGACGGGCCATGACGCATGTTAGGCGACATCCCAATTTTTTTTCCGGACAGAGACAACGCTGTTAATGGCCAGGTACTCGTTTTACATCTGAGTACAGTGAGAGAATATGAGTAAGGACTCAACTATGCGCCGAGCGAGGCTCGAACCCATGACCTTCCGATCCAAAAGTGAGTGTCATACCACTAGGCCACATAGCTGCACAGTAAGAGCCCTTGCACGTGAAAACATCCATCTATCAATTTTTTTTACTTACCAGGATAACTAGAATACCCTAGACCCGATACTGGAATTGATTTATTTTCCTTCATATCTTTGTCTTTAGGAGAAATGAAGGAGCCAGTTTTTGGTGTTGAAGGGTTGAGATTCTTGCAGTATGACCGTGCCACATCAATCAAAGGTTTTTGGGCATCACTACTTGATTGATGTGGGATGTGATGTTGAGCATTCAACTCATATGAATTATTTTTCTGTGAAAAAAAGGAATGGAGAAACAAAAATTGACTTGAGGGATACTAGCTGCTTATTGACACTTATCTTTGATATGAGTCTGAGCCAGAAGCTGAACCCAAAAAAGCATGTCAGTATTTTGACATGAAATTCTGCAATAAATTCGTCTTTATCTTTAAATCCAGTTGATTTTCTTAGCAATGTTAACATCTATTGTGATAGCATGGTCAAGACCATGACATAACTAGAATTTAAATGAGTTCTGATCTAAATATTGTCATTTCTATGAATGCACATAATTGGTTTCTCTTAAATTTCCGGCAAAACAATAATCAATCTTTAAAAATCCTTTTGATTAAATAGACAAATAGTCATTTCCCAAATAAGAGAAATATATTCCTCAAGGGGTCTAGGTGTCCAAGTGCATTAATTATATGATAAGACAAACATGATCCGATGTGCATAAAACTATGATGACTTGTTTTGGTTTTTTTAGGCTAGTAATGTAATAATATTATCATCCCCCCTCATTTTGGCTAGGGAGACCCAAGATTCTGGATTCCCGACGTTAAACCATATTTTCGTTTATGGAACTGTTTATATTGAAGGTGCACATTTTTTTCTTCTTTTTACTTAATACTAGTTTGTTTTTTTTGCTATCTGTTCTTGTTATATTTGTTTTTTGTTTTCTTTTTGTTTATTTTTTTTTGGGGAGAAGAGGGATGTTTCGTTTGTCTTTTTTTTTTAGGCCTTATAATTAAATTATTTTAATGCCCCCTATACCCCCAGATAAAGTTGTTGGCCGTCCATTTTAGTTTTCTTCTTCTTCTTCTTTTTTTTTTTAGTTATCTTTTTTTTTTTAATTCTTCAATTTTTTCGAAACAGAACAAGATTTTGCCTCCCGACGTAAAACATTTTCATTTGTGGAACAGTTTCTTTATGTGAGGAGCGAGAGAGAGAGAGAGAGAAAGAGAGAGAGAGAGAGAGAGAGAGAGAGAGAGAGGAGAGAGGAGAGAGAGAGAGAGAGAGAGAGAGAGAGAGAGAGAGAGAGAGAGAGAGAGAGAGAGAGAGAGAGAGTAAAGAGAAAGAAGACAAAGATTGCAAGTTATTAGCCGTCCAAACAAAAATTGTTTTAAATTTATTTTTAAAAAAAGAAAATTCTAATTTTTGTGTTGTACAGCCAACAACTTACAATCTCTCTTCTGACCTTTTTCTTTCTTTTTTTTTTGTCTTTGGGGGGGGGGGGGGGGGGGTAGGGGCATGATAATAATATAATTACATACAGGCCTAAAAAACATTTAAAAAAAAAAATACAAACAAACAAGTAAGAAATAAAATTAATGTTAATCATTATCAGTATCATAGATTAGAACTGAAATTGAAATAGTGGAGTGACAGGCCTAACAGTAACAGTTGTTGCATAAAACTTCATATGCATTTTCTTCTTTTTTGGTATTCAGATGTTGATTGCGTCAATTTCTAGTGGCTTTTCATGTTTTGATTTGAGATCTATGTTGTAATCTTTATTTTTTCTTTCTGCTCCTTGCTTACTTTTAAATGTGTTTTTCTTTTTTAAATTTTTGCATCGTTATCAGTTATCAGGAGAACTGGCAGACAACAAATCTCCGCTTTTTTCGTTTCTGGCATAATATGGGGAGGGGGCAATGGCATTTTCCTGGAGGGACAGATCAAGGTAAGAAGGAAAGGCGAAACTGAAACAGTAAGGCTTGGGCTCGGCAATTCAGTGCAGTGTCAGTGGTCAGTTCAGTAGTAGAGTCAGAGTAGACGGCTGGAGAGGTGGGCCTTTGGCCTACCAATCTCTGCTGAACGTCCAATTCGCCTTGAGCACACATTCAAGCAAAAGATAAATATTTTTTTTTAAAACCTACCTCTGTTTCAAAAACTAGCATCTTTCAACTTTCTAAGAAACATTTTGATTTTTCAGAACTGTAGTTCGTTAAAAAATACCGGCCAATCTGACCCGTTGAGTCGAATGAAAACGAAATTTTGTTGTTTACACAGTTTAAAGGAAATGCCGTAAATAAGCATTCATGGACTTCCTGTGTTGTTTTTACAGTGTCACGTGACCGTTTTGAGAAATTTGTCGTCTGCTCCAAATAATTAGACCGGTGGGGGGTAGATATTTTCGTTGGAGCAGAAAAAAAGTGAGTATTATTTCTTGTACTTGTAGAGAGGACTAGGGTCCAACAGCAGTCAAGTTGATTGAATGAAAGAAAAAAGGCCTTTTTTATCCGCCGCCACCACCACCGTGAGAGTGGAGGTGGGGGTTGCATGAAGACGAAAGGGAGACGTGTCGCTTGGTGACCTTGGTGACGTAGAGCATGTCAAGGATGCTGGCAGGTGTTCTTAACCCCTTAACAGCGAAGCTAATTTTTTGCTTTCAGATAATAGTTTGCTTTTATCTTTATGATTGTTAACGGAGAATACAGCGTTTCCACCAAGAGAGCAGTCAGACTATCGCAACTCGGACTTCAATTGTCTATAATCGTTTTGCCGTTACTTGTCTTTTAATGAAAGAAGATTTGGTGTTAGGCCAAAGATCGAATTTCGCCGCTAAAGGTTGCATTGCTACTGGGTTTGCTCTCTTCCCCCCACCCCCCCCTCCTTTTTTTTTTTCAACTTAGTATTGTTGATTGCTATGTGCCGTAGGAGTCTCACAGGATGCAGGAGTACTGCAATTAACCCTTTGCCAGTGACACTGATTTTTTTTCTTTTCAAATAATAGTCTTCATTTATATTATTTTTTAACGCAGAAAAAAAAAACGTTTCCACCATAAGAGCAGTAAGAATATTGATAAAAAGCGCTTTGAGCACGTTGGGTGGATATTGCTCTTGTGACCCTCTGCCTCAAAAAGGTATTAAGTCGGATTTTTCAATTTTGGGTTCTTGGTACCCAATCATAGCTTATATTATGCTTAAAATTTTGATACCAAAGTTATAAAATTCTGATTATTCATTGCCCAACTATGACAATACGGGCATTGAAAATTTGACGAGAATAGTAAAATTAGCAGAGACGCCAATTTTTAATTTGACTCACATAAATTTCAGACACCACTCGGAGGAATTTCAATGCCGAAAGAGGAATTTCCGCACACACAAAAAGGGAATTGGGATGATATTTGGTATTGTGTTTACATATTGTATAGATCTAAATAGATAACTGATTACAAATATTTTCTGATATATGAACACATTGCCAAATACAACCCCAAAGTTTCCTGATTTCAAGTGAAGAAAAGCTCCAAAACATAATTATGGAAATGAGGATGATGTTGTGTGGTGGTTGTGTAGTAATAGTAGTGTAGTAGTAGTAGTAGTAGTAATAGTAGTAGTAGTAGTAGTAGTAGTAGTAATAGTAGTAGTGATGATGATGATGTCATAATGGCTGTTGTAGTAGTAGTAGTGGTAGTGATGATGATGTGGTGGTGACTGTGCATGTGGTTGTAGTAGTGGCAGTGGTTGTAGTAGTAGTATGATGTGGTGTGGGTGGTTGTACTAGTAGTGATGATGTAGTGGTAGTGGTTGTAGTAGTAATGACGATGTGGTGGTGGTAGTAGTGGTAGTGATGATGATGTGGTGGTGGTGGTTGTAGTAGTAGTGATAATGATGTGGTGGTGGTGGTTGAAGTAGTAGTGGCAGTGATTATGTGATGGTGGTGGTGATTGTAGTAGTAGTGGTCGTGATGAAGATGCGGTGGTGGTGGTTGTAGTGTGTGTGTGTGTTTGAGAGAGAGAAGAGAGAGAGAGAGAGAGAGAGAGAGAGAGAGAGAGAGAGAGAGAGAGAGAGAGAGAGAGAGAGAGAGTGCTAAAAGTGCATCAAGTGATAAGTAGAGCAACACCAACTTTAAAAACCAACGAGGCTAAAGTTTGAGGTCAATGTATTTGTTATTAGCTATCATTGGCAAGTGCAGGAAGGTGAACATAAAAATTAATCCAGTGATCGCAATTTATTGATTTGTGTATGTGTACGTGTGTATGTGTGTGTGTGAGAGAGAGAGAGAGAGAGAGAGAGAGAGAGAGAGAGAGAAGAGAGAAGAGAGAGAAAGAGAGAAAGAGAAGAGAGAAGAGAGAGAGAGAGAGAGAGAGAGAGAGAGAAGAGAAGAGAGAGAGAGAGAGAAAGAGAAAGAGAAAGAGAAAGAAGAGAAAGAGAGAGAGAGAGAGAGAGAGAGAGAGAGAGAGAGAGAGAGAGAGAGAGAGGAGAGATAGATATTTGAGCTAAATTTGTTTGAAGTGTTTTTACGGCGCTTGCAACACTGATTGCAGTAGTATTGGTGGTGGTAGGGGTGGTTTTGTGGTGGTTGTAATAGTAGTTGCAGGGATGGTGATGTGATGGTGGTGGTAGAGATGATGATGTAATGGTGGTTGTAGTTGTCGGGACATGGATGGTGATGTGGTGGTTGTTGCAGTACTGGTGGTAGGGATGGTGATGTGGTGGTTGGTGCAGTAGTGGTGGTCGGGATGGTGATGTGCGGCTATGTGGTCTAGTGGTATGACACTCGCTTTCGGATCGGAAGGTCCTGGGTTCGAGCCTCGCTCGACGCATAGTTGAGTCCTTGGAAAAGACTCTTTACTCACATTCTCTCACCGTACTCAGGTGTAAAATGAGTACCTGGCCGTTAACAGCGTTGTCTTTGTCCGAAAAATTGTAATATCGCCTAACAGGCGTCATGTCTCGTCCTACATGTTAAATGTTGCTGTTGACCAGGGACCCCTTGTAAAGCGCTTTGAGCACGTTAAGTGGATATTGCGCTATATAAAAGCTCAATATTTTGATGTGATTGTAGTAGTAGTGGTAGTGATAGTTGCAGTAGTAGTAGTGATGATGTGGTGGTGGTTGTTGTAGGAGTGGTAGTGATGATGATGATGATGATGTGGTGGTGGTGGTTCTGGAGTAGTGGTAGTGATGATAGTGTGGTGGTGGTGGTTGTAGAAGTAGTGATGGTTGTGGTTGTAGTAGTAGTGATGATAGTGATGATGATGTGGTGGTTACGGTTGCTGCTGTAGTGGTAATGATGATGTGGTTGTGGTGGTTGTAGTTGTAGTGGTAATGAAGATGATGTTGTGGTGATGGTTGTATTAGTAGTGACTGGACGGGACGGGGGGGCGGGGGGTATCACTGGAATTCGACAGAATTTGCCCGTAACCCGGAATTTTTTACTCCAGACCGGATTGTTTTTCCGGTGAAACCGGAGTTTTGGCATCACTGAATCTGGCATGAGCTTAGAGTATACAGTTGATAATGTACATACAATTCTTTGAAATATTCCAAGTATTACCTTTGTAGTTATTTATCATTATGTAAGATGTCCTTAACATAAATAAAACACACACACAAAAAAAAAAAAATTAATGGCGACAATTTTATGACATTGCTCACTTTTTGAGGATATTTTTGTATTTAAATAAAGAATCAATGAAATAAGAATTTTAATGTGACATTTTTGTCTTATTTATCAGAGGAAATACGGTTTCAAAATGCCAAAAGTTAAAGAAGGATTTATAATTTCAAAGTACAGTTTTGAAACTATGTGAAGCCGGGTGGGCAGGGAAAGAAATATCAAGAAAGAGGATGGGAGAGGAAGAGAGAGAATGAGAGAATAAAATACACACACACACACACACACGTGAGAGAGCGAGCAAGAGAGAAGAGTAGAGAGAGAGAGAGAGAGAGAGAGAGAGAGAGAGAGAGAGAGAGAGAGAGAGAGAGAGAGAGAGAGAGATAAAGAAAAAAAGGATCGAGAGGGGGAGGGTAGAGAGAAAGTAAGTCATAGTCAATCAACTGGAAACATATTGACAAATGAGTGCAATTAAAGAAATGGGCTGGTCAAATTATACATTGCATTGTTCCATTTTGAGACAGATGACAGCTTCAGGAGGAGGGGGTGGGGCTTATTGTGTAATGCCTTACATGAAAACATGTTATTGAATCTCTCAAGTTCTTCAAGTTCTTCACCCACATTGCTGATTGTCTAAAAAGACTACCCCCCCACCCCCTCGCCTTCTTTCAATATACAGAGAAAGCACGACAAAACGAACATCTCTCTCTCTCTCCTCTCTCTCTCTCTCTTTATATATATATTATATATATATATATATATATATATATATATATATATATATATATATATATATATATATATATATATATATATTTATCCATTTATAGGTCTGCCTCTCTTTCTCTTGTCTATCCATACATTTAACTTTTTTCATGCTCTATTTACTATTCTGCTTAATATGAAATGTTTATCCTACAACAATCTCTGTAAGTGTAAGTTAGGCAATCATGAATAAAGAAAGAGGGACAAAGGACCCTCACCTAGATCAGTAACCAATGCAGCTAGACAAAGAAATAATAGCATTTGGTGTGTATCGAAATGCACAAACACACACATAAATAACACACGCATGCTGACGTCATGACACACCGCCCGGGCATTTTAATGGTCAACATGCGCATGTGATGAGTGTTGACCAATCAGAATCATTCATTTGTAAAGTTGTCAAGGAAAAACCTAGACTTGTTTACAGTTTTTAAAGTTCATTATTGGTTGAACCATGAAATTGTGGAGACAGTCATGCTTTCTCTGAGAATGATAAAGACACGCCCTTGGTGGAGGAAAAGACTTAACATTACTAAGCCTTAGAAATGGTGGCTTGGCTCTCTGAGAGAAAGTCAACTCTTGTTTTGAATGTTTCACTGGTAGTTGCATTTTTAAACTTTAAATTTATATATAACTTATCCTCAATATTTATGTTGAATTATTATGTTTTCATGTAGAAAAATGATTGTAGTTTATGAAACAACCAAAAACTGAAATTTGATCATTTTGACCATTTCCACTTTAAAACCGGTTTTCTTCGTTTTCCAAATCCCGACTTAATACCGCTTCGAGGCGTAGGGTCACATATAAAAGCTCAAGTTTTTAAATTGTAACTTTTTTGTCTTTTGATGAAAACGGTAAGATTTTATTTTTGGTCCAAGTAAGATTGATATTCGCCTTTAAAAGGTTAAGTTGTTTTGTTTTCTCAGGTTTTTTTGTTTTGTTTTTCAAATGCGGATACGCTGCTTCTTCCTTTTTTTTCCTCAACTGGCAAGCTATCGCTGTACATACCCGCATGGCTTGCACACACAAAAGGATACATCTAGGTCACAAAACCTTACATCCAGGTCACAAAATCAAACAACTAGGTCACACATCAAGACATCTCTGTTTCGTTTGTTCCAAGATAGCAAAACAAACCAGATGTCTTGGAGTTCGAAAGAGCTTTCCATAAAATATTTTGGTATTTGCAAGACCCCCAGAAACCAATTCCCGATACAGCTCTTGTGCACGGTTACTTATGACCTTGATTTCTTTCGTACCCACCCCCAAAATCCCACTTATTGTGTGTTATAGGCAGAACATAATAAATAGGTGGGCTGCCACATGCGTGACTAAATTGGCCAAAGAGAGAATCTATACTTTGGCATTAGACACCCATTACCTGATGTCTTGGTTTTTAATCCTATCCTAGTGAAAGAGAAAATACAAAACAATCATACATGTATCTGCAAACAGCAGAACGTTTTCATTTTACAATGAGATGGGAAGGGGAAGGGATAACACTATGACAAGAGAGAGAGAGAGAGAGAGAGAGAGAGAGAGAGAGAGAGATGGGTGGGGGGATGGGGGGATAGTAAGGGGGAATGGGAAAAGAAGAAAGAAACAATGGGTTGCCTGATGACGTAGATCAAAGGATTGTTACAGCGGTGTTCACGGTGCGTACTTCGTGAAATTTTAACCTTTTACAGTGACACTGATTTTTTTCTCCAGATTGCTGATGCAGAATAAATCGTTTCCATCAAGAGAGCAGTAGTAAGAGTATATTTCGACTCGGGCTTCAATTAAACTATAAATCGCAAAGCTTGTCTTTGATAACATTAAGACTAAGATCTGGAGTTTGGGGAGTGTAAGATGGAATCTCGCCATTAATGGTTAAAATTGTTTTGATTTTTTAAAAAATAACACACACACACACACGAGCGCGTGCGCACGCGGTCACGACAGCGAGGACCATCTATTGCATGTGTTGCAATGGTAAACCAGTTTACGTGTACGTAGATCCTAAGGCTTGATGCCCCGTTACCGTGTACGTAGGCACTCCCAAAAAAAAAGAAAAAAAAAAAAAAAGAAAGAGACACACACACACTCACAGTCTCGCATCCGCTACGAACTAATTTTGCGCACCAATTTTTACTGCACTAATCTAATGCACCAAAAAATTGCATACCTATCTTGGTACACTTTTTTCTGTCTCTTTTTCTCAATAAACTTTTTTTAAAATTTAAACCTTTGTTGTTTTGTTTTTTTTTTGCGACGACACCTTGTAAACAGACGCAAACTCACACAATTTCGCGAGGAATGAATCAAGAAAAAATTTAGGATATTGAGAGCTGAGCCGGTGTTACCAATACTTAGCTTCTATAACCAGGACAAATCATTCGTTTGGACAGAAAAATAAATAAAAACTTACCGCTTACCGTCAAAAGCAGTTTAGATTTGAAGATGCATTTGTTTTCTATCAAAAAACATTCGGTAATGGACAATCCTTGATGAATTTCAAAAGTTGTGTTGAAATTATATCCTAATTGTTTTCATTTTTAATTCCTCGCGAAATCGTGTGGCGCCCATTTCTGTTATCAAGGTTCCGCCTAGCCAGGCAGGGTTGCCAGATCATTTTTGAGTAAGAGACCAAACTAGCTATAGCAAGAAGCCAGATTCCTCGGCAGGAGCCCAAATACCACCAAACCCACCTTAGCCTCGCGAAAACTCTTTAGATTTGTTAAACAATTTAGATAGGATAAGGAAAATTCGTACATATAGAAGCATTAGCAAATGCAATCTGTGGCGTTAGCACGTGTTGCATTTAGATATTTAGATTGCCAAATAAAATAAGTTTTACCGGTACCAGAGTAAAACGATATAACGGGGAAAGTCAGAGGAAGCCAAAAAGTTGGTTACAGGAGGCAATTTGGAGGCCAAATGGCTTGGGAAAAGGCCAAATTTCTCAAATTTGGCCACCAGGAGGCCAAACTAGCAACCCTGGCCCCAGGTTTTTAAAAAAGTTTATTGGGAAAAAGATACGGAACAAAGTGTCCATAGATAGGTATGCAATTTGGTGCATTAGTGCAGTAAAAAGGCCTTTTTTTCTTTTATTCAATAAACTTGACTGCTGGTGGACCCTAGGCCTCTCTACAAGTCCAAGAAATAATACTCACTTTTTCTCTGCTCCAACGAAAATATCTACCCCCTACCGGTCTAATTATTTGTAGCAAACGACAAATTTCTAAAACGGTCACGTGACACTGTAAAAACAACACAGGAAGTCCATGAAAGCTTATTTACGGCATTTCCTTTGAACCGTGTAAACAACAAAATTTCGTTTTCATTCGACTCAACGGGTCAGATTGGCCGGTATTTTTTAACGAACTAAAGTTCTGAAAAATCAAAATGTTTCTTAGAAAGGTGAAAGATGCTAGTTTTTGAAACAGAGGTAGGTTTTTAAAAAAAATCTTTATATTTTACGTGAATGCATGCTCAAGGCGAGTTGGACGTGCAGCGGAGGTTGGTAGGCCAAAGGCGAGGCTCTCTTGATATAATTTCAAACACAACTTTTGAAATTCATCAAAAATTGTCTAGTACCGGATGTTTTTTGATAGAAAACAAATGCATCTTCAAATCTAAACTGCTTTTGACGGTAAGCGTTAAGTTTTTTTGGGGTTTTTTTTCTGTCCAAACGAATGATTAGAAAGGATGAAGCTAAGTATTGGTAACCCCGGCGCAGCTCTCTAGAGTCTAGTGTCAGTGGTGCAGACCAAAAAAATCAAACAATGATAGAAAAAATGCTTGGCTACAATTTACATGAAAAGAAAACATCTCACATTATTCATTGCTCCGGCAATGTACTAAAGTGTATATATCTTAAAAGATATTGCAAGTTCAGTGGTTCTGTGGTTCAGTAAATTTCAGGAAAGTTTGCAAAACGAAAAAAAAGGAACGTTTGTTCACGTCAAAAAGCGCACTGGATGAAACCAAAATATAACTTTTTCAAAGAAGAGCTCCAGTTCTTCTTCTCTAATTTCTTTCGCTTCCAATCTAATCTATCTAATCTATTTAATCTATCTATATATCCCTCTCTCTATATCTATATACCTCTCTCTCTCTATCTATCTTATCTATCTCTCTCCCTCTCTCTGTATCTATCTATCTATACATCTATCTGTCTGATCTATCTATCTATCTAATTATATCTATATCTATCTATTTAATCTATCTATAAACCCCCCCCCCTCTCTATCTATCTTATCTATCTTATCTATCTCTCTCTCTCTCCCTCTCTCTTTTATATATATATATATATATATATATATATATATATATATATATATTATATATATATGTCTGTCTATCTATCGATCTATCTATCTATCTGTCTATCTATTTTTATCTCTATCTTTTTTGGTAAGTCCTGGGTTATCGATTGCCATAGTAGTAGTTTCTTATGGTTACACCTCCAAGTGAACCGTTTCACTCCAGTCCAGGTATTTTTGTCCTCCTTGATGGACGGTATTATAGCCCCCTGGCACGGCTGTGGACGGGCAGTGCAGGACCAAGTGGTCCATATCTTGTTTGGCACCACCACATGCTGTGCACTTGGGCGAATCTCGGTAGCCCCAGCGGTATAGGTTTGTCGCTGTCCTGCCGTGTCGGGATCTGATCCTGTTTGCATGTACCCACTGCTTTCTTGTCAGCTCGTGGAATCCCGGCAGTGGTTGGATAGAGGGGTCGTTGATTATTGCGCTACCCTTTGGCGGGCAGTCAGTCCATTCCTTTCTCCAGGTCTCGGCGATATCGAAATCTTCTAATTTTGAGCCATAAAAAGGTTTCCTTGATTTAAGGCGTGAGGTTTTCGGTGCCATTTCTGTGACTTGTTTGAGCGGTGTTGTGTATGAGATGTTGTCAAGGCGCTCATGTTGTTTTTGTGTTGCTTCTTCTCTACGGAGGTGAGGGGGAGCAATGCCGCTTAAGGTTGGTAGCCATGCTATTGGTGTGGATTTTAGGGCTCCCGAGACGGTTCTCATAGTATCATTAAGTAGAGTGTCCACTTTATGTACATGGGCACTGCGAGTCCAAACTGGGGCACAGTATTCAGCGACGCTATAGCATAGGGCTAGTGATGATGTTCTTAGGACTTTTGCAGGGGCTCCCCAGGATGTACCAGCGAGTTTCCGTATGAGTTGTTTCGTCGTTGTAGTTTATGTGCAGTGTTCTCCAGATGGTGTTTATAGGTCAGTGACCTATCCAGAGTGACCCATAGGTATTTTGGGTTTGCATCATAGGGTAGAATGGTGTCATTTGTAGTTACTTTAAGTTGGTCCTTTGATTTTGCATTGTTGAGGTGGAACATGGTTGACACTGTTTTTGTAGTGTTCATCTTCAGGAACCATGTTTTGAAGTATTGGTGTAGAGTGTCTGAATCTTAACTAAGTACTGATTGTATTTCTTGTTTGTTTTTTGACTTAAAGGCAATGGCTATGTCGTCTGCATATCCAAACTTCATGGATCTTGTTTCAGGAAGGTCGCTGATATAGATGTTAGAGAGGCTCGGGGCGAGGACTGATCCCTGTGGGACGGCATTCCTAATCATCCTAGATTTGCTGGTGTTATTACCTAGGCATACAGAGAAGCTTCTTTTTCCGGCCATTTTGTTCAGCAGTTTTAGTGTTTTTCTACAGTCTATTATTTTTGACAGTTTAAACATGAGGCCTATGTGCCAAACAGTATCATATGCATCTGAGAGATCGATAAATACAGCCCCTGTCTTCATTTTCTGTTCGAATCCTGTTTCTATGTAGGATGTCAGTGCCAGCACTTGTTCTGTAGTATCTCTGTTTGATCTGAAGCCTGCTTGTTCTGGTGGGATGCTGTTGTCAAATTTAGGAGATACTCTTGTGAGCATTATTCTCTCTAACAGTTTAAAGAAGCAACAGAGAAGGGATATTGGTCGGTAGCTGGTTGGATCTTCAGCTGGTTTGTTTGGTTTCAGGATGGCTAAGAACTTTGCTTGTTTCCAGTTAGAGGGATAGTTGGTTGTTTCAATTATCTCCGAAAATGCAGACGAGAGCCAGTTGATAGCATTTGGCCCCAATGTCTTTATCATGTCCGGGTACACTCCGTCTACACCGGCTGCCTTTCCTGCTTTCATTTGTTTTATGGAAGTTTCTGTTTCAGCTGTCGATATTGGTAAGGCTGAAAAGCTATATTCTGGTAGGCTGTTGTATATTTCTCGATATTTATGTCTAATGTCACGTTCGAATTTATGATTTGGAGTGTGCGTGCTTCGTTGTTTTATTTGTTGGGCTATTTTTTCCACGCTTATGGGTGATGCACTGGGGTTTGGCTTTGGCTTATCTGGATTGAGTTTAATCAAAAGGTTCCAGGCATGTCTGCTCGATCTACCAAAGTCGAGGTTTTCTGTCATTTCCATCCATTTTTGTCTTCTTCCTTCTTCAAGTGAAATTAGTAGCTCATCAGCAACATTTTGATCTTGAGTTTTTCATATTCTTCTAATAATTCTTGGCTTTTCTAAGACCAGCATGGGATATACCTGGTTCTATGGCCCCTAGCCATGAAAAAGGCTCTTAACTCACATTCTCTCACATCACTAAAGTGTGAAATGAGTACCTAGTCGATAATAGCGCTGTCTCTGTCAAAAGATGGGGTCCTACTAATTGCCGTCCGGAGGTCCTCAGAGCTGTAAGGAGCCTTCCAAAAGTCGTCAGAAGGAGAGGCCTTCCGAAAGCTCTTCGTGCTGGCATTTCCTTCAATCGGTCCTACTAATTGCCGTCGGGAGCCGTCCGGATGCCTAGAAAAGCGTCCGGAGGTCATCTAAAGCATGATCGATAACTAGTACATTCACCATTGACAAAAAGATTGTTGGTACTGATCGATAAATAGTCCAGTTACGATTGACAAAAAAGATTGTTGGTACTGATCGATAAATAGTATATTGACCATTCAGAAAAAGATTTTTGTAACCGATATATGCCTTCCGAAAGCTCAGGGAAACAACTCAATCATTCCCTCACCTAACCCTAAGAAAAAAAAGACATATTACCTTTAACTAACCCTAATATGAAAAAAACAAACAAACAAAAAAAACAAAAAAAAACAAAGAAAAGCACCCTAGCATCTTTACTAAGGCTAATGACTAACCCTAATATATATTTTTTTTAATCTTCCGACCTCGAGCTAATCCTAATAGAAAAAAAAACCCATAGGACTGCGTTCAATATTTCAGAAAACACAATGACAACGGAAAACCAAAACAATGGCCGTATTAGGAAAGTTTCACTTTCACTAATCTATCAAGGTTTGATCTAGAGTTTTTGAAATGCTACTTTATTATTGACAAATTGAATAAATAAATGCATGGCAAAAGATCCACGGTGAAAATACAAATTGAAAGAAATGCTATCGCGAAGAGCTTTCGGAAGGCCTCCCCTCCGGACGGCTTCGGGAAAGCTTCGTAGAGCTCTGAGGGCCTCCGGATGGCTTGAAAATGCTTTAGATGACCTCCGGACAGCTCCGTACAATTTCCCTAGGCATCCGGACGGCACTTAGTAGGACCATTATCATCTATGGTAGAGATGTTAATGAGTAGTACCATGGCGTACTAAAAGAGTAGGGCTATGAGTAGTACCCATGGCCCACTTAAGACACTGTAGTTACGTCACGGTAGGACCCTTTTAATTCTCTCCTTACCAGCTATTTTTAGATTTTCCCCCGAAAATTCACATCCACCCAGCACAAAAATAGACTTTTCTTACTCAAACAAAAAATTAACAAGTGAGCTCTACAACATAGTGTTTAGTATTTATAGCTGTAATCAAAGCATTTCTTTAAATTTTGTGATGTGCAAGGGAAATCAGAATGAGAAAATTGTCGGTTGCACCGTAACGAATGTGACGATTTTCCTATGATTGGTAAGGAGAGGGTTAAATACATTCTGGTTTTCGCCCTCTCTGATTTTTAGACTGATCTACTAAATTATAGTATTCTAATCACAAGATATGAAGTGAGTAGAAAAGTGCCAGAAGACAATAGAGAATAAAATTTGTTCGCGGCGGTGGTGGGGTTTGAACCTGCGACCTTATTGGTACGACAACTCCGCCTGGCAGGTGAGAGCGTGGCTCTACCGTGTGAGCTATCCACGAACACAAAAATATTCGTTTCAAACCCAAGTCATTTCTAGATCCCTCTCTCACCCACTTCTTGAGACCGCCGATTCGTTCGCACACCACCATCGTGAAGTAATTTTGACCAGCAGTTAAGCTTAATAGCCAATATTCTCAACACAAACATATAACATAGAAACGATTGAGACATTGAGTATGCTCCGGTGTATGGGGTGAATTTTTAATTCAGAAAAGTGAGTGGAGCAGGCATTACCTGCTGGTCAAAATTACTTCGCGATGGTGGTGTGCGAACGAATCGGCGGTCTCAAGAAGTGGGTGAGAGAGGGATCTAGAAATGACTTGGGTTTGAAACGAATATTTTTGTGTTCGTTGATAGCTCACACGGTAGAGCCACGCTCTCACCTGCCAGGCGGAGTTGTCGTACCAATAAGGTCGCAGGTTCAAACCCAACCACCGCCGCTAAAATTTTTTATTCTCTATTGTCTTCTGGCACTTTTCTACTCACTTCATATCTTGTTGTTACCAACATAAGAGCCTGCTCCACTCACTTTTCTGAATTAAAAATTCACCCCATACACCGGAGCATACTCAATGTCTCAATCGTTTCTATGTTATATGTTTGTGTTGAGAATATTGGCTATTAAGCTTAACTGCTGGTCAAAATTACTTCGCGATGGTGGTGTGCGAACGAATCGGCGGTCTCAAGAAGTGGTGAGAGAGGGATCAAGAAATGACTTGGGTTTGAAACGAATATTTTTGTGTTCGTGGATAGCTCACACGGTAGAGCCACGCTCTCACCTGCCAGGCGGAGTTGTCGTACCAATAAGGTCGCAGGTTCAAACCCCACCACCGCCGTGAAAAAATTTTATTCTCTTTTGTCTTCTGGCACTTTTCTACTCACTTCATATCTTGTTGTTACCAACATAAGTGCCTGCTCCACTCACTTTTCTGAATTAAGTATTCTAATCTTCGCTTTTGTAATTTCTGTAAAATATGAGTAATAATAAAAATAAAATGTACCTATTCTCTTTATTCATCCCAGAGGGGAAATTTGTCTCTAGGATCAATTCCAAGGGAAGACTGAAATGACCCAGGCGTTAGCCGCAGTGGAGCGCCGCGAATTGAGCTTGGGTAGGTGACTTGCTCAAGGCCACACATCGCAGCGGCGGGTGATCGAACTCGGTACCTTTCGGGTACGAAGCGAAGACCGTAACACTGAGCTACGCTGCCCCCACGCGTATGACCGAATGAAATCAAGGAATGGACAAGTTTGATGTTAAAGATTATATGCGCTTGGCTGAGAAGCTCACAACATTGCCATTCGGAAGTATAACGGACCAACACACAAAACTGTATGTAACCATGAACATTTATAATGTGGTTGATACAGTTTAGTGAGAATCACTCACAAACGCGGATGGCAAAATACAATAACAAAGGCTTGAGTGACATCATCTTCGTTCTATCTATATTATGTGACCTTGAACATTTATAGTCTGGTTAATACAGTTAAGTGAGAATAACTCATAAACGCGGATGTCCAAAAAAAAAATGCCGTTTTTTTTTTGTTTTTGTTTTTTTTTTTTTGGGTTTTTTTCGATGACTACGATGTTACTAGTGTCCATCTGTGTGAGTGTGTCTATGTCAATATTGTATTGTTATAGATGTGTAACCAAATGACAAATTGCCACTTTTTGAGGACAATAAAGATTTATTATTATTTTATTAATAACAAAGACCTGAGTGACGTCAACTTCGTTCTATCTATACGAGCTGGTAGAAATGGCCCGTGACCGAGATGAATGGCATCAGATTGTGAAGGCTGCATCCTGCAAGTCCCATTGACGACCACCATGGGAGTAATGGGAGCAATCTATAGATAGTATGCAGATGACGTCACTCAGGCCTTTGTTATTGTTTTTGCCATCCGCGTTTGTGAGTTGTTCTCACTAAACTGTATTAACCAGACTATAAAAGTTCATGGTTACACAGAGTTTGTGTGTTGGTCCGTTATACTTCCGGATGGCAATGTTGTGAACTCTTTGGCCAAGCGCATTCTATCTATATTCATGTTTTCGTCCAACCGAGTCATCAATCACGTGAATTTTTGCTGTCCAACGATTGGGCATTTCTGAACAAATGTTAACACGCTGCTTTGTTTATGAAAGTTGTAAACATACCCATGTGTCAAGCTGAACACAATGACCCACCAATCGTAATGTTAGATAATTCAAAATCTGTGAACATTTTTCACTATGTAGGTAGGTCACTTTGACAGGGACGGCTGGTAATAATGGGCAGGGTGGGCAAATACCAGCCTGTTTTTTTCAAGTTATAAGCTGTATTACCAGGTCCGAAATAATCTAATTTAAATTAGATAATTTTAAAAGTTAGTACTTAAACTTGATACTTCGTACTGAAATCAATTTGTATGTATTTTTGATAGATTGCGAATCACCATGCACCCCGTAATGCATAAACCAGGATACGCTCCTGTTCTTTTTTATCACCCCCCCCCCCCTTTCCCAACCACTCCACTCCGCCCACATCGTCATCTCATCGTCACGTCGCCTGACGGTGATTTTGCTGTCTGGCCTCTCTAGTTCTAGGTCGGGCTAATTCAAATGAGCCCACCTTATAAACCAGTGAGCACTAAATAGAGATTTTGGCAAACGAACTTTTTTTTATTTATTGCCTTACTTGTGCTGGTACCATTGATGTAATAACATTGGGAAGGTTCCAGTATTGAATTAAATGTATCAATTTACTAATATTATATCAAGTTAGTATTAACTTGTGTTGTTTTAATATATTTGTTTATCCATTTAAATTATCTCTTTTTTTTCTCGTTTTCTTTAGTGCTTCTCAAAATTCATTTATTTAAATTGTTGTCTTATTTGTTTGTTTGTTTTGTTTTTTGTTTTGTTTTTTTTAAACAAATTAATTTGTTCTTTTTTTAAAAAAAATTCTTAAAGTAATTACCGCTGTATTTTTATCGCCAGACTAAATATTTTTGCAAAACAATGTATTTTCTATTGCATTCCCTCTAATAAAACACTTTTATTCAGAAGTCACGACTAAATAAATATATAAAATACAACCCCCACCATTTTGGTTTACTCAAAAATTGAATTAGTATACGAGAAATACTCTTCTGAGAAAGGAGAGAGTTGAATTCTAAGTTATAGAGGAAATAAAGACGTTTAAAGGAAGGGTGGGCAGATTCCGTACTTGCCCGTCCTGAAGCTAATACATACATAATAGTTCGCGATGAAGAATCGGGAAGCTAGGGGTTGGTTGGGTAAGGAGTAAAGATAACACGGTCGTTATTGTTATAGTCTAACGAATGCATGAGGAGAGATTGGTAGCATTATTTAATTTGTCTTAATTGTATTGTATGAATTATTGGCGAAAGCCTAAGATTAAGTAAACTTTGTTTTTAATTTGTCTTTTTTTTTTACTATGGAACTGATACTTGTCATAGCAGACCTGCCCACTTGAAATAGGAAAATAAAAATCGTAGTTTTCAGGGTTAATAAAATGGTAGATATTTTAACTATCCTTTAAAAAAATCACCGGAATTTTCGTCTGTACTATTAAGGTATCAAATTTTTAAAAAACGAGAAAAACGGATTGGAAACGTAATAATGATGGTGATGGTGGTGGTGGTAAAAGTGATGGTGGTGGTAGTAATGATGATGGTATTATTATTATTTTATTATTATTATTATTATTATTATTATTATTATTATTATTATTATTATTATTATTATTATTATTATTATTATTATTATTGTACGTATTGGTGGTATTACGATTGTTGTATTTTTTGTGGTTATTAATGGTAACAATTTATTGTTTGGTTCCATTTACCATTTTTTTCCACTTTCATGTATGTTGTCATCAAAGTGTATGATTTAATGGCGAAAGCCTAAGATTGAATAAACTTTGTAATATCGTACGGTAATCATCATTGTCGACGACATCGTCGTTGCCATCATTATCATCATCATTAACAACAACAACATTAACAACAAATACTACAATAGCAATAAAAACAATATCAACATCATCATATAATTTTCGTCATCGTCTCCACAACTATCATTCTAACCAACAGCACCACCAAAACCACTACCATAATTACATCCTCCCTCACCGTCTCTCTCCTCCTCCTCCTCCTCCTCCTCCTCCTCCTCCACCACCACCACTACCGCTACCATTATTCCAACTGCTACCACCACCGGCACAATCATTCTAACCACCAAGAGAGCAGTAAAAATGATGCAATTTGAGCTCTGAATGAAACTCGAGTCATATCGCGGTTGTTGCTTCTCGATGAAAAATTTAAAGTTACTACGTACTTCTGAAAATGTAACAGAAATATCAATCTCGCCGTTGAGGGATTAAAGCATCTCTTTAATTTTTCGAGTGAACGAAACGGACTTGTATTGTCAAGGTGTTGTCGCATTTTGTCTCGTCGCTTTATTTTTTTGTTGTATTCTCTTTCGTGATTCCTTTTTGATTACGTTTGGAATAATTAAAATCTACTGGTATTGTCCTTTCATTGTGAATGTGATTATTTGTGGTTGAAATATTTTATTTTTTAAAAGTTGAAATATATAATATATATAATATAATATATTATATATATATATATATATATATATATATATATGTATATATATATATATATATATATATATATATATATATATATATATATATATATATATATATGACCGAATCATCTTTGCCCCACCACTATAAATAGGCTAGAACCGCCACTGCACTTTGAGCACATTTTGCAATGTGACCAATGACCTCGAGCACATGGAAAGTTATAAAAGATCATGTCCATTGGGTGAGTGAGTGAATTACTGAGTGAGTGACACAAAAATGTGTGCTTTCGACAAACTGTAAATTAAAAAAAAAATAGTTTTTTTTTTATCATCCGGTTAAAAATTCAATTGGATGTTTTGTGTATCTATCATTCTTTCTCGTCGTGTTTCTTTTTTCCCGACGAGAAATAACAATCTCCTGAAATTAACCCCTGTATCTATTTATTTATTTAATTTGTTTGTTTATTTTGGGAGATGGAAGTAACTTGATTATATCTTAGCCATCGTAAACTTATCGCCTGACACTGACCAAACAATTACGCCAAAAGACAAGTCTTTGGCCCCAAAAGAAAAATCGTGAGTTGCATTCAACAGTTCAACCAATGGAATCACTTCTTTCCTCTCGCTCTACTTACAAGAACGCACGAGACGGTGCAAAACCCTTAAGGATGACGTCAAAGTATAAGTCCAAGTGGGCCCTAGTGTCAGGCTATAGGTTAACGATGGCTACGGTTATATGCCACTGGCTAATCTGTGTAGTCCAATTCCCTCGTGGAAAAAAATGAAGGCCAAAGGGCTTGTCCTAGTTTTTAACTTGGCTTGCTCTGCACCTATTATATACGATCCTAACTATGAAGTCTTTTACTGACTAAACAACCACTGACCAAATCTTTAGTCAGTCTACATATTATATGAATGGACCCACGGGGTTTAATCGTGAAGTGAGCTTGCTTTGAACCAAGACTGATATAAATAAATTGTCGTATTTGAATGTGCGTGTGTGTGTGTGTGTGTACGTTGTGTGTGTGTGTGTGTATGTGTGTATGAGATAGAGAGATCGAAAGAAGGGAGAGAGAGAGAGAGAGAGAGAGAGAGAGAGAGAGAGAGAGAGAGAGAGAGAGAGAGAGATGTATGCATTTTTATGTGTGTGTGTGTGCGCGTGTGTGTGTGTGCGTGTGTGTGTGCGCGTGTGTGTGTGTGCGTGTGTGTGTGTGTTTTGGTAGGGTTGTTTTTTTCGGTCAGTCATCCATGACATGTTATATTAAGTAGGCCAAAATAACATCGAAAACTTACGACTAACATATGAGATAGGACTGTCCTCGTGACACTGGGGTAGACAAGAAAATGGTATATAAACGGGATTGATAAATATTAAGATTCAATATTGGCTATACTTTTCCTTTACAACTTTAGGGCGTCATGACAAATTATTAACTGTTGAGTTATAATTTCTGCAGGCCCCTAGTGTGTTCAGGATCTGACTTTACTTATAATAATACAATTATTTGTCAAATAAAATAGTCATAATCTTGTATCTATAACAGAAATACATACAAATCAATTTGACATTTTTCAACATGAGTTCTTACGTCGTGTTCATCGGACTGTTGTTTATCACAGCATGTTATTCTGCCATTGCCGACCCTGTAAAGTTTTCGTCCGAGTTAGAATTACTGACCCAACAGGAAATCAGGAAATTTTTGGATTCCTTGCCGACACAAGAAACTTTTGAAGCCCAAGTAAGTCAGTCCTCTTATGACGAATCTAAATTTCTTTCAAATCATATTTAGATTTAAATGATGCGTCCATTCCCGGCAGGTTCTTGGCACCAAACAACCTGAGGTTATGTGGCCTTGTTGTTTGACACTCGCCTTCATACAAGGAGGTCCCTGATTCGAGTTCCACTTTGGTCATCGTACTCATAGGAGAGGTCTCCTTATTCGCATTCTGTCCCCACACTCAGGTGTAAAATGAGTACTTGGCCGTTAACAATGTAGTTTTGGTCGTATTAAAAAATAGCACCTTACATGTGTCATGTCTCGTCATACATAGTGAGTGTTGATCCTAGTTTGAGATTCCATGTAAAGTGTTTTGAGCATGTTTAGTGAAAATTGTTCTATATAATAGATAGTATGCAGATGATGTCACTCAGGCCTTTGTTATTGTTTTTGCCATCCGCGTTTGTGAGTTGTTCTCACTAAACTGTATTAACCAGACTATAAAAGTTCATGGTTACACAGAGTTTGTGTGTTGGTCCGTTATACTTCCGGATGGCAATGTTGTGAACTCCTTGGCCAAGCGCATTCTATCTATAGCTTAAATTTTTTGCATTTTTAGTTATCTACATCAACCAGTTAACTGCCGAACCCTGAAAAAAAACACGTATTTACAAATTTGGCCAGAAAACTCGTCCTTCAAATATCTATCGATTTAAATGACCTTCATCTTGGCAAAAATCTCAAACCTGGGACTTCGCGAAGTTGGTCATCGTTGACCAAATGCCAATGTCCATTGTATTAAAGTCAAGACTCATTGAATGCTATCTACCTTTAGAAATAAATCAATAAATGTGATTTTTGATTTGTATTGAAAATTGTGTAATACTGTGAGAAGAAAAAATAATCAAGACTTTGTATCGATGGGTTATTGGTTTTCAACAGGACAGGGTAACTTCCTATGCTAGTCACACCGCACTGCTAAAAGCAAGATACAAGTTTGGAAACTTTCGATATCGTGGTTTTTATACGACTTTAATATAACCGGTATAATTTCTTAAAGTAACAGAGGATTTTAATTAAACGTGGCAGGTACTAACTTTAGATCTTGCTGTTGTTGCTTGTAAATTTTCTAATGTTTCTGATTTCTGGTTTGTATTGAAACAGCGTCATACTTTTTTTTCCAGCTTTTCTTTTTTCTTGCACCGTATTATACAACAAAACTTTGTCAGAAAATGTATAAAAGGATAGATACCCCTACAAAATAATAACAACGAGATTTGCATGATTTTTAAAAAATGCTATTATTAATGGGGTCTTTGCGGTACCTGTTGAAAGCTTTTCATAGGTCGATATGATCAGTGCGATTCACAAAATCTCATTAAGCGCTTTGATATGTTTGGTTCATGAAAAGATCTCAACAAATGTCGTTTACTATTATTATTATTATTATTATTATTATTATTATTATTATTATTATTATTATTATTATTATTATTATTATTATTATTATTATTATTATTATTATTATTATTATTATTACTTATCCACTCGCAGATTGTAAGGAATTGCATTTTATCTTATTCAGCTAAGTCAAACAAATCAATTCTTTTATTCATTTGTAAGAGGGAATTTATCCTTAGGGTCTTTTCCAAGAGGAGAATGGAATATCAAAGGTGTCTGCCACAGTGCAGCTCCGGAAAGTGGACTAGAGCAACGTGACTTTGTCAAGGTCGCACAGCGCGGCAGCAGCTTCTTATGGTTCACACTATTATGTTATGACGATCAACCCAATCAGCAAAGTCCGGTCCGCATTCGTGCACCGTCGCGTACCCGCCTGGTAGCATCGTCACAACACACCTTTCGACTAGATGCTCTGCCGTTTCGGGTTCTTGCCCACAGCGTGGACATATTGGACAGGAAGTTAGACCCCACTGATGTAACGTACCGGCCGTTAGGCAGCTCCTCGACCGAAGCCGATTCGCAGCTACCCAGTGTCTCCTCTTACTGGTATCAAAGCCTGGCAACTTCTCACCAAGCTTAGAGGAGTGTAGGTCCCCGCCCCCACGAGGGATTGAATTCGTCCAAACCGACTTCCATCTCGTATGTGCAGCTCTGTCCGTAGTCAGGGATTCTGCGTACAAGGGTTGCCGGGACTTATTTCGGCTCGAAACGGGGGCACCGTTCATTATGCGCATGAGAGGGGTATCCCCATTCCCTCTCTCTTTGATCTTACTTTGCCAGTTTCCCGTAATGGTCTCCCTCCGGACATCGGGGGGCTGGATCGCCGCCATTATCGGGCCCCATTCTCTAGGGGTTGTTGCTAGCGTTCCCGACACTATGTGCATCGACTTGCGAAGTTTTACATCCACCTTCTCAACGTTTCTGCTTCTACCCCACACTGGAGCGCAATACTCCGCGGTGGAATAGCATAGTGCCAGGGCGGATGTTCTCAGGAGCGCTTGGCTAGCGCCCCAAGTCGATCCCGCCAGCTTCCTCAGAAGACTATTCCGCTTCTCTATCTTCCGGGCAACCCCTTCGAGATGAACCCGATAGGTAAGACTGCGATCCAACGTCACCCCTAAATATTTTGGACGCGGTTCATATGGGAATGGCTGGTCCCCGACTAGGACATTCAGTTTACGGGTGTGCCAACCACTGCATAAGTGAAATGCAGTGGCCACGGTTTTTGAAGTGTTCATCTTCAGGTACCACTTGTCAAAGTAGGATTTGAGTCTGGTGACGTCCTCGCTGAGTACGCTCTCGAGACGGGTCCACACTTTACTCTGAGTAACGAGTGCCCAGTCGTCTGCGTATCCCAGCCTCAGGGAGGAAGTGTTCGGCATATCGCTAATGTAAACGTTAAACAACATTGGCGCAAGTACCGACCCCTGAGGGACCCCATTCTTCAATTTCCTTACTTTGCTCTCCAGCGCGACGTGGAATTGCCTTTCCCCTAAGATCGAAGAGAACAACTTCAAGGTCTTTTTGCATCTTATGATTTTTGCAAGTTTGAGCATTAACCCATCGCACCAGACCGTATCGTACGCCGCTGATAGGTCTATAAACACAGCACCTGTTTGCTGTTTTCTCTCGAACCCGTGCTCAATATGCTCTGTAAGGGCAATGACCTGCTCCGTGGTGCACCTCCCTTCCCTGAAGCCTGCCTGCTCGGGTGGCAGGGCAGCGTCTAGGACCGGCCCCCATCGGTTTAATAGAACACGCTCCAACAATTTGTAAAGACAGCTCAGCAGCGATATGGGTCTGTAACTGTCTGCCTCCTTCGCCGGCTTTCCTGGCTTCAGGATGGCAACTATCTTCGCATGCTTCCACACTTGTGGATGCTTTCCTTTTGCAAGGATGTCAGACATTGCCTCTGCTAGCCAGGCCCGTGCCCTGGGGCCCAGATGCGTCACCATATCGGGATATACACCATCTATCCCTGCTGCTTTGCCGTTCTTCACTTCGCTAATGGCTGCACCCACTTCTCGGGGACTGAACGGGGCCGTCCAGTCCGACTCCTCCGCAGGTAGCGAGTCCAAAATCGTACGGTACGCCTTGCGGACACCGCGCTCAAAAGCCTGATTAGGGACCCGCTTACTACGGTTCTTAATGTTCTTGGCAATTGTGTCTGCCTCGCATTCCGGTGCAGCCTTCGCGAAATTCCAATCTGGGTCCAATTTCTTTATCAAACGCCAAGCGTGGCGGCTGGAGTGTGTAAAGTCGAGCTTTCCACGGTCTCCTGCCACCGTTGCTTCCTTCCCTCTGCCAGAGACTGAAGTAGTCTATCGGCTGCGTCCTGGGACTGGGTCTGCTGGTACTCTCGGTACAGCTCTTCCGACTCTGCTGTCCAGCAAGGGGTGTAGAATTTCCGTTTGCCCCGTGGAATAGAGAGTTGAGCGCTCTTAACCAGTAGCCTACTGAATCTGGTTATATTCTTGGACTTGGGAGGAATGGCAGGGCAGCCCTGCTCGATATAGGAACTGAATTCCTCCCAGTCAGCCTTCCTGAAATTCCATCTGCAAAGTGGGAGAGACTGCACCCTCGGTATTGTCACCCCAGCTGTGACAAGAACCGGCCTGTGCTGGCTATGCGGAAAGTCCCCGAGGACTGTCCGCTTCACCTGCAGCGGTTCACCGTTCGCGCCTTTCGTTACGAGGGTGAGGTCTGGAGTATACTCCTTCTTATGGCGGGTACCCCGGAAGGTACCCTTGGCTGTAGGATCGTACACTAGGTGTAGATCATTACAGTCCATCCATGAGCGGAGTTGTCTTCCTGCCTCGTTGCAGTCTCGGTAGCCCCATTCGTGATGGTGGCTATTAAAGTCTCCCAGACAGATGGAAGGATGGCTGACCACCGGTACCGGTGGTGTAGTCCAAGTCGCTCTAGGTGGTTTGTAGATATTATGCAAACACAGTCCACCTACTTCCACGGATATTCGGTTCACCCCATTGCTGTCCGTTACGCTCTCAATGACCCTTACCTTCGATGGCTCTTTAGCGTAAACGCTAACCCCTCCTTTGAGCCTCGAAGTGTCCTCGCGTTGGACCACCGTATAGCCTGGGATCTGGAATCGGGAAGATTGCGCGCCTGAATAAAGGTGGGTCTCCTGTAACAGGAGGATATCTACGCTGTGAACGGCCAATAGCTTTGATAAAAGCTCATTTTTTGCCATACTCTGGCTCTCGACGTTCAGGGACAATATGTGCGTCAGGTCGCCATCCCCGCCGTCGCATTTTCCGATCGGCAGGCCGCGAATCGATTGATGCATGGGACGTTTGCTTTTTTCTCGGACGTGCCGACGACCCTGGCGACACGAACGCGGTATTATTTGGCTAGGCGGCAGACCGCTTCGCCATTGACGGGACTGATTGGGACTCGACATAAGGATAATAGTGTGGCGCCCGGGATAGGGCTGCCATTCGGGCACCGGGTTTGGATCAAATTTAGTCACACACCGGGGCGAGCAGCTCATGTGGCTCGTTGGCTCGATACCCGGGATGGTCTCGTGACGGTCGACCGGGATTTACACCTTTGCCCTCCCGTGTGCCTCAAGCCCCCTCACCAACTGCAAGGTAAAGATCCACGAGGGGGACAGCGCGGCGGGTAGTCAAACTCAGTACCTTTCTGATACGAAGCAATGACCATACCGCTGATTCACGCTGCCACCTTTTAATTAACAAATAAATAATAAATAAAATAAAATTCCCTTTATTCATCCCATAGGGGAAATTTGTCTCTAGGTTCTATTCCAAGAGAAGTCTGGAATAACCCAGGCGTCAGCCTCAGTGCAGCGCCGCAAACTGAGCTAGGGAGAGGTGACTTGCTCAAGGCCACACAACGTAGCGGGTATTCGAACTCGGTACCTTTCGGATACGAAGCAAAGACTGTACCGCTGAGCCACGCTGCCACCTTTTAGGTCCTTTGTAGTGCAACACTATCATGTCATTTGTCATCGTCTATTATAGCCATATACATTTTTCCACACCTGAGTCTAGTGGGGAAATGAAATTAGATTGCCCCATCGAATGACACGGAGATTTCGACGCATGTCATTTGTGTCACATACGTATCTTATCATCGCATGGAAACTTTGGGCTAATTCATAGCTTAAAAACACACGATGACTTAACAGCTGATTTTGATAAATGTGGAAATCAACAGCGAACTAAATATATAGATAAATGAATACATAAATAAATAAATAGCTGTGTTAAAGTGATATCATATCGGCTTGAACTAGATAAAGTCAATCGAATTCACGGAAGCCCCAGGTTTGAGATTTTTGACAGGACAGGGTAATGTTAGTCAGATAAAGAACTAACAAGGATGTATGAAAGGTGCCAGACAAAGCAACAAAGAAAAATACAAGAAAAAAAAACATCACAATAAATTAGTCGACCTCGACTGGGGATCGAACCTCAGACCTTCTGATTACATGGTAGCAAGTATGACCGGTAATCAGAAAGTCTGAGGTTCGATCCCCAGTCGAGGTCGACTGATTTTTTGGAATGTATGGGGTGGGCGTTTTAGAGGTTTTGCGACCACGCTCATTCATTTGATTACTGTTCTTGATTTAGTTATAATAATAGACACCGTATTTCTAAACCGCTGACGTCGTGATTTAAAATTGATGGGCGTGATGTGTTGTTATAGATTTAACCAGCTAACTGTCGTATTCTGAAAAAAAAACACGTACTTAAAAAATTTAGCCAGAAAACTGGTCCTTCAAATATCTATTGATTTAAATAAATAAAATTCCCTTTATTCGTCCCATTGGGGACATTTATCTTTAGGGTATATTCCAAGGGAAAACTGAGATAACCCGGGCGTCATCCGCAGTGCAGCACCGCAAACTGAACTAGGGTCAGATAACTTGCTCAAGGCCACACATCGCAGTAGGTATTCAAACTCGGTACATTTCGAGTACGAATCAAAAACCTTACCTTTTAGCCACGATGTCCCAATTTCGGCAAAAACTCTTAAATCTGGGATCTAGTAATGGACAATATTGTGCGTTGGTTTGAGAGTATTTTCATTACAACAATGAGAAGTTTATAATTCGGGTTATCAGACTTGTAAATAAGTACACATAGGGTTTTAGCCGATGTGGACTTATTTGCAGGTCTGATTACACAATTTCTTATGGGCTCACTGTTGTAATGGAAATCTCAACAACAACAAAAATGACGCAAAATATTGTCCATAACAACAATGTTAAACTAGGCCCATAAGTGGGTTCGGATGCCAGACCTGAATATATGTACACGTAGGTTTTAGCGATTGTATGACTAAATATTACCCAAGGGACAATCTGCAAATATCAGAGTAGCCCTTGAAGTCACTCTTTTATCACCAAACATTTCAGCTGACTAATAAGCAGTGAAAAGTAGGCCACAAGGGTCGATTTATCGGTGTTAATAAGTACTTAATAATGTCATTGTGATGATATATTCTTCTTGCACCTACCTTCTTTATCTTGGTCTTTATCACAGTTGTCGTCAGCAATAAGGGGAATGCGTTTGTCATCAATTGTGTCCCTTAGTTGTATCCAAAACAGTGAACACAATTGGAGGACAACTCAAATTAAAAATAGCTTTTCAAAGGGGACATTTCTACGGCTAAACAAAATGACAAATCACAACAACAACAACAACAAAAAAATGAGGAAAAGACACCAAATATCTTGTTTTTTTTTAAAGCTTGTGATATGACACTGGACTACTTCTAATCGTCGGACCCTGGTTCGAGTCCCACTCTGAATTAAACGTACAAAGTTGAGTCCTTGTTAACGGCTCTTTGCTCACAGTCTCTGATCGTGTACATGTGTAACATGGGTACCATGCCGGTAACAGTGTTGTCTCTGGAGAAAAATTAAATGTAAAAATGCCTCATAGGCGTCATGGTTTGCCTTACGTGTGAAATGTTGCTGCTGGCTTTGGACCACACGCAAAGCGTTTTGAGCATAGTAATAATAATAATAATAATAATAATAATAATAATAATAATAATAATAATAATAATAATAATAATAATAATAATACTTTATTGCATCCCAAAAAGGAAATTTTTTGTACAGACGTGTTATAATTTACACATAAGATAAAAATACAATGGAAATAGGATGTATATATATATAAAAAGGAGCAGCTCTATAACCAGAGCTGCGCTTTATAATATGAATAATTTCAACACTGTAAAATAGTTAAAACTGTCACTATAAATTGAAAATTGAAAAGATTGCAAGACAAATAAATTAATAAATTAATATTTATATTTTTAAAAAGTAAAAATGAGAAATAATTATATAAAATGATTATTGCTTGTTGTTATAAAGCCTAATACTGGACGGCAGAAAAGATTTTCGGTGTCTCTCTGTTTTCGTTGAAATAGAGAAAGGGCGACCACTTCTTTCTGACATAATAATTGATGGTCTTAGTGGATGATACTGGTCATTTAATATTTTAGTTATTTTATTTATACAAAATTTCTCGTATAAAAGATCTACATCGTCAACATCATTTATATACCGTTTAATGGATTTTTTAATATTTGAATTTATTTTGTTCCTTTCCACTGCTAAGCAATTGCCTCCCCAAGCTGTTATACAAAATGACAAAACACTTTCGATTACTGCTCTATAAAATAATGTGCAGAGGGTTTTATCTATTCTAAACTGAGAGAGTTTTGATAAAAAATATGTACGTCTGCACATCTTATGCCTAATTATTTTCAAGTGTTCATCCCACTTGAGCCTGTCATCAATCGTTACACCAAGGTATTTGTAGTGAGGAACTCGCTGGACGAATTGGTCCTTTAATTTTAACGGTTCTATCGGTTCCCTCACTCTCCTAAAGTCAATCACTAGCTCCTTTGTCTTGCTTATGTTAAGCTCTAGGTGGTGGGCATCACACCAAGACACAAATCTATCAATTTCTTGCCTATAAGCCACTTCGTTGCCATTTGTTATGAGGCCTTGAAGAGCGGTGTCATCTGCAAACTTTATTAAAGGTACACTCAGGTTTTGACTTCTACAGTCATTCGTGTATATTGTGAATAATACAGGGGACAATACACAACCTTGAGGAGCACCAGTATTTGTAGTTATACAGGAAGATTTGTTTTGTCCTAATTGAACATATTGTGCTCTCTCCGTAAGAAATTCGAGCACCCAAGCAATTATATACTTGTTTAAATTCAGACTAGTCAATTTTTGAACAACCAACTGAGGTTGCATTGTATTGAACGCTGAAGAAAAATCTGCAAAAAGCAATCTGCAATAGCTCCTAGTGTGATCTAGATGCCTGTAGATGTTGTTTGTAAACAGCAAAATGGCATCCTCTACGCCACGTCCTGGTTTGTAAGCAAACTGATGACTATCACTCAATGGCATAAACTGATTCCTAATTTTAACAAGAACAAGTTTTTCTAAAGATTTCATGACTATTGAAGTCAGTGCAACAGGTCTGAGATCGTTCATAGTTTCAAGTTTTTCTTTTTTTGGAACAGGAATAATTTTTGAAGTTTTCCAAATTTCAGGGATCGAAATGCATTGGAGGGATTTGTTAAAAATATGTGTATAAATGGGGGAAAGCTGGTGGGCACATTCTTTTAATAGTTTTCCTTTCAATCCATCCGGCCCAGCAGCCTTCCTCTCGATTAGTTTCGAAAATACGAATCTCGTTTCCTCTTCACTGACCTCAATAGTCATTTCATCTTCCAAAGCCCTGTCTAATTTATGTTTTTCATTTTCAATATCAAATTTGTTTGCCGTGTCGAAACGTGAATAAAATTTATTTAAAGTTTCAATTTCGATATCTTCTGATATAATCGTGGGCTTTGGATTATAGTTCACAGCAGTTTTAAGCCCCCCGCCACGTTTCCCGTATATCCCGAGAAGAAAAGCATTTTTCAATTTTATTTTTGTACTTATCTCTACAACTAGATATTACCCTCTTTATCTCTTTTTGTTTTGTTTTCAGATCTTTTTTGTTTCCACTAGTATAGAGAGTTTTCTTTTGGTTCAATAAAAGTTTTAGATCTTTTGTTATCCAAGGCTTGTTGTTAGGATAATATTTTATTTCTTTTTTACAAGACACTAGCTGTTCACAGAATTTTAAATACTCACTCACACAGTCATTCAGCTCATCCACACTATCACATGATTCGATAAAAACATTCCAGTCAGTGCATTCAAAACAACCACGCAAATCTTCACACACACTTCCATTCCAGATCTGTACACTTTTCTTTACTGGTTTTACACGTTTAAAAACAGGGCGGTAGGTGGGGAGTAGCAAGAGCATGCAGTGGTCAGATAAACCTAATGGGGCACGGGGTAAACATTTATAACTATTTTTAATATTACACAGGAATAAATCTAATGTTTTTTTTTTGTCCCTTGTCTCGCAGTCCACGTATTGATGAAGTCCCGGGAGAGTAAAATCGTTACATTGGTTAAAATCGCCAGTGACCATCAATACGGCATCGGGTGACTTAATTTGAATGTCCTGTATTTCTTTCCTCAAAATATTTTTCGCTGTGGTGTTGTCTGATGATGGTGGAATGTAGACGTTGATGATGATGACATGAGTATATTCCGGGGTAGGTAATATGGTCGTGACGAAACAGTAATAAATTCAATATAATCGTCACAATACATTTTCTTTATCTGACAGTTATTGGGGTGGCACCATTTGTTGTTAATATATGTGCACACCCCACCCCCAGTTCGTTTATTTACATTAGTCCGATCTCCTCGAAATAGTGAATATTGTTCAATATTAAAACATGATGATGGTATGTGAGGAGATAGCCAAGTCTCTGTTAACGCTATTATGGAGGCTTGACGATAGTCACTATAATAGAATGCGCTTGCCAAGGAGTTCACAACATTGCCATCCGGAAGTATAACGACCAACACACAAACTCTGTGTACCATGAACTTTTATAGTCTGGTTAATACAGTTTAGTGAGAACAACTCACAAACGCGGATGGCAAAACATAACAAAGGCCTGAGTGACGTCATCTGCATACTATCTATTAAAACGACACAGTGAAAACAGTTCATCAATTTTATTTTTCAGTGATCTAGCGAATGCTGCCCTATATAAAGGTAGTCTCGCATTTTCGGGTTCTTGAAATTTAACTCAGTGACCAATCAAAAGACTAAAGTAGGTAAGAGATGCATTCACTCAACATTATTATATTTGTTGTTCCTCCGATTCATATGAGAGAAAGATGTATGTTTATTGCAACCCATGCACTATTTGATAGCAAGCAATAATCAATGACATAATCTTGGAAGAACAACCGTGTCAAAGATGTATTATCCTCTACAACATGTTACTAAAAGAATGTTGAGATTGATGCGACTTGAAGCCTCGTGTGGTAAAAATGGTGAAAATGTGAAGATTTTAATGTTTTTCATTGAAACCTACTAATACCAAAAACTCTCATGGATGCTATGTGTTTAAATAAAATACTAACAATATCCTCCAGACAAATATAACATACCAGCACACAAAACTGTGCGTCGTGTAACTTTTAACGTTTTAGTCTGGTTGATATAGATAGTATGCAGATGACGTCACTCAGGCCTTTGTTATTGTTTTTGCCATCCGCGTTTGTGAGTTGTTCTCACTAAACTGTATTAACCCGACTATAAAAGTTCATGGTTACACAGAGTTTGTGTGTTGGTCCGTTATACTTCCGGATGGCAATGTTGTGAACTCCTTGGCCAAGCGCATTCTATCTATAATTTATTTAGAAAATTTCTCGATCAGGCTGTCTACAAAGATCTGGTGACGTCCACTTCACTCCCTCGATACCAGAAAAAGGTTTCTTATTCTATAACTAAATGCCAAGAAAGACCGACCAATCTTATTCCAATATTTGTATAAGACGTTTTTGTTCATGTCTTTTTTTTTTCTTTTTTTTTTCTTTTTGTATGTCTCCGGTAGAACAGGTTTAACTTTGTAA
>NC_088363.1:16964019-17059019 GCF_034508935.2 Berghia stephanieae
ACTTGACCACATAGCCATATAAACAATACATAAAACCACACTAAAAAAGGTAAGCAAGGCATTTTGCGGGCTGAGGATTAATTGGGTCTATCTCCTCTTTTGGAAGACTTTGAGATATCACATGCTTGACAATCAGATTTTAAGAGGCTTCATCCGACAAAAAAATTTGTTAAATCGGGGAGAATTTGAAGAAGAACCAACCAGTTAATCCTCCACCCACGATGGTGGCATGGAATTTTGCTTTGGTCCGAATTCGGATCCCACTTTGGGCGGTACATAACTGAGTCCTCGAAAAAGGCTCTTTACTCACATTCTCTAACCTTACTCAGGTGTAAAATGAGTACCTAGCCGTAAACAGCATTGTCTCTATCCGAAACATTGTAATATCGCCTAACTGGCGTCATGTCTCGTCCTGCATCTTAAGCGTTTTCGTTGGCTATAGATTGACTGTAAAGCGATGTGACCACGTCTAGATATATAAAAGCTCACGTTTGTTTGTTTAAAAAAATGAATATAGGTTAACTTAAAATTAAAATCTAAGTATCGGGTTCATCCAGAAATATCTTGTAAACATTTGAGTGTGTTCCTCTTAGTGGGATACATACAGTGGGGTGTCTGAGGGAGATTGTTAGGTGATCTCACATCGATGGTATGCTTTTAAAATATACATCTGCTGTTCCCTATTTGAACCAATTCCCCTTTGTCTTACTTTTTCTTGGGTGATTTAATTGTAATTCTAGTCTTTTTTTCTCATTTTCTTCCTTTCTACTGGCGCCAGTTAGCCAGGATTGTATTGAGTTCCATGCTATCTATTTCATTTCAGTCCCCGGTAAAGACAAGATTGGTTAGCAGTTTTCACTACGAGAATTGTGCCAAGCCATCCGACGAGGTAGTAGTGGTGTCCAGTTTGTCAATCAAACCTGACCCATTGGAGTTACCAGGTATGGCTCATTCTTCTTCTTCTTCTTCTTCTTCTTCTTCTTCTTCTTCTTCTTCTTCTTCTTCTTCTTCTTCTCCTCTCTGTCTCGTCGTCTCTATCCTCCTCCTCCTTCTCCTCTCTCTCTCTCTCGTCTCATCGTCTGTCTTCTTCTTCTTCTTCTTCTTCTTCTTCTTCTTCTTCTTCTTCTTCTTCTTCTTCTTCTTCTTCTTCTCCTCCTCCTCCTCCTCCTCCTCCTCCTTCTTCTTCTTCTTCTTCTCATTGATATCTTCCTCATCTCCCTTCTCCGTAAGAATTAATACAGGAACGATGATAAAATTGACAAAAATGATTGAGTAATGAATAATTTTTTTCGTCACTACACGTTGAAGTCGCATAACCTTTAAACAAAAATCTAAGATTGAACCGTTTTTCAATAGGGAAATAATTCATTTGTACGTGAAACAGGAATATGTGAGTAGATATTTAAAATTTGCTTAATATGAGATTCATTATTTTTTACTTGAAAAGAAGTCTGCCAATTCACACCATGTATGAAAATGTTGCCTAATTCAGTAGCAAGTATGTCCACATTAATTTAGACTCTTGTCTCTCATACGAAGATTATAACTTTTTGTCATCTCTCGGGGAATGCTGTTTCCATTCTTCAAACAACATCACAGAGGTAACCTCAATAAGTCTCCGATTTTAATCCTCGAACACAGAGACTAATTCAAGTCTATTGGCAAAAATTCGGGAGACTGGGATGCTCAAGTGAGATCCTCAAATTTTGTTCCTCTAAAGAAAAAAATTACGACAGGTAGTTGCTGTCCACTAATACGCGCTATTATGATAATTATATCACAGGACTTAAAATCTTTGCAGGATATAGATTCATGCCCTGGGTCGGCATCAATTCTTTTCTTAAAATTACTTCGTTGTTTTGCAAGGAAACTTTAACTCTGAGAATTACTTCAACAAGATCATACAGGCTTATACGTCCATACAATGGAGCCGAATGAAGAACTGAATATTTTTCAACAAGACCAAGCCTGATCCTACATTGCAGCAATCTCTCGTACCCAATTTTGAAGTGCAAAAAATTGAGGTTCTACATTGGCGATGCATCAATTCTGGGTCGGCATCAATTCTTTTCTTAAAATTACTTCGTTGTTTTGCAAGGAAACTTTAACTCTGAGAATTACTTCAACAAGATCATACAGGCTTATACGTCCATACAATGGAGCCGAATGAAGAACTGAATATTTTTCAACAAGACCAAGCCTGATCCTACATTGCAGCAATCTCTCGTACCCAATTTTGAAGTGCAAAAAATTGAGGTTCTACATTGGCGATGCAAGTCTCCCGACCTTTGTTAAACGATCATCTATGGCTCTGTGTTGGACTCTGTGTCACAAACAGAAACGCAGAGACTATTAAAACAATTTTGTCATGTTAACCAAAGGACAAAATATAGGGGATGATCGAAACGTTACCTTACATCAGTTGCACGAGAAATAGACCAAAACTGGTAAAAGCCAGTGGCTAATCAATAAATGAATTATTTTTGTATGGGGATGGAATCCGGGATTTCTCTTCGGTGGGGAAGATTTACTGATGACAGCGTTTAGGTAAAATACAACATCCGTCAGCCAGATATATCGTACAGAAACACAAAACTATGTGTACCATTGAACGTTTAGAGTCTAATTGATATGATATTGTGAGAACTAATCACCAAAATGACTGTCTATCAACAGCAACAACAAAGAGCTACGTGACGTCAATGTTGTTCCTTCTATATTAATTTTCCATTTGCTCTGGTCATTGGTCACATTGCAAAATCTGGTCCAGAAAAATCTATATAATAAAATGTGTTCAGATTTTTTGAAATATTAAACACCTTGATCGGTCATTGTGTTCAGATTGACCCATAGGTTAGTTTACAGCTTTGTTTATAAGCAACGTATTTACATTTATCAATAAATATCCAATAGTTGGACAGGTGGTGGATGATTCGGTTGGTCGAAAACCTGAATTTAGAGATCGCTCCCATAATATATCTCTACTCAGTCGAGAGTGTAGTATCTGCCGAATGATATTCCTATATTTATTAATCTATTTCCCTGCTAAAAATAAATAAATATATAATAAATAACTAAATAAATAAATTCATTTAAAAAATTAAAACTTGCTCTTTTATTTATTTATTTTTCACTTTTGTTAACAAGTTTTTAAGACTTCATCAAGCAATGTGTTGTGGTTTTGTGCCAGATATATTTACATTTGTGTGAGTGTTTACATTGTGACTACTTGACACTTAAATCCTGTCAAGTGTAATTTTAAGGTTGAGAGGTTCTTTAATGTCGATAACATATTTTCCTACTGTCAGTTATGCCCTTGAATTTGATTGATAAAAGAGTTATAAAGATGCTGTATCACCAAAACATAGCGCTAGCTTGAAAATAGGTGACCTTAAGATTACGTATTGCTTTCACTGAGGATAAACAGTGATAACCTCACATCAGATACCACCGATAAAAAGTGATTGCTTGTAACCAGATAATCCTTATCACGTGTCATCAGCGGTATTTACTGTTGTTTTCAAGCCGATTAGATATTTAATTTTTGTTGTTGTTTTGTTTTGTTTTAATCGATATTTTCCAAAAACAATAGCTATCTTTCTGATACTGAATTGTACGACTAAATATATCAGTTGGTTAGCAGTTATATTTTTAAACTTTGATATGGGCCACTGAATGATTGTTGGCGAAAGATAATTTACATATGAACAATGATCACGCATTCTCTTAATGAAAGTGGTGACCTCGATTTGATATCAAACAATGATTTATATAATGATGATGATGATGGTGATGATGATGATGAAGATGATGATGATGTGATGATGATGATAATAATAATAATATAATAATAATAATAATAATAATAATAATGATAATAATTAAATAATGGTAATAATAATAATAATAATAATAATAATAATAATAATAATAATAATAATAATAATAATAATAATAATAATAATAATAATAATAAATGATAATAATAATAATAAAAATAATAATAATAATATAATAAAGACAACGACAGTGATGGTGATGATGATGATGATGATGATGATGATGATGATGATGATGATGATGATGATGATGATGATGATGATGATGACGATGATGATGATGATGACAATATTATTGATTATAAATGACTCCAAATCAAAAATTGACAACAGCAACAGCAGAAGAAAGTAATAAAGAAAGAGGAAAGAACGTCGAAGACACGAATTATTGTGCTGTTGACAAAGACTATTGGTATGAAGTGTATGATGTCAAGAGAACCCTTTTTAGAGAGATGGTTGATCTTATCTTCCTGTCACGTTTGTTTGTCATCACCTTCACCGCTCGTCCCAGTCCTATCATGTGCGGCTCTGTGGTCTAGTGGTATGCCACTCGCTTTCGGATCGGAAGGTCCTGGGTTCGAGCCTCGCGCTTGTCGCATAGTTGAGTCCTTGGAAAAGGCTCTTTACTCACATTCTCTCACCGTACTCAGGTGTAAAATGAGTACCTGGCCTTTAACAGCGCTGTCTTTGTAATATCGCCTAACAGGCGTTATGTCCCGTCCTACATGTTAAATGTTGCTGTTGACCAGGGGGCCCTTGTAAAGCACTTTGAGCACGTTTAGTGATTATTGCGCTATATAATAAAAGCTCAAAAAAAAACAAAACAAAATGAAATGTAGATACTTTCCATCTTACGACGAATTATTTTATCGTCTTTATTGTGTTTTTTTTTCCTTATCACTTTCTTGTAGGCAATATCACCGTTTCATTTGACTCCGTCATCAAAGCTAAGTTTGGATCTCCTCTTAAGGTAGGACTATTCTATTTACAAAATTTGTTTTGAGTTATATTGTGCTTGTTGGATGTCAGTGGAAGGGGGGGGGGGGGGGGGGGCGGAGGGTGTGGGTAGTGTTGATGTTGTGGTTAATCTAATGATGAGTGATGAAAACGAGAAGAATGATGGTTGGAAGAATAATGATAACGGTTATGATGATGATGATGATGATGATGATGATGATAATGATGATGATGATGGTGATGATGATGATGGTGATGAAATGCCAATAATAGTGATTATATGATGATGATGATGATGATGATGATGATGATGATGATGATGATGATGATGATGATGATGATGATGATGATGATGATGATGATGATGATGATGATGATGATGGTGATGAAATGCCAATAATATTGATTATATGATGATCATGATGATGATGATGATGATGATGGTGATGATGCTGATGATGATGATGATGATGATGATGATGATGATGATGATGATGATGATGATGGTAACGAAAATGAAAATAATAAACGAGGATGAGCGGGAGATTGAGCCTGGGGAGGAAGACAAAGAGAAGGGACAAAAGAGGATGATAATATCATGATAAAACCAATTAATTATGTCTTAATGTTGATGTGATATCTATTAACATTTTTACATTCAACTCAGGCCAAATTAACAGTCTACAAAGAAATATTTGGGGTATATGTGGAAATTCCTTGCGTTGACAACATCGGTTCCTGCACGTATGACAAAATTTGTGCAAAACTTAATAAAAAAATAAAGACCTGCCCACCGCAACTGGTAAAAAAAGGGATCAACTGTCGCTGTCCTTTCTCAAAAGTGAGTGATCATTTCCACTACTACCACCACCACTTTCATCACCACCAACACGACCACCTTCATACCTACCTACCTACCTACTACTACTACTACTACTACTACTACTACTACTACTACTACTACTAGTACTACTACTACTACTACTACTACTACTACTACTACTACTACTACTACTACTACTACTACTACTACTCCTCCTACTACTACTACTACTACTACTACCATCATCATTACCAATATCGTTATACGAATTACCGCTGCCATCATTGCTGTTATCAATATTATTATTATTATTATTATTATTAGTAGTAGTAGTAGTATAGTAGTAGTAGTAGTAGTAGTAGTAGTAGTAGTAGTAGTAGTATCATCATCATCATCATCATCATTATTATTATTATTATTATTATTATTATTATTATTATTATTATTATTATTACTATTATTGTTGTTGTTGTTGTTGTTTTTGTATATTATTATTATTATTATTATTATTATTATTATTATTATTATTATTATTATTATTATTATTATTATTATCATTATTATTATTAATTTGTCACCAGTCAAGGGGACTGACTAAGGCAGCAAATGCAATCACATGGCCTTGAACTTGTACTCTGTCTTGCTTTCAGACCGAGGCATCCCTCAACAACTTTACGTTTCCCCTCAACCTCAAGGTCCCCAGTGTGGTAACAGGCGGTGTCCGTGTGAAGATAGAACTCATGTCAGGCAGCACCTTCATCACCTGTATGGAGATCACCATGGAATTTGCTTAACTTGCTTTACCTCAACTAGGCTGTTGTTTACTGTACTGAATCCAAGTTACAAAAAAGAGAACAGTAACTTGTGTAAGATAGAAATATGAAAAGGCACGTATGGAAGAATGTTTAATTTTTTTTTTTTAATTAAGCTTTTATACAGCGCAATATCCACTAAATGTGCTCAAAGCGCTTTACAGGGGGATCCTGGTCAACAGCAACATTTAACATGTAGGACGGGACGTAACGCCTGCCAAGCGATATTACAATTTTTCGGACAAAAACAACGCTGTTAAAGGCCAGGTACTCATTTTACACCTGAGTACGGTGAGAGAATGTGAGTAAAGAGCCTTTTCCAAGGAATCAACTATGCGCCGAGCGAAGCTCGAACCCAGGACCTTCCGATCCGAAAGCGAGTGTCATACCACTAGACCACATAGCCGCACAAAGCTAAGAGAGCGATACCAAAATAAATAAATAAATAAATAAATAAATAAGAATAAGAATTCATCCCAAAAAAAAATCAACTTGTATGGACCGGGATTTGAACCTTATGTATGCCTGTGATGACTGGACAGCAGCTGAGACCGGTAATCGGGTGCTCCGAGGTTAGATGTCCAGCCACGACACTGTGATTTGTGGGATTGTATTAATCTTCATACACGCCTATTCAGATCTTTATTTTACTGAGTATAACTGATATTTTACGAGAGAGAGAGAGAGAGAGAGAGAGAGAGAGAGAGAGAGAGAGAGAGAGAGAGAGAGAGAGAGAGGAATGGGTTGGGAGGGGGGGGGGGGCGGATGAGAGTAAAATGTGAAAAAGCAACCAATAAGAAAGGTATCAAATAGAAGAAGAAAAAAACACAAACGGGAATACTACAGAGGAATAAGTATATATAATATAATAATATAATAAAATAATAATAATAATAATAATAATATATAATAATAATAATAATAAATAATAATAATAATAATAATAATAATAATAATAAATGATAATGATAATGATAATAGATAATAAATAATATAATAAAAATAATAATAATAATAATAATAATAATATATATAATAATAATAATAATATTAAAGATAATATAATAATAGATAATAATAATAATAATAATAATATAATAATAATAATAAAATAAATGAATGAATAATAATCAAAATAATATAATTAATAATGTTAATAATCATATATAAAATTATGTACTTATCTTTCATTTCTCATTCTAACCTGAACTCGAGATGTCATTCATTTTGTTTTTAATGTGGAATGGAGAAGGTGCAAAAGGCATGAGGGGAATCTGAAAAAGTGTGTATGAAAGGTACCAGATAAAGCAAGAAAGAAAAATCCAGGAAAAAAAACCCGTCCCAAAAATCAGTTTACCTCGACTGGGGATCAAACCTCAGACCTTTGGTAATCAGAGGTAGACTGATGTTTTGGGACGTCTCTTTTTTCTGGTATTTTTCTTTTGTCTGGCACCTTTCATACACACTTGTTCAAATCTTTATCTTACACCGGTGTATGCTCCCTATTTTCTTAATTTAATGACACATTTTAAGGTTAATGTATTTATTGTACACATTTACATGGTTCAGCTGCCATATTCACGGTGTTTTATGTTTCTCTCATGCACTTAATAGTTTCAATCTATTTAACATACCGAACGGGATAAGAGCACCATGCAATACAACAACAACAATAAAAAGCTCTACATCATCATTTTATCACAATTCAAAAGAAAAGTATTGAAAAATTTGCTACAGTGCTAGCGTGTTTTTCCCATTGCTAATTGATTGAACGACAAGAGGAGTCGGGTTTCATGTAAGTGATCATTGTTCAGAACTTGAATAACATTTTAATGTAGAAAATTGATATGGGGTGTCATTAACATTTCATGCTTCAAATAATGGGATGTTTTAAAAAGAATTATATATTGTCGTTATGCTTAATTATATGTGATTTATTCAAATCATAGAAATACTCTAATCTTTTATGTGTGTTTAGATAAAAAGCTCATAATGAAGGGTTTGTTTGATTTTCTATTAGTTTTATTTGTTAAATATAAAGTGATGCTGAGCTTCCCTTAACGTGTTTGCCGTAAATGCTGTCTTAAATCTATTCATAAATTTACTAGACATGACATTTTATGTAAAGATAACGAATGACCGTATAATGTAATGATGACTTCGCCTTTATAATATGGAACTATGCTGAAACCTCTGAGTCAGCCAAATTAAAAGAGCCACGTAACCTTTTCCACCATATTTATAACATTATTTAATTTCAATCGAAAAGAAACCATAACCACTTCACTATGACTTGATCTCTTATCAAGCATTCGTAGTTCTCTGAGATGGTCAAATGTGCGAGGTCTAGCATTGGAAATTATATAAAAGGACCGGGTCATAAGTGGCCATCGTTAACTGACAGCCTGACACTGACCAAAAAGTGACGTCAAAAGACAAGTCTTTGGCCACGAGAGAAAACAAATCGTGAATTGTATTCAATAGGTCAACCAATGGGATCACTTGTTTCCTTGACCACTACTTACGACAACTCAATAGACGCTCCACAAATCTAAAAATGACGTCAAACTATAAGTCCTAGAGGGTTTTAATCTCATGCTATAAGTTAAAAAAAATTAAATTGAGCTTTTATATAGCGCAATATCCACTAAATGTGCTCAAAGCGCTTTACAAGGGGTCCCTGGTAAACAGCAACATTTAACAAGGCGATATTACAATTTTTCGGACTAAGACAACGCTGTTAACGGCCAGGCACTCGTTTTACACCTGAGTACGGTGAGAGAATGTGAGTAAAGAGTCTTTTCCAAGGACTCAACTATGCGCCGAGCGAGGCTCGAACCCAGGACCTTCCGATCCGAAAGCGAGTGTCATACCACTAGACCACATAGCCGCACAAGTTAACGATGACTACGGTCATAAGCGAGCGACCCTCGCATTAGTAAACACTGACCAAAAAGTGACGTTAACCAATACGGCGAGGACCTTCAGAAGATTTACAGTTGCTTCTTAGAAAAATGATGACGGCAATTCATTATTACTTTCTTTTAGTGCTCATCTCCTTGTTTTGTGACGTAATTTTTCTGGAAATGTCGGACTATAGATAGTATGCGCTTGGCTAAGAAGCTCATAACATTGCCATCCGGAAGTATAACGGACCAACACACAAAATTGTGTGTATCCATGAACGTTGATAGTCGGGTTAATACAGTTCAGTGAGCATTACTCATAAACGCGGATGGCAAAAAACAATAACAAAGACCTGAGTGACGTCATCTTCGAACTATCTATATAAGTTTTTAAGCGGACTATCTCTCTAGATGCTGTTAAATCATAGAATTTAACGGCACAAGACGATTCATTTCTAAGTTTTCGTAATAGGTAGATCGGAATAATAATGAAACGAAGTTTGAGGAGTTCTGGAATCGCATCAACTATCCGTCATACATTACGATTAACCAGTAGAATTCATAGAGCAAAAGATCTGCCCTTGAATTATCGTTCCAATTAACCGGCGTTCCAAATGCCGGCTTCGACTTTATTATTACGAACATTTTAAATATTTACGTTTTCACGATGGAAGCATTGCATCGTGGACTTAAATGAATAGCTCAGTTAAAAGCTCAATGTTCACAATGTTTATTTTTTTATATCGACAATTTCACAATTTTTACAATCATTTTAAAGTAAAATTATTATAAAAGAGATAGAAAATCTTAGGAAAAAGTTAAATCGAAGCGTACACTGTCAAAACGTTTTTTAATGCATAAAACATAATTATAGATTTAGGTAATGGTAACTTTTCCCAATAAAACTGTCTTAAAATTAAATGAATGAATAAATAAACTGATAGATTAATCTGTCCCATATCTCACTATATGAATAATGAATATTTGGTCACAACAATCTCAAATTAACTCTCACCTTCCAGACCATTTTCAAGTATTGAAATGGCATACCGGCAAAACACAAAATGGATTTTTAAAACTCAAATTCAAAAGCAATATGTACATAAGTACACATAATTTTGTTCAGCAAAACAAGATTTACAAAACAGCATTGTTTTTGTAAATATAACAAAACTTTTTCTTCAAATATTATGATTTATAAAATGAATTTCACTAAGAAAAATGTTGTTCGTATCGTAGCGAATGTGACGGTTTTCCTACAGTTGGTAAGAAGAAGGCTAAATGACTTCAGGAATGTGATATAGTATTATTCTGAGCTCTATTCAACGAGTACTTATTTATAATTAAATAGGGAAGGAGGTGTTATAATGTGAATAAATACGTGAATGATGTTTATATTCGATGGTCAAAATATCATTATTTAATTTATTGTTGAAAATTTTTTGCGTACTTATTTAATGTGGTTTATACAATTTTACTGAAAACACATTAAAAGTAAAGACAATGTTGATATAAAATATTAGTTAATATATTATGTATATAAGTAATGATAACTTATTTTAAAAGCGTGTTTTTTATTTTATTTCATTTTTATGTGTTTGTGCGCTTGTGTGTGTGTGTGTGTCTGTGTGTTTGGGGGGGGGGGTGTTTGTGTGTATGTTAGTGTGTGTGTGTGTGTGTGTATGAATCAAATTAGTATTATAAAGGCGGTTGAGTACGGTCAGAAACTATGGGCAAGAAATAAGTACTCGCACACGTAGACCAAAGACGATAGCAACGCTGTTATTCTTTTCAAATACAAATGATAAGGGATTAAAGGTGTAGAGAAGTTCTAGACTTTTAAAAAAGTAAAAACTCGGCCAAGTAGCAAATATTCTGTACTGGCTATTCTCTTTTATAGTTTTATTTTTGCTTTCTTTCATCTATGCCAATGCATGGTCATCCGCTTTTACAAAACATTTTTTTTGTGAATATGTATCTATGTATTGACGTTTCATTCATTTTATAGTGTTAATATTTTAAACTCAGTAAGTATTCTATGAATTTTATTTGAACCACCGAGTCTATCTGGTATTATGGAGGAATGAACGAAATAAAGAAAATAGAATTTATCAAAGTTAAAATTGTCAGAATTAGAAAGTTTAGTGAACAAGACTCATTCAGGATGGGGTCTTCTGACCTCTTATGGTGGGCAGAGAGATCACTCTTACTGCCTTCAATATTTATCTTTTCCATTTTACTCTCTGCTTTTGTTCTGGATTGATATTTTTTGGTTTTCTAAGGATCCTGGTAAGGGTCCTTAGCTAGGAAGGAGGCAGTCAAGTGTATATGGTTCCTATTTTGTTGAGAGACCATACATTTTTCACTTCCATGTACATTATAATTATGTTTTGTATATATTGTACTTTGTAAGCATTTGAGTGGACTTCCCATGGCAGGCAGGAAGTCACACTTTGTCTTTTGTCCCCTATATCTGTTTTCCGAGCCGCTTTCTGTCTTTGTCTCGGAATGGGATTATTTGGTTTTGTCTTAGCCCTAGCCTGAGTCCTTGACTTTTGGGAGATATTTTTTCCTTGTATATCATTTCCCTGTTATGTACTGTTGCATTTTTAAAATTGTTTTAGATATATAGGGTGTAACCATTTGAGCGTATTCCTCTTAGTGGGGACCTGTGATTGTGTCTGGATGAGACTTTTAGATAATCTCAGACTAAGTACACTGATAGTCTCTTCTTGGAATCTACATCGATTCCCCATTCGAACCCTTCCCCTTTGACTTATTTTTTAGTCTTGTACTTTCAATTGTAAAACTACAACTTGTTTGACTATCCCATCTTCTTCCTTTTTAAAGGCGCTGATATGGCCTAAACGTGTCGCACGCGCCGTAAAAGCTCATAAAAACAATACAAAACATAAATATTTGAGTGTTTCCCTCGTTGCGGGATTATTAATTGTATGCTAACAGGCTTCAACAGTCGTAACGTCACTTCCCTCGTAATGACGCATAGTAACTTAGTAACTGGTTCTAAACTATCGGAACAATGGCGGGCGCCCTTATGAAATACTTCTCCGACGAGCATAAAAGTGTATCAGAGGAGAAAAACATTATAAATCTGATCATGTTTTGACTATTATGCATTTTGATCACATGACATGTGAAAAAGGTCTCGCCAGTATGAAGAATAAAAAGTACCGATTTTCTTTGTTTAGAACCAAGCCGTTGCTGGGCAGACGTGACATCATACTATTGAATCCTATTTTAGGTAATGTCAAAATATGCACATTGATGACATTGCTCGTGGAATCTTCTGTTTCTTATTTGAACCAGTCCCTTTTGTCTTGCTTTTTCTTTGGTACTTTTGCCTTTAGATCTACAACTTTTCCCCTGCCGTCTTCTGTTTGTTTGTTTTTTACTGGCGCTGAAATGAACTTAAAGTATCTCAACCGCGGCAACGTAACATCCCTAAAAACAAACAAAGATAACAAGACTCGCTATCTTTAATGAAGACAGTTTCTATTTTCAATTTTATAAACTAGATATGCAATTCAGTTTTAAGCATAATGAATAGATAAATAAATAAATTCCCTTTATTCGTCCCTAAGGGGAAATTTTCCTTTAGGATCTAGTCAAATGGAATACTGTAATAACCCAAGCGTCATCCGCAGTGCAGCGGCGCAAAGTTCATTTTGTTCACGTTAACATAATACCATTTCTAGACGACTGGTTACATCTCATACCAAAAGTAACTCACAACCGGTGGCCTCCCAGCTTTCTTTGTATATCATTTTATTGTTGTGCATAACTATCTACGTCTGATACTGTAAATTAAATAAACGAGAAGAACAAAGTGCCACCAAAGTCTTTATTTTTAATTTTCTGGACAAATTTAAAGATTATAGGCATTATTTACAGTGTTGTCAAAAAAATGATTCCAATCTCATTAGAATTGTAAAACCACACTTACGGAGGACTGGTTACATACTTTGTGTAATTTGATCTTCTGGTTTCAGAGTGAGGGCATCTTATTTTATAGTCTAAGTAAATCACGGTTGTCAATAAAGATCATCCATCCTCGCTCTTTTACGTCCCAGAACAGTAAAAATCTGCATATTATATTATTATATCCTGCTATTAACCTTACCGATCATTTTCAATATTTTTCCCAAAATGGCAGGCTTAACCAGCATAAAATTGGATTTTTAAAACTCAAACAAGCTCCCTACAAAACATCTTTATGTTCTGATTAATTAAACAAAGATCATTCTTCAAATTTTGTGATGTACAAAATAAATCTGAATAAGAACAAATGTATATTGTGTCGTAACAAATGTGACGATTTTGATGCAGGTGGTAAGGAGAGGGTTAAAAGAGTTATGCCACCTTGTGATTCAACATGTAATATTTATTATTAGACCTCCGAAGGACTGGTTACTTTATATTTACTTCCAATGATTTTGAAACAGGATGAGTAGAGAGTGTGATGTCACGATTTCTCTGCCCTATTGCTCAACTTAATACGGATGATGGACACCCTATTACGCTTCAACAGTCGTGATGTCACTTCCCTCGTAATGACGCATGGTAACTTAGTAACTGGTTCTAAACTATCGGAACAATGGCGGACGCCCTTATGAAATATTTCTCAGACGAGCATAAAAGCGTATCCAGGGGAGAAAAAAAAAACATGATAAATCTGATCATGTTTTGACTTTTACACATTCTGATCGCAAGACATATGAAAGGTTCTAACCAGCATGAAGAATTAAAAGTACTGATTTTCTTTGTTTAGAACCACGATGGCCGCCGTTGCTGGGCGATGTGACATCAGACTATTGAATCCAATTGTTATGGTCTCATTGCTGTAACGGAGATGTCCTAAATCTAAAATAAAAAAATAATTCAAAAATCTAAACAAAACACGCACGCGCGCACGCACACACACACACAAGCACACACAACAAACAAATAAACAGGGTAAAGCAAAATATCGTTCATTTAATAATAATAATAATAATAATAATAATAATAATAATAATAATAATAATAATAATAATAATAATAATAATAATAATAATAATAATAATAATAATAATAATGTATTTTATTCATCCAAAAGGAAATTTTTAACAATATAATAGAATAAAGCTCATAAATTATTGCGTTCCGTTATCATACCTGTATAATGTGCATACCTGTATCAGAGATTCATACGAGGAGCTCTGTAGTTTGTCCACCGAATATAACAAACAAGAAAGTCTAGATATCCCATCAGTAACATCATAGCCTGAAACTGCCCAAGAGATTACGACATTAAGACGACCATCAAACGAGCAGGAACAGATTGTTGTATTCAGTGGTACTACCAATGGGATCATACTTTTGTTTCCATAAGCACTGTTAAGGACAACTGACTTTTCATTATCTTTCGGTGATCGTCACCTTGTTGTTGTTCCTGCTCATCATGCTGATGCTGATGATGATGATGCTGATGATGATGATGATGATGATGATGATGATGATGATGATGATGATGATGATGATGATGATGATGACAGATATGCCCAGATATGGATTTAGAATTTGGCTTTAAAAGTGCCTGTATTTTAAAAATCGCATAACTAGGGACACGGACAATAGCAATTGCTTGCTATACTATGGATAGGACGCTAGTCTATCCCAAAGTACTTTCCGCTAGATTGAACAGACCAAGCTACACAAGCATTGCTGGGTGGACAGGGGGGGGGGGGGTCAGAAAAAAAAAATATCGACTGCACCCGGGAGCGATCTCAGTCCCTGTGCGTGTAAAGCGAGTGTTCTACCAACTGAACTATCGAGACCCCCATGAATATGTAACCTGGACTTAATTTCAACTGATTGTGACGTGGAGATTAATACTAAATCTTACATTGTAAAAAAAATGTTCTTATTTGATATAATTTCTCTACAAAACACACTTTTGGGGGCTTCACTTCATCCCTTACATAATACTGTTTTGAGACGATGGGTCACAAGTTAAGTATTATGTGAGATTATTGAAAAGAATAATAGATAACTCAACTCGGCACAGAAGACAGCGGATCTGTTTCTTTCCTGGTTGAGTGAGCGTCCCCCCCCCCCCTCCCCTACCCCTCCAGCATTCTAGGAAGGCAAGCTGTTTCTTTGAGAATTTGAAGGAGGTAGTTTAAGTTTATGACCGACTGCGGTCCAATCCAGAGGGTTGAGAACATGTTTTAATGTCAAGTTTAACTTTTTTTTTTTAAACAGGATAAATTCCAGCGTTTGAGAGAAATATTAAGAGGAAAATAGGTAATTATTTGAGTTAAACGATTTTTTTTATCTGAGAATGTTTAGCCTGCACTCTGGTGTAAAATGATTACCTGGTCGTTAACAGGGTTGTCCCTGTCCGAAAAAAAATGTACTATGGCCCTCCAGGCGAATATTTCGTCTCATATGTTGTGTGTTGCTGTTGACAAGGGACTCCTTGTAAAAAGCTTGGGAACGTTTAGTGGATATTGCGCTATATCAATACTCAAGTTTTTAGTAGAAGTATTAGGTACAAGGGCGACCTGATATACCGCTTTGTGATAACTTTGTTTTTAATAGCACATACAAACAAAAAACATGAAAAGAAAGCTTAGAATCTCAGCTATGCATCGTGCTATTTATATTTCCACATAATCGCCTTCATGAGAAACACAGAGCTCCCAACGCCGAACTAGTTGGCGCTTGCACGGAGAGCAAGGCCTTTGGCACCTCTCCACCTAGGCACGTTTTCAAATTATCTAACCCCAAGATACCACAATTCAGCTTCACCGGAAGTTATACAGACGACAGCGGTGAAATTGACTAGATAACTACTCTATCAAATAACCATTAATTCAGTCCACTATGCTTTAGACTTTAAACAACTGCATAAATATTAATTTTGGCGTATTCTTTTAGAATCACACACTATATATATATATATATATATATATATATATATATATATATATATATATATAATATATATATTAATATATATATAAATATATATATAATATGTATATATATAATTATTAATTTTGGCGTATTCTTTTAGAATCACACTATATATATATATATATATATATATATATATATATATATATATATGTATATATATATATATAATATATATATATATATATATATATATCATATATATATATAAATATATGTATAATAGCCATCGTTAATTTATAGCCTGACACTAGAGCTCATTAGGACTTATAGTTTGACGTCATTTTTTAGGGTTGTGCAGCGTTTAGTGAGTAGTCGTTAGTTTTGTTCAAAAAGGCAGGTGATCCCACTGATTGAACTGTTGAATACAACTCAGGATTTGATTGCTGTTGAGGCCAAAGACCTGTCTTTCGAACTAAAGAAGAAGAAGAAAGAAGAAGAAGAAGAAGAAGAAGAAGAAGAAGAAGAAGAAGAATACAAGAACTTTGAACTTTCTGAACTATTCGTCAGAATAAAAAATACAATGTTAAAGAAATAGCCCATTAGCTGACAACATCAAAGAGGCAAAGAGTAATGACATTGATCAAATCTCTAATGGTGGACATGCGCAATTATGAAGTGCGTCATGGTTGATGATTTCGATTTTGGGCGTAATTTTGCAAACTCGATTTTTTACGAGTGCTTTTAAATAGCTGCGACTTTTCAACAGTTTACATAAATTAAATGAATTATAGACATACACCAACTTCACTTCCAACAACATTGAATCAAGATCTCAAAAAATATCAAATATTTAGAAACAACAACCGAGGAACTGATTTCAACAACACAAGGAAACATTCAATTGCCTCAGCACCTTAACACACGTGAATGACGTTCAAAGGCTAAGGACACTTGCACTGGACAGAGATTAAAGTTTATGGAAACAAACTGGATACAAGACACAGACTGACACACTCGAAGTAACACACACATTCACGACAAGCGTCCACAGAGACAGCGCAGCCATATTCATTCATTCATTCATTTATTCATTTATTCAATGAATTATACACAGAAAGAAAACTAGTTTGCCTGTCATTGTATTTATTTCAACCAGCATCAGACTATCGGTAAAAACGAATGACGGATTCCTTGTGGACTCCATGAGTGAAACAACATTTTAAAAATTAAAATAGAAAAATTCACCAAGATAATAATGACGACGACGACGACGATGATGATGATGATGATGATAATGATGATGTTTATGATGATGACGACGAAGAGGATGATGATGATGATGATGATGATGATGATGACGATGATGATGATGATGATGATGATGATGATGATGATGATGATGATGATGATGATGATGATGATGATGATCGTTATTACTATTATTATTATTATTATTATTATTATTATTATTATTATTATTATTATTATCATTATTATTATTATTATTATCATTATTATTATCAATATTACTACTATCAACATCATCATGATTATCATCATCATTAATATTATTATGATTGTTGTTATTATTATTATCATCATCATCATTGCAAAGAAGGGGTTGGGTGATCATAATGATGGAACGACCCATAGTAGTCATTCGTCTTATTAAAGTTTTATTCTCCGCACCATTGAATATTGATCATTTTTTTCTGTAGCTGAAGAAAAGTTCATTAATAAAACTTGAGCTTGAGCTTTTAGATTGCGCTATATCTACTAAACGTGCTCAAAGCGCTTTACAAAGGGTCCCTGACCAACAGCAACACGTAACATATAGAACGACACATGACGCCTGTTTGGCGATATTACAATTTTTCCGATGTGATAACGCTGGTAACGACGACCCAGTACTCATTTTACACCTGAGAACGGTGAGAGAATGTGAGTGAAAAGTCTTTTCTAAGGACTCAACTATGCGCCGAACGTGGCTCGAACCCAGGACCTTCCGATCCGAAAGCGAGTGTCATACGACAAGACCACATAGCCACACAAACCTATATGTCGTGACCCCTCGCATCCTCTGACATTTTGTCAGAATAAACTGACAAAGAAAATCGAGTATAAAGTTAATATGATCAGAATGTTAAATTTAATTTTTCTCTTTTTAATAAACAATGGCTTTATCCCCCCATAAAATTTAGTTAAAAATAGAATAGACCAGTAAAATAGCGCAACATCCACTAAACGTGCTCAAAGCGCCTAACAAGGGGTCCCAAGCCAACAACAACACTTAAACATGTAGGACGAGATAGGACGCTAGTTAGGCTGTATTTTTCGACAGAGACAAAACTGTTAAAAACCAGGTACTCGTTTTACACCTTATTACAGTGAGAGAATGTGAGTAATGAGACTTTTCCAAGGACTCAACTATGCGCCACTTTGAGCGGGATTCGAATCCTGGACCTTCCTACAGATCCGGAGGCTAGTGTCATACCACAAGACCACATAGCCGCAATTCAACCCATATCTCATTTTTTAAAGTTACAAATTCAATTTCTAGAATGAAAATCCCCCCCCCCCCCCCCCCCCTTCCGGAAATAATACCCGTTGGCGGCGACTGGTCACGAAGATTCATTATGAAACTGATAATTCTCATATTTTTCTTCTTTTCAATAGTTTACAGATTCAAGCAGGCTTAGTATTGTATTTACTTTGACTATGCATTATGAAATAATTTTACGTAAAATCACGTGCCCGGTACAACGCTCCTGGCCTTCAATTTCATACACGAGATCTTACACGACCCCATACACGTGACGACAACTATAAACTGTTAACAATTCAGAGTTCATGTGCACTTTTATCGCGGTCAGTGGCGACGCGACGCCTTATCTCTTGGAGGATTACATGGGTATCACATCTGATGTAACGGGTGCAAAGATTGACCCCTACGGCAGACCCATCCATCACGATTTATCGGAGATACCAAGAAATTCCACCGTGTTTACGAAATGACCAAGTCATTCAACATCTGTATATAAACATCCAATCTCCAGCCTTGTGCCATACTTCTGCCAGGACTTCCAAAAGAAAAAAGGTAAGTTGCTCCTGCTTTTTAAAAGGCACTTCTTAAATAGAATATTGTAATGTAAAATCCAATTTTTTATTTTTTTATTTCTGTTTTTCTCTCCCTTTTATTCGTCTGTCTTTTTCTAATTTTTACTTTTGCAAACGATAAATTAAGATTTTTTAAAAATCAGATTTTGCGATTAAAATTCTCGAGATAACGATTGATCCCAGAAATTGAATTAATGATTAGCATGGTTGTACTATATAACCCTTTTATTTATTTTTAAAAAAACCCAGAAAAAAACAGAAAAAAAAACAACAACAAACAGACAAACAAACAAAAAAAAAACAAAAAAAAAAAAAAACAAACAAAGAAAATAATATTAAATAAGAAGAAAAAATACTTTTCCATACCGTTCGACCCATAGCTATTTCAATAATTTAATTTTATATAAGTTCCTGGATGTTTTTATCAATATAGAACATATCATATTGAATCTAGAAAACTAAGATAATATGAGATATATAATCTAAGGGAGATTGGAATAACTCAGTAGCAGCCGCAGTGCAACGCCACAAAGTGATCTAGATCGAGTTCATTTGCTCAAGGTCACACAACGCGCAGGGGATGGGGTGTGGTTGGGATGGAAATTGTTATCTTCAAGCTATGAAACAAAAAACCCTTCGCTATAATGTTTTGGGATGGAAAATTACCATTAAGCTGAAAAAAAAAAGTTGTTCGGAGCCTTATTTGAATCGCTGAATTGATTTTTGATCATTTGTACACTACTATAATAATGATGATGATGATGATGATGATAATGATTATGATAATAATAACAATAATACCTAATAATAATAATAATAATAATAATAATAATAATAATAATAATAATAATAATATAATAATATTAATAATAATAATAATAATAATAATAATAATAATAATAATAATAATAATAATAATAATAATAATAATAATAATAATAATAATAATAATAATAATAATAATAATAATAATAATAATAATAATAATAATAATTTTAAAAAATAACAATAATAATAATAATAATAATAATAATATAATAATAATAATAATAATAACAATAATAATAATAAAATTCATAGTAATAATAATGATAATGATAATGATAATAATGACGATGATGATAATAAAAACGATAATGATAATAGTAGTAATAATAATGAATAATAATAATAATGATAATAATAATAATAATATTAATAGTAATAATGATAGATGAATATTAAAAATATTTTATTCATCCATAAGTAAATAAATGAACTTTATTCATCCTCTGTGGAAATTGGTTTTACGAATGTGAATCGCAGGAATGGAAAAAATAACTGTTATAAAATATATCTACATATTTATAAAGCAAAATAGTAAATTTTTAACAAATGAAATAAAAGTTATAGGAAAGGTGCATCTATAAAATTGATGTTTATACATGAAAATATATTAAATATTTTGTACAATGCATATATATTCTAAGATTATAGATATAGCAAGAAAAAAAAAGAGAAAAAAAAAAAGAAAAAGGATAAAAAAAAAAAAAGATATAGCAAGAAAAGGTACGAAAGCAAAGACGATAAGCATGAGCCGTTTCATTTTTAAAGTAGTTTAATTGTTTTCCTTCTATATCTCACCAGACATAACCATACTATCGTCAAGATGCTTGCCTATGCCCTCACATTACTGCTGGTCAGCCAGTGCCATGGTGGTGACCTGGTGGACACACTAGCCAAAGAAACACGGGCATCCACTCTTGTCCAGTTAGTCACCAAGGCTGGCTTGGTTGACGCACTCAGAACAGGTAAGATTGATATAAAACTTAAAACTTGAGCTTTTATATAGGGCAATATACACTAAACGTGCTCAAAGCGCTTTACAAAGGGTCCCTGACCAACAGCAATACGTTGTTTGTTTTGTTCTGGTTTTTTTTTTGCTTTGTTTTGTTTTGTTTTGTTGGTTTTTTTTTTTGTTTTTAGCAAACACAAGAATATGGTTCAAAGTTTCGATGATTCCCATTATAGAAGCTGACACCACTGACAAGAAATTCACTGTATCTCTCCAGGTACACATACAGTCTTTGCTCCAACCGACGCTGCCTTTGCCAGAATCCCCTCTGACCAACTTGTTGCGTTGACCTTGGACGTGAGTGCCTTGACCAAAATTCTTCTGTACCACGTAGCTGATGGCTCTATTAAGAGTAGTGACATCCGAAATGAGCAACAACTTACCATGTTGGACGGCAACAAGACAAGACTTAACGATTATACACATAACCACGTAAGTTATTTGAAATGTATTGCTAATATGAGGACACCTAACGTTAAAAATGTGTTAATTGTGATGATCATTGGAAGATACCGGTCAAAATTGCATATCATTAAATTGTACATTAAAAAAAAAAAAAACTTTTACGACAACAACCGCAAAGCATTCGCTTCTACAGCCCGCCCTATTATAAGCTAATGCAATAACTTGCTCTTGTTATGAAATCAATGTAAAATAAATGTTAAAATTATCATTATGCCGACATCCATGTCACCAACTACCGAATTGGGGTTTTGTTATCAAAAATACAAAGGCCTCCAGCAACATACAAGTAACTGGTGTACGATTCATCCTTTTCTTTTCTTCTTTTTTTCCCCCCAAGAAGGGTATTTATTACACGATTATTGCTGTTTGAATGCAGTTCAATAAGTGAACACAATGCTTTATTAAGGAGTAGTAAGCAAAATCATTGACCCAGACTTGCCTACTATTACGAAAAATTCGTAGAATTAAGAAATGTTTGTTCTAATAATAATAATAATAATAATATAATAATATAATAATAATAATAATAATAATAATAATAATAATAATAACAAATAATAATAATAACAAAAATAATAATAATAATAATAATAATAATAAATAATAATAATAATAATAATAATAATAATAATAATAATAATATGATAATAATAATAATAATAATAATAATAATAATAATAATAATAATAATTAATAATAATAATAATAATAATAAATAATAATAATAATAATAATAATAATAATAATAATAATAATAATAATAATAATAATAATAATAATAATAATAATAATAACAAAAATAATAATAATAACAAAAATAATAGAGAGGAGAATATTTCCTAGTCATTAAAACTTATAGAAAATGAATAAGGTTCCAGACTACATAATTTTAAAGGTTTTTGAAGTGTTATTGATTTAATCTGTGTGTGTGTGGGGGGGGGGGAGTTAAAATTCTACATAATTTAATTGTATCTCTCTTTTAATTAATCCATCTATGTAAATATCTTTCCATTCCTTGGTTTATTTATTTACCTACTTATCTATCATTAAACATACATACTAATGTGCTCTTTAAAACCAATTTCTACAGCTGAAAACAATTAATGGGGCTAAAATTGTGGATGCCGATATCGCCGCTGATAATGGTATGGTCCACTTTATCGATGAGGTCATAATGCCTGCAAGTGGCTCCATTGTGGACGCCGTCAAGAATAACCCACAATTCTCCACACTCCTCACTGCCATCTCTAAGGCTGGAATTGCCAACGAATTCTTGGGTATGTTTATTTCAACATTATCTTATTATACAATGTGACCCTCCGTCTCAAAACGGTATTATGTCGGGATGATTCAGACCCCAGAAAGTGAATTTAGAGAAAGAATGATGAGAAATTGGACTTTAGAAGTTTTTGTAAAGCAAGAAATAGCATTTCTACTCCAGCATGACGTAAAGAAAGTAAACCCAAGTTTTATATTTGTGGCAATGAATTCAATTTACCTAACCGAGGGTATCCCGACATATTACCGATTTGAGACGGCGGGTCACATATTTGGCAAATTGGATTTTTTGTAACACTAAGGCTCGGAGACCACTGGACCAATCATAACCAAATTTTGTACGATTTTTACAATAGACATTAAGATGATTTGCATAAATTTTGAGATTGATTAGACATCCATCGAAGACAGACGCCATCATGATTACAACGTGGGTTGTGAGTCAACCTTTCGGTTAGCAAATGTGACAATGAGGTGGGGGTACTTGCATTGAATGGATACCAGTTAGTGGTTCATCTCATTATTTTGAATACAATCAATTTCTTATAATTTATATGAACCAGTCTCCGTTCGTACTATTGGGAAAGAATTGTACGATGAGTGAGCGAAATTACGATATCAAATGCAGACAATATCTCTCCGTGACCAAATAAAAAGCTCCGTGGAGTTCTCTTATGAAGTCGAAAAATGTATTGTTTATTAAAATAATAGAAATTTGGTTCAAATTTTATTCAACACCTGAATCCTAAATCTTGAGTTGGTTGACTTATCACCACGTTCATTCGACGGACAGTCAGTTGTGTTTGTAATACACATTTGCAACCCCAGACTCTCAAAACGGTATCATTTCGGGATGATAATAAAGATGATAATGGTTGGAATAATAATGATTATGATGATGATGCTAATAATAATAATAATAATAATAATAATAATGATGATGATGATGATGATGATGATGATGATGATGATGATGATGATGATGATGATGATGATGATAATAATAATAATAATAATAATAAATGACGACCACGACCATCACTATATCGTTATCATATTCGTCATCACCATCATCTTCATTCTCTATATCCTCAGCCAATCCCTTGACAGTTTTTGCCCCAACAAATGATGCCTTCAGCAAAGTAGATTCCGGTGATTTGAACAAACTTCTTGGTAGCAAAGACAGACTCAAAGGTGAGTCACAATCACAATATCTCTCCCCGTACAAGTTGTTTTCTTAATACTATCCATCTAAAAACAAAAAAGAAATGCCCATTTTTATAGGGCAGAGAAGCTGTGACGTCACACATTCCACTTTTCCAGTTAATAATTTGCTTGGAAGTGTGTAGCCAATCAGTCCATCAGAGGGCTAACAATGACTAGGTTACAAAATATTACACCATATGGTGGCATAACAATTTTTAGTAGAAGGGTGTATATTGGTTTATTCTTACGATTACGGAGCGTAGAGCGAGGGTGGATGACATTTATTGATGACCAACATTTATTTAAGCAGCTAGAAAATAAGATGACACCATTCTGAAACCAGAAGATCAGACACAAAATTACGTATCCAGTCCTCCGGACGACTGATTTCACACTTCCACTTTTGTTCCCTATTCTGATTCTGGCTGTAGTTACATAAGGTGGAAAACTTGTAAAGCGATTCAAGCACGTCTAGTGGATATTGTGCTATATAACTGTCATCTGCATTTTTTGCCAAATTGGGACCTAAAATTTGCCCAAAAAACCCCCGAAATTTGCCAAGAAATTTGCCAAAAAGACCAAAATTTGCCAAAAAATTTGCAGAGGAAAACTAAGCGTTTCAGTAAAAAATAACTGCGATACATAAAAAAATGATATAAAAGACAATATATTACATTTAAGGACTTGAGAAATGAAATGACTGTGATTAGCGTTGTTACAAAGATTTTAAAGGATCATTATCCGTAGAGAGTAGCTTCCCTTGGTTTGGTCCCAGGCAAAGCTGCAACATTTCTCAAGTTTCGCACTTTTTTTTTTCGTTATTTTGTTTTCGCTTCTTTTTTTTCCCCAAAATTTGCCACGCGATTTGCCAATTTTCCCAAAATTTGCCACGATTTGCCAATTTTGGGAAATTTGCCAAAATTTGCGGATCGCCCTGATTTTTGCGGCAGCAAATTGCCATTTGCGGCCGCAAAAAAATGCAGATGACAGATATAAATACTCAAGTCAAAAAGAATAAATAACGTCAAATGATAATAGTCTAGGCTCTATGGTTCAATTGAAAATTCGAGCTTTTGAGCTTGTATAGAGGGTAATATCCTCAAAATTGTGGAAGGCTTCCCAAGGCGACAGTAACATATTATACTTACTGAATCATTTAGAACGAGTGATAACGTATATGAGGAAGTTTTAATATTGACACAGACAACACTGCTACCGGTCAGTTAATAATTTTACACCTGAGTACGGTTAAAGAATGTGAGTAAAGAGCTTTTTCCAAAGACTCAACTTTGCGTCGCCAAGAGCGGGACATAAGCATAAAAACAAAATGAAAAATAAAATAAAATAAAATAAAATAAAAAACAAAAACAAAAAAACAACAACATATAAATGGTTCGTCTATTATCGACTCCACAGACTCTTGAATACCATGCAGTACCCCACACTCTGTACCGCAAAGGCTTGTGGAACAACGAATACCCAAAATCTACAGACTCTCATGATGACAGACTGAGAGTACGAGTTGATAGCAGTAAGTTGGCATAATAAAGATACTACTGACGGTGATAATGATGATGATATTGAAGATGGTGGTGATAATGGAACGTAGTAATTCTGTTAGTACTCCTACAGCTACAAACACTACCACTTCTACTACTACTAGTAGTAGTAGTAGTAGTGATAGTAGTACTACTACTATTGTTAAATTGAACTCGTATCACTTTTCCATCAAACTTGTCTTACTGTAATATGTTTTGATATCACTGTGAAGCGCTTAGAGCCTGTGACAACGGGGTAAAGCGCAATATAAATGCCATTTATTATTACTACTACTACTACTACTAATAATAATAATAATAATAATGCTACTACAACTACAATTCTTCTTCTTATTATTATTTTTATTGCTATATATTTCATTATTATTATTATTATTATTATCTCCTTTCTTTTAGGCGGTGATGTCACAGTCAACAATGCCCATGTAAAATCATACGACGTCCAAGCCACTAACGGAGTCATCCATTCCATCGACCACGTTCTCATCCCCATTAGAGTAGCTTTCTGGCTTAGGACGAACATAGGAAAGTAAATAAACGATACTCATTTTTTTATTTAAAAAACGCATTCCCTGTCAATTTGTTTTATATCGAGTCGTAATCATGTCAAAGTGAATTGCCTTCTTGTATGGGTTTGTAAAGCACTTGCGACACTTACAGGCCATTTATATATTATAAAGGTGGGGGTGGTACCAGCGCTTACTGTTTGTTTGTTATTAATGGTTTTACGGCGCTTGCCACATATTTAGACCATTTAGCAACTGAAAACGGGAAGAAAATGGGATAGTTAAAATTTCTAGACTTACAATTAAAGTACCCAAGAAAAAGGAAGACAATGGGGAATTTCTTCAAATATGGAACAGATGCAGTTTTCAACAGCACGCCATCTGTGTACTTTCCTTTTTAAATGTCTCAACCTGACACAAGCACAGGTTTCCACTAAGAGAAATCACACATAAATGTTTACAAATCATATAAGCGCATAACAAATGATTTAAAAGACAAAAAATATCATTATCATCTCCCAAAACTCTTTCAATACATTTGACTGTTAACCTCTCAGCTAGGGCCAGGACAAAACCAAGCAATCTCATTCCAAGACAAAGACAGAAAGCATGTTGGAAAACATGGGGAGAGAAGACACAGTAAGTGCCTCTCTCCTCAATATGGGAGGTCAGGACCCCACCCAGGTAACAGCGCTTACAAGTATCAAAGATGCTTCATATTACGATCATAGAGTGAAAAAGGCCGAATTTATGATGCCCTATTTCCAAGTAAAGATTATAACCTAAGCCATGTGACTAAAACAAAAACAAATAAATATATATTGGCGATCAATTAATGACACGACTCCCGACGATGCATACTCATAGTCACGGACCTACTCAATTTTCACGAATCGGGGAGGCTATTGGACTTTTACCCAACATTCAATTTTGAATTGAAAGGTTGTTTCCCTTGAAAATGAATACGATAAACCTTGCCTAAGATAAACATAATTCTGGTCCCAGAGAGTTTATCTTAAGCGGACTCCACTGTATTGCACAATTTTCACCGATTATGCTCAAAGGTCTTTACATGGGGTCCGAAACCAACAGCAACACTTTTTGGACGAAAATGATATCTATAAGGCACTAAAAAAAAATCTAGATTTACGATCGAATCCCGCCCAGACACAAGCACAGGATTCCACAAAAAAGGAATACACTCAAATGCTTATAAAATATCCTATTTAAATATAGGTATACACTTGTCAAGCGAGAGGAAAAATATATATCACAAAACTAGTAGAGGCATTTGACTGTTTCCCTCTCAGTCAAGGACATTTGACCATTGCCAGGACAAAACCAATTGACCTTTTTACAAGACAAAAACAGAAGAAAGCAATCTGAAAATGTTTTTGTATTTTAAGGGTTGCGACACATTTTGGTCATTTCAGCGCCAATGGAAAGTCAGAAAATGAGATTATTAAAAGCAAACGAGAATATGTAAGACAAAGGGGACTTAATTCTAATGGAGAAATGGGTGTATATTCCAAGATCACACTATCGGTGTACTTAGTTTGAGATCACCTAAAAGTCTATATTTTTTAAAAACTTTTACCGCGTTTGAAACACATCTAGGTCATACCAGCACCAGTAAAAAGGAGGAAATGGGATAGTCCAAAAATTTCTATATTTACATTTGAAAGCACAAAAGAAAAATAAGACAAAGGGGTCTTGTTCGAATAGGGGACAGATGTATATTCCAAGAGCAAACCGTCACTGTACTTAGTTTGAGATCACCTAAAAGTCTCATCCAGACACAAACACAGGTCCCCACTAAAAGGAATACATTCAAATTTTTACATACCATAATATAATATGTAAACAAAACATAATACAGTGAATAACAGAGAGATGATTTACAAGACAAAAAAAGTATTATCTCCCAAAACAATAACTATAGATTTGACTGTTCCCATCCCAGCTAGGGTATCACGCCAGGTCCAGGACAAAACCAAGTAATCTCATCCAAGACAAAGACAGAAAGCTAGGGTTCACAGCGTAAAATGCGTACCCTTGTGAAGAATATAAGTATTAAAATTGTCCCAACTATCAGGAGTCTCTGTGGTGTAATGGTAGCACGTCTAACCGGTAATCAGAATGTCTGAGGTTCGATCCCCAGTCGAGGTAGACTGATTTTTTGGGATGGTTTTTTTCATCGACTTTTCTTTCTTGCTTTAACACACACCTGTTCAGATCTTTATCTTTTTCATGAAGGTTGGCAAGTCTGGTAATTGTTTGTTTGTTTTGTTTTTAAAGGTTTTACGGCGCTTGCAACACATTTAGGTTATATCAGCGCCAGTAAAAAAGAAGAAAATGGGATAGTAAAAAGTTCTAGAATTACAATTAAAGAACCCAAGAAAAAGTAAGACATAGGGGAACTAGGAACAAATAGGGATCAGATGTAGATTCCAAGAGCATACCACAAATGCACTCAGTTTGAGATCATCTATAAGTCTCGTCCGGACACAAGCACAAATTCCAACAAAGAGGAATACACTCAAATGCCTACATTATACATTGAAAATAACAAATATAATAATACATAACAGATATGATTTACAAGGAAAAAAATATCTCCCAAAACAATAACTATGCATTTGACTGTTTCCCTACAAGCTAGGACTCCGGCCAGGGCCAGGACAAAACCAAGTAATCTCATTCCAAGACAAAGACAGAAAGCATGTTGGAAAACAGTTATAAGGAGATAGAAACTGGTAATTGAATATACATGTAATTGAAGAGGAACATGAAGCTGCATATTCTTTGCTGCAGCCTACAAAGTGTGATAGTATCGCTCGACACACGTTTAAAAGGAAAGGCTGTTAAGGGTTCTACTGTGCATTGTATACCGAATGCCACTGTTTCTTCTCCCCATTTGAAGAGAATTTGAGTGTTCAGTCACTCAAGCCGAGTGGTATTGAACAAAAATGAACATAACAGCTTCGAAAAAACCCAAAATACTTCTTCCTGTCATCGCTTATCCTGATTGGGCATATAGAGATATATTCTCCCATTTGTTTGAATTTTACATCGTTTTATCATTTCTAGTTGTTTGTTGAAGAAGGGTTTTGAGCCCAAAACATTCCATGTTAAGTATTTTTTACCTTTTTTCAGAGCAGTTATTTATGTTTTATGCTTTTTTTTTCCAGCTCATAGTTTTAAGCAGTTTGTATTCAGCTCAACGGTAGTAATTTTTTTTTTTTAATATGCCCTTTCCCAACGGCACCATAAGATCCACTAAGAGGAATACACTCAAATGTTTACAAATCATATATAATAAATAATATGTAAACGAAACATAATTCAGTAGTGCATAACAAAGAGATGATTTACAAGACAAAAATATATCATCTCCCAAAACTCTAACTATACATTTTACTGTTTCCCTCCCAGCTAGGGTATCCGGTCAGGGCCAGAACAAAACCAAGTTATCACATCTTAAGACAAAGACAGAAAGCACGTCGGAAAACAGATAGAAGGGAATAGAAGACACAGTAATTTCCTCCAAGCCCACTATGGGAAAGAAACAATAACAGATTTTGAGGGAAAAAAAACCTAGCCAAAGAGATACAAGATCCCCTTAACTTAGAGATCATCTTAAAGTCTCATCCTGACATGAGCACTGGACCCAACTAAGAGAAATTCACTCTGATGTTTACAAAATATAATAAAAAAACTATAATAAAACGCAATAGAGAGATGATTTATGAGAAAAGATATCATCTCTCAAAACTAATACTATACATTTGACTGTTTCCCTCTATAGCCAGGGGACAGGACAAACCAAGTGATTTCATTTCAAGAAGAGGACAGAAATCAACCTGGAAAAGCAAAACAGATATATGGGGGTAGAAAACACACCATGGGAGGGTCAAAAGACCCCGCCCAAGGAATGGAAATGTTAATGTATAGACGACATGTTATTTGAGACGACTTTAATATTGAGGCTCAATAACATGTCAACTGAGAATTTGGAAGAGAAATACAAATTCTCACTGTTATCATTAACTCAACACAATTTAATGAATGTCGTATACCCCAATGTATTTAAGGTTTTTTTTGTTTTGTTTTGTTTTTTTTTTTTGGGTGGGGTGGGGGGGGGGGGGGGTTGTATAAAGGAATAAGTTATATACTATCGGAAATCATGGTTTATTTTTTTCAAATGAAAATGTAAATAGACAACAACAAAAAAATGTAAACCAGATTGGAATAAATAATCATTGTAAATATTTAGGCTACTAATCTTAAAACTAGCCTACTGATAAAAATCAAGTAAATTGCAAATTTGCCATAACTAATCAAACTGGCATTAATACCTGCCAGTACATACACAAATAAAATGGGAGCCAATTCATATGAAACAGGACTCATGAGCATTCATCATACATAATCTCATCTAGGAATATTTTTTTTTTTAAAACAGACGTATAGAAGGATAACAACCATTTGCAAGTTTCTGAAGTGTTTGTTGAGACTCCTGGACTCATTTTATTTGTGTAGGTTGATAGCCATGAGATGATGATACAAGTAAAAAATAACAAGTTGTCCTTTGTTTTACATTCATTCTAAGCTGGTGACAAAGCTTCAACTCCGGGCAATATTTTCCCTGGAAGAAAAAAAAATTGTATAAGTCATTTAATAATACAACAGCAATTTCAGTCATCATATGAAAGTGATTATATTTGGAAATTTATTCAGCAAATATTAATTTTGAAAGAAGTTTTGAGAGGAGAGGAGTGATCTGAGGGAAATTGGACATTTCACAACGACTTGGATTGCTTGAGACCTGCTTCACGCAAGTTCGTGCTGTTTTTTTTCTTCCTTGAGTAAGGTTATCTTAACCTTCAATTTGCTTACTTGGACAACAAGGGTGATTCCTGTTGACAGCAGGGGATTAATTATTTTTTTTGTCTACAAGGTCTATCTTGAAAAAATAAACAAGACAAGTTTCTTCCTCAATGAAAGTATGAGATGCATACCTCCCACCTCCCAATCATTCCCCTCATGAGGAAGAAGGAATGAAATATGCGACCAATCCTATCAATCTGGTATTATGTCGGGCAGAATCTAGTGCTAAAATGGACTTTGAAGTCTGAATAATTATGCAACAATGAACTTGAATTTAATCTCAACCCGATTAACATGATGAGTCACACTTTAAAAAAAAAATATATACAACATTTAGCATAAGACTACAAAAAATATTCCAGCACTCACCTTCCAAAAGCTCCAAGCTAGCTCCACCTCCTGTGCTCACATGACTTACTTTCTCTGTTGTTTTGTACTTCTTGGCACATGTGGCTGTGTCACCTCCGCCTATTAATGACGAAATGACAAAAATAAAACAAGAATAGGCTTTAGAGTAACTAAATTCTGTTTCTTAAAAAAAGAAAAAGAAAAGTACACTATCTATCACCACCACCTATGATTAACACTGTAGACTTTTCCCTATGATTAAAACAAGCCAAGTGTAAGGATGGTTCAAACTTTGGTATGAAAAGAGTCTGTATTTTTAGGTTAAACTTTAATGTTGTAATCTGCAAAGGCACTTTGACCATCACCGCATATATATAATATATATATATATATATATATATATATATATATATATATATATATATATATATATATATATATATATATATATATATATGTTTAAATCAAAATTAACCATGACAATTTAAAAAGTTTATATTGTCACCAACTTAGACCTTGTGAAATGTGACAAATTCTAACATAAGTTATGACAGAATTAACTCTCCAACAATTACTAAAACGCTTTATGATAATATAGTTGACAACCTTAAATCTCTGTCACTTGTACATGTTACTCACCAATAATGGTAACAGCACCAGCTGTGGTGACCTTGACTACAGAATCCATCATTGATCTCGTACCGCTTGCAAAATTATCAAACTCAAATACACCAGGTGGGCTGAAGAAGAAAAATTAAAGCAATACACGAATCAATGAATTAAAGAAGGGTAGATAAGTCGCCCTTCAAAGTAATCAGGCCTACCTATGAGGCCAGAAATCAGGCCTGTAAATGGCTGGTGAAAATTTGTCGGAACTTATTGAACAAGTGAAAATAGACCAACGAAACAAAACGATGGATTAACAAACACAACACAGATATGACACGTCAATTGACAAGTCAAATCATGTCATTTCCCCCCCCCCCCCCCAACTCAACTCATTTATACTTTATTTTATAGTATATTTTACACAGCCACACATCATGTTTTACTCATGGGGCTTTGTCTTGTGGCATGTCAATTGCTTTTGGACAGGTAGCCTTTGCTTTGGTTCGAGCCCCTGTCCCGCTCACATCGTTTTACCATTCTCAGGAGTAAAGGGAGTACCTGGCTGGTAACAGCCTTGCATCGGTAAAAAAATATATTAATAATAGACCCTGTATGGGAGAGAGAAATATAAGGAGATAATGAACAATCATTGACATTAATGCCAAATGACTTTACCGACATCTCAACAATACAACTCACCCATTCCACACAATAGTCTTTGCCTTCTCGATAACCTTGCTAAATTCCAATTCTGTTTTCTGACCAACGTCAAGTCCCTGTGCACAAGCAAAATAATTAAACCAAATTAGTTATCAGACAAAGCTTGACACACAAAAATTGAAACATTATCAAAATAGGAATCGATTTTTAAAACCCAGGTTTCTTAAGTCAAAGGAATGGTTCAATTTTATTTCAGACAAAAATGTATTTCTAATTCTAAGGAATTTGGATATTCAGGTCAAGTATTGGAAGAGGTGACCAAACAAGGCATGAAGAGTGGAAATTTAGGATGTTCGTAAATTCAGTCCTAATCAAAGAACAAAAGAGCAAAACTAATTGGCATTACCAAGGGTATATTAGAACTATCAATTCCTTACTGCTTGTGAGCTAGATGTGTTAAGATTCTATTGAAATAATAAGGAGAAAAAAATGGAATCCAGACATGTGATATTCATTTACATTTGTAACCAGTTTGTTCATTATTAAACCTGTACCATACTGTATGCTATTTATGCATATTTAGAGGCTAATAATAGTAATAGTGTGAGAATGACATGAATTGGGTATTGCCGCTTTGTGGTCTAGTGGTATGATAATCGCCTTCAGGCCAGCAGTTCCTTGATTAGAGTCTCACTCTGGGCAGCACAGAGTTGAGTCCATGGAAAAGCCCCTTACTCACAATTCTCATCATACCTTGATCCCACTTATTCCCATCTCTCAACAGATTGTCAGAACGGCTGCAGCAGAAAAGCCCTCCAAGGATGCAAATGCCAATTTGCCTCCTTCCTCCTCCCATATTCCATTCAGTCTTCCTCTCTTCATCTTACTGTCAGGTATCCACCATTAGTGTTACACATGGGAGGTTCTTGTTAGGCATTCTTAAGACATCTCCCATCTTCTGAGGCCACCATTTTACTTGCAGGGGAATAGCACCTTACAATCACAATGTCTGCTCCTAATGATAAGTGTTGCTGTTAGCTGTTGACTTCAGACCCCTTGTAAAGCTGCGCTATTAAAAAGCTAAGTTTTGGGTTTTCTTTGTTCTTTTAGATGTAGGGTGTGCATTAGTATGGTTTGAAGAAGTGTTGTTGAGAAATGTAGAGAAATTTTTATAGGAAGGGGGGGGGGGGGGGGGGGGGGGGGTGTAATCTATGCTTAATAATTGAGATTAGATGCACAGGTGGAAAGACCTTTTTTCTTGGTTACAGTCATAAATCCCTCACTATTATAAGATTAACACAGTCAAATGACCTACCATCCAGCCACTGGGGATACCCTGTGACACAGTGGCTGAGCCAACACTAGCGTCCTCTGCAAACTTATTTCCAGTAATGAAGTCCTGGGGAAGATGGATGGTGACATTTTTGGAGGTTGCCTTTTCCATCAGACGTTTGACGATGTGAGAACCGTCGGCATCATACAATGAGTTGCCAATCTATCAGAGGAAGAAAGAAATGTACAATGTTTTAAATCTAACCAAGTCTTAACTTTGATCATAACTTAACTGGATTATCTTTATAACTGAAATGATCTCCAGAATCAAATGTTAATTTCTCTGACCTTATTCTACGTTCTTATCATGGATGAGAAATTTTCTAAAATCATTTAACCAATAAGTCTCCTTTCCCCTCTAAACCTTTCAAACAAAGGATCATCGACTACTGCTTGTTTGACAATTTACATTAAACAAGAACAAACTGGAGGCGTTAATGCCATCATTAGAATTTTGTTGCAATCTTAGTGTAAAAACAAACTATAAAAAAAGCAAAGGCAAGTCTGTCCAAAAAAATTGACCACGGAAAAGAAACCAGTCTAATACTCAATATGTTTTTAAAACACTTGTAAAAGAATATAATTGTTGAAAAATAATTGTTAGCGCCAAACCTTTATACTAGACCAAACTTGATTAACTGCTATAGAGCTATATTATGTTATATAAATAAAAGAGGAACTTAATATAAAACTTTCATGTTTTTCTTCAAATTATCAACAAAAAAATTCTTTTATTTTCTGACAGTGAGTTAAAATTTATTTTTTTTACAAATATTTTGAGAGGTAATTAAGTCTAATAGATTGTTAATATGTGACCTGTTGCCTCAATGATGTACTATGTCGGTTTGAACTAGATGCCTAAAAGGGAATTTTAAATCAAAATGGTCAGTATAGAGAATTTTATTTTGTCCCTTTCAGAAATGATATTCATTCTTTTTAATGAACAAATAAAAACTTTATCTAAGTTCCACAATTTGGACCATAAATTCAATTTTCAACATTTAAATTACCCCGACATAATACCGTTTTGAGGCAGCAGATCACATATTCATTTATATTTCAAAATGTGAGGACATTTGTTTTTCTCAGAAATTCTGATTTGAGTCTATGATGAATTCAGTGCAGATAAAATGTGTCTCACCTCCATGTTATTTAACACCTTCAAAAAAGTGAAGGCCATTCCACCACCAATGATCATCTCATCAACCTTGTCCAGAAGATTCTCAATTAATTGGATCTTGTCTGCCACTTTGGCTCTGAAAATATTATACAGACAGATGTGAACGCTTCCAACCAAAAGAGAGTTCATATGTGACTTACCGCTTCAAACTGGTATTATGCCTAGAATAAGGTAGGTAGGTAGGTAGGTAAGTGCCAAAAGGTGAATTTAACCAGTTAGCTACCATACTCTGGAAAAATGCGTATTTGAAAATTTGGCCAGAAAACTCGTCTTTCAAATGACCCTCATCTTGGCAAAAACTCTCAAACTTAGACTTCACGAAGCCCCATGTGTGAGAGTTACAAAGATAAGGGTCATTTAAATCTATCAATATTTGAAGGACAAGTTTTCTGGCCAAATTTTTAAATACGTGTCTTTCCAGAGAATGGCAATTAACTGGTTCAAAAAAAACGTGATAAGAAATATGAAATCTTAGATTTATATACTTTATGAAAGGCTAGCACTATTCAGTATCTGATACTGAATAGTGGTTTTGCACTATAGAAGAGTAAAGTTGGTGCAATAAAATAAACAACATCACGTGACCGGATATTTGACATCAAACGTGACCCAGATTTTTTTATAAATGACCCGAACTATGCTGCAATTGACCTTTAGTAATGTCATGCGCATCCAACCAACTTTTTGTTTACATGTTGCTAAGGCAGCAAACTGAAGTTGGCGCGAATAAATTCAAGCTGTTTACTCCGAGTCTGAGATAGCTAGGGAGGCCACGATCATATTTTTTATCGCCAAAATACCCCTTCTTTTATTTTATAGGAAAACCATAATCATGGTTCCCCCTCCTCCCGTAAACAAAACCATATCTATGTCCAGGGAAACGAAGATGGTTGCTTGTCTTTGGTTAAGGCGGACCATACTTTTTTTTTACAGCGTATCAAATGATCAAAGTCAAAGCATACGGTCAATGTAATGAAGAGAGTAAATTCGAATCTATCTCCTATCTCTTCGCTCAGATGACCCTTTTGACAGAAGACAACTACTACTTCTACATTATAACTACAACTGCACTACCACTACTGTATTATAACCACTGATACCACAAAACTATAGACTTTTATACTATCTAGAACTAATGGACCGTATGGCTTAGCGGTACGGTTTTCGTCTTGTCACAAAAGTCGAGCAATGCCAATGCTAAGTGTGATCAGTAATAGGATGGGTGACTAATCGTGAAAAATTATACACACATTACCCCACTCGATTGAATGAGTATCTGGCTACAGAAATGGCGGTTAGTGTAGTGACAGTTTAAGTACACAAGGGTCGCCTAACAGGCTGTATGACAAAGAAATATGGTTCCACACGGCTTGTTGAAGTGGGGGGATAAATATGAAACATTTTGAAGCGCATTGCTCACGGCTATCTGTAGAAATGCGCTGTATAAATATTCATATTTATGTACTTGGTCCAACGGATACTATTACTATTTCTACTACAAGACCTCTACTAATACTACTACTACTACTACTACTACTATTACTAATAATAATAATAATAATAATAATAATAATAATAATAATAATAATAATAATAATAATAATAACAATATAATAATAATAACAATAACAATTATTGTTGTTGTCAGTATCACCGTTTATTAATGATTTAAAAAAGTGTTAAAGATACTTGCAAAATGTTGGTGTTGTGTTGTTGTAGTAATCCAGCGACGCAACTCTGTACTGTCTACAACTACAAGAGACGCACAAGACCGTGGCACTAAACATCCCTGGCATGCATTTAGTCAAACAACATGAAAGCAACATTCACGGTAGCGTTAACTACGTCAAAGTCAAAGACAAAACAATAGTGACATACAACCAGGACATGACAGTAAGTGAGGTGGAAATTCTCAGAATTGAAAGCAGACACTTCAATGTGATATTACTGTCAACAAACCTCCACCAACGCCATTCAAGTGGCCAGTTACATCCACCATTAGTGAGAAACCAATGATTGTGATAGGTGACTTTAACTGCCACAGCACCAAATGGGGATACAATGAGAACAACAAAGATGGAGATACTGTTGAGGAATGGGCTGACCAATATAATCTGACACTCTTCTATGACGCATGAAGCATCCCTTCCAAGCGCTTGCTGGAGAACAGGCTACAACCCAGACCTTGCATTTGTGTCTTCCAGATATGTCAAAAACTGTCGGCAACCCAATTCCAAAATCAGTATACAGACCTATCGCCATTGAGGTAGGATCAGTCATCTCTACGAGAACAAACAAATTATATGAACTGTGTTCGTGGACCTGGCAGCTGCCTATGACACAGTAAATCATAGGAAACTGCTCCTAAAGGTTGCAAGGGTAACTCGTAACACAAAAATAGTTGCAATAATAAAATTCCCTATGTCAAACCGTCACTTTTTTGTGGAAATGGATGGGAAGAAAAGCAGATCACAAAAGAACGGACTCCCTCAAGGATCGGTACTTGCACATATCCTTTTCAACGTTTATACCAACGACCAACCTCATTTTGAGAACATCAAGGGGTTTCTATATGATCTGTGTCTTGTGTCCCAGGCCTCTGATTTCAAGACCATTGAGGAGAGACTAACGGATGTCCTGGAGCCACTCTCTGAGGCCACATTTAAAGAACTCACTTGCCAACCCAGGAAAAACTCAAGTGTGTGCTTTCCATTTAAAGAACCGCCAAGCCTAAAGAAAACAGGAAACTGAACATCTGGAATGGGAACATATTGGATAAAAACACATTTCCCATGTACTTCGGTGTTACCGTAGACCGCACAATGTCCTTTTCTCAGAACACAAAGAAAACAAAAGCAAAGGTGGCCACAAGAAACAACTTCCTAAGAAAAGAGGCAAAAACTTACACGCCATGGGGAGCAGATCCGAAAACAGTCAGGACAACCATAGTAGCCCTCTGCTATTCATCAGCCGAATTGGTCTCACCAGTCTGAGTAAGATCCTGCCATGTCAAAATAACACCTGCCGGATCATTTGAGTAACTTGAAACCGACTGCAGTTCCAGTCCTCCATCGGCTGGCTGGCATTGCACCTCCATACATTCAAAGAGCCACTGATTCCAAAGCCCAGAAATATGAATAGAAAATGGACCCAAGGCACCCAAGGCACAGCCCAATGACAAGTAGACTGAAGTCGAGAAAGAGCTTCACGATGGAAGAAAGCATCAACCCTGACCATGCAGCTGTATACAGGCGTTCCACGTTGAGAGAGTGGAACAATCATGCAAATGAAGCTGTTGGAGATCCGAGAGAAGAACTGTCCTACGGAACTGAGCTCCCCAAGAATGAATTGGTAACACTGAACAGAGCACAGGCAAAACTTGTGAGAACAACTGGAAGCATGAAAAAGTGGGGGCTGGTTGAGAGTAGCTTGTGTACATGTGGGTGCCCAGAGCAGACATCCTTAGAGAATGCCAGGATGCGCTCAGCTGCACTGACCATGACCCAAGAGTCTGCTCCCCAGATGCTGTGGAGTGGGTTCGGTGTTGGTGCGAAACTGTGACGATGATGACTTGCAAAATGAATAAGTCTTACACCTGCCAATATATATTAATATATAAGTAAGATGACAGGATGCTGATCTTTTTAACATCAAAGTACTTTTGTAACCCGGCAGTGCTAACTTTTATGTGTAACCCAGAATGAAAAGTTATTACAAAAGACGATTGCAAGATATTTAGATAAATTGCTAGTTTAACATTGTGGTAGACGTACATATATGTATTAAAGTTACATATCCAATAACCTGTAGGTTAACAGAGAAGGAAGGGCGCACAAGTTCATTGTAATTTGAAGTTGAGGAGTTGGAACAAAGTTGATTTGCATTGAGTCAGAATTCAATCAAGTCTTAGACTTAGATTGAAAGAAAAAAATCTTTTTTAAAACAAGAAACAAAAAAACAACCCTACAGCGTTCACCAGAATGAATAAAAACAGGACAGTCTTTAAACTGTATCAATGGAAATCACATCTTGCATATACAAGACCTCTAGTGCTATTGTGAGGATTGGTTCTCAATCTCACCCGTTATGCTGTATCTGAGTGCCATAACACAACTTGTGAAATCCAAATAAATTAAAAACAGATTATAAATTTATATCATATTTATTGTCATTTCATTCATATTCATGTTATTCACACTGAAATCATTTTAAAAAATATAGATATGATGTTTCTCCATTAAAGGTATGCTTGTATTCTCATCCTGTGAAAGAGAAAGAAAAAAAAAAGAAAAAAATTGATAATTATTACTGAAACTGTGTAGTTCCATTTTAAAAATCTGTGATGTAAGAGCCTCAGCAAAAGCTTTGGTTAAAAAAGGTTCTGATTCAAGAAATGCACTTCTTAGGCAGAACATGCGATTAACCTGTGTAGACTTTAGTATTATGGTCTTGCATATAATTATCAAGTGCAGAAAGTTTGCCATTAAAATGATTATTTAATAGAATTTAATATAATTTGATTCGAGAAATGGAACACAAAGGAAGAATTTGCGATTAACCTGTCCAGTCATAAGCATCATGTTCTTGTTTATAAAGTGCAGAAACTTTGCAAATAAATAGAATAAATAGAAAAGAATTTTATTCGAGAAATGGAATGCAACGGCAGAATTTGCGACTAACCAGTTAAAACAAAAGCGCCATGGTCTTATTTACAAAATACAGAAACTTTGTGAATATTTCGAGAAATGTAGCACAAAAGCATCACTGTCTTGCATATGAAGTGCAGAAAGTTTGTGATTAAGCCACTGCATTATTTAATATGATGTTGCTGATAAATGAAACAATGCAATACAATTTTTAAAAATATGTTCTGCAACATCACATGGTCCCATCTATCAAATTCTACTACCATTACAAATCAGCTACATAGATGGTTTTATCAGTACTCTTATCTTGCTGATAAATTAAATTATAAATATAGAAAAGGATATAATAAACTTTAAAAAATTATTATAAAGTTAAATGGTAGACAAGATAAAGAGGTCATTGCCTATTTCTTTTTAAATTTCTTATTCATAACCAAGGAAGCAGGTTTCTTTTGCTACATTCTTCTTGACTTCACTATGTAAATGTTTCTTTCAAGTGTATAACAAGCTCACAGGGCATTTTTATAAATAAACAGGAGCCAATACCATTAAAATGGAGAGATCACTGCCAAAAATTACATAGGGATAGATATGCATTGGTTTTAACGTGTATTAGACACTGTCATTAGAAAAAAGTTTTTAAAAATCTTTACAAACTACAGTAAGCTGCTTTTAAAATTAAGAAACGCTCGAAAGCAAAATATGGTCCTGTTCTCTTAATCACCGCTCTCTAGTCTCTAGATTAGGTCAATAAAGCTGAGAGGTTTTATGAAGAATATAGAATATAGAAGTAGAAGAAAAACATTAATTCCAATAAAAAAAAAACAAAGAAGGGTCCATAATGATATATGAGGAATTCTATAAGATACAGTAACATGAAAGCCATTTTGATAATCTTGAAGGATAAGACTCAATGATGATGATGATGATGATAATAATAATAATTATGATACTTCTTCCTGAATATAAATTGATTAATTCCCATGGTATAGGCAGGCCAATGCTTCCAGAACAATTAAAGGAATGCAGAGACTCATTCTTGTTGTAATGTTATATAGATCTGAAAAAAAAAGATAAGCATGGCATTCTAAACCATTTTCCCATGGTCCCATAAAAAGCAATATCATCTCACACAAAATCATAAAGTAAAATTCATATGGACCAAACAATTCGAATGTTATGAACTGTTATATCAAATTGATACCTGAATTTTTAAACCTTTATTGATTATCATTGGTATTTAAAATTGTATCACTTTATAAATTAATGACCAATTCGAAATAATTTAGATAAAACCATCATAGTTTGAATAAATATCATGGATTTTATACTCTACAATGTTAATAATGTTAAAAAGTGAATGTGCAACTTATTCAGATTTCAGCAAGCACTTGTTACAGTCTGTCGCTTCATGTTACAGGAAAAACTCCAGTTCCATGAGCCTTATGACTCTAAAGGACCAATTATTTCAAAGTAAAATGAAATACCATTTATTTTTTAAGAAAGTTATCAAGCACTATTTAAGGTCTGTTGCTTCATGTTACAGAAACAGGAAAAACTCCAGTTCCATGAGCCTTATTACTCTAAAGAACCACTTATTTCAATGTAAGAAGAAATATCATTCAATGTTGAATATATAGACATGACCTATTTCTTAATGGTTTGCTTATATTCAATAAAAACATTAGAAAACATAATGGACCTGGAACTCAGATACCACAAGGTTGTTAAAACCGTTGGGTCAGGTCTAATTTTATCAGAGGTTTATGATCATGAAGGCAAGATTACATAACCAATGTCGATTAGCTTTTTAAAAAATGGGCTTTTATTTACCTTCCGGTGAACTCATTTGATCAATATTTCCTGTATTTAACTTTCTGATCACATAAGAAAAGTCTAATAAACATTGAATATATTTTAATGCCTCTAGATTTCACTTTAAAGTCAAATAAAATATCTGATCACAAATAAAATTTTTGATAATTCGATCAACAGAGAGAGCTTTTCAAAATTGTTCGCTTATTATTCCTGAGGCAAAATTTAGATAAGACATCATTTCACATATCATGGTGATTCCTATGAATTACAAAATCCTAAAAAGCTTCTTCTTCATAAAAAAACGTAGAAATAAAATTAGGTAATCTAAAGTAATCAGAGAGGTTTAGTTTTCATTTCAATCCAAGGTAAATCCGTAAAGAGTTGTAGGACCAGGCCCCTCTTGATCATTACCCACAAAATTGATTGAACTAACAGGGATGTGTATAAAACTGTAACAAAACCCCCAACGACCCCCCCCCCCCCCCCACCCAACACTCATACAAAAACTTAAGCACAGTTTTTTCATTTTCACTTCTCTTGAGCCAAGGGAAACCCGTTGCTCATTTTAGCTGCACAGATTCGAATTCAATCGCTTTCCTCCCCCCCCCCCCCCCCCCCCCTTTTTTTTTTTATTTTTTTTTTTTTTTGAGCGAGTCTATTCTTTTCTCCTTTTTTGTTTGGCCTTGTTCAGTTTCTGAGCATGAATTTCTTAAAATTGTTTGTTTTCTTTTTAATACAAAAATATTGGGTTTTTTTCCCTCTATCTGTCTGGGAATAACCAATTTTCGTTATTGGCAGACCCTGTCTGGGAATAATCATAGCGATGACGAAAATATCAGACCGCACTCCCTGCATTTTACAATAAAATATGTTTTCTTTCACACAGCTACCGACCAAATAAGGCGAATAGGCTTGGAAGATCCAAAACGTCATACATGTAGTTTGACACCTGCCAAATATCAAAGATGCGATAAGGGGTTGAGTGGGACATTTTCTTTTCCCAGACATTCTCATTTTTTCACCACCCCTTCCTCCCTCTCTGCCATTCCTTCTCCCATCGACTCTCAGCAAAAACAATAACAAAAAGTCTTATGTGGCAAAAACGGCTACCAACTTAAATCCCTCAAACAACACAAGATATTGAAAATCGGTGGCAGAGACCCTTTGCCTTTGTCTTGTTCCTTTTCCAGTTCCAGTCATGAACAGATAATGAGAGAATGAAGACCTAAAGATTGTTTCGAAATCTATTATCAGGTTAGGAAAGAGCGAGAGTCAATAAAATATGACAAGCGATGAAAGCTTCGCACCACGAAAGATGAGGATTAAAAAAATACAACTTTTGTTGAGATTCCACCTGCTGAGGAGGGGGGTGTCTGCTTTTTTTTTTTGTTCCTTTCTGTTTTCTTTTTCGGTCAAGTTATGACTGACACACGTTCTAGACTGTAAACGTTACCCATAAAATGTCATAAATTACGAAAAGTGTTTTCTCTCACACAGTATTCGAATCACTCACTGAATGAGCATGAAGCAGACATAAGTGAAGGAAACGTAAACTCTGTAAGTGAGAATCGGCGAGTGAAGCTGTACTGTAATGACTGACACTGACAGTGATAGTCAAATTGCGAAGTGAAATGAAAACAAATAAACAACGCATTCTAAAATTATGCCGGTGAGACATCCAAAGTTAATACCGAACGCTATTATGGATTAACATTGAACTAAATCGTTTCCTGCTCTCAAAACCAATCGATACAAATTACAAACTCAAACACTGAAATTGGAATCTTACCTTTGCATGAGTTGGACTGCCATTCTTTGCTGGTGATTAGGAACTTTAGCAGCCGGACAACGTTGCGCACAAAACAGGTCTCCCGTTTTTGTCGTTCAAATTGTAGATAATACACATTCAGTTAAAAACAAACACGTACAATTAAAATTGTTATTTAGTTAAATCTTTTTATATGGCTAAATTATTCCGAAAACCAGATTTCAAAGAGTTCTTATTTTGTTCACACAAGCGCATTGATTTTGGTGAATAATCTTGACCGTGGTCTAAAATAGACCGACAGTAATTTTTGATAAATGTTACCATTTGTTTAATAAAAATCAATATTTAGATATTATTTGACGCGTGATCGAGTATTTATGAATATGTGTTTCTTTTGACACCTAACAGACATTTTTTAATGGTTATTTTTTTCTATAATTTACATTGGAAGGTGAGCTGTCAAAGCCAGGAACATGTGTTTTGCCACGTGCTTCTAAAATGGTCACGTGATGTTGTTTATTTTATTGCACCAACACTCTTCTACAGTATTGAACTGATAGTGTTTGTCTATGTATCTGATACTGAATAGTGGTTTTGCACTATTCAGTATCTGACACTGAATAGTGGTTTTTGTACGGTGTTTTTTTTTCCGAAACCTGACAAAGTTATGGGAAGAGGACAGCTGTGGGAGTGAATCTGGGACTCAGAAAAGTGTACACCAGTGGGGAGTGAACCTGGGACTGGGTTTCGGCGGGTTTCGTAATAAAAAAGCAATACTTTTTTACGAAACGCGACGACACCGGCAATATCCGACAAAGTTATGGGAGGTAGGCAGTAGGTGATGTGTGTGTGTGTGTGTGTGTAGGGGGGGGGGGGGAGGGGGGAGGGGATGAACCTGAGATTCAGGGAAGTGTACACCAGTGGGGAGTGAACCTGGGACTCTGGGTTTTGTAAAAAGCAATAAAAAATGGGGGGGGGGGGGATCACTTTTTTACGATCCACCGGCAATATGCGGCAAAGCGTGGGGAGTGAACTGAGACTCAGTGAAGTATACACAGTGGGGAGTGAACCTGAGACTATGGTTTTCGGCGGGCTTCAGCTAGTTTCATATAAAAGCAATTACTTTTTTACGAAACCCGATTAATCCTGGCAATATCCGAGAAAGTTATGGGTAGTAGGCAACAGTGGGGAGTGAACTGAGATTCGTGGAAGTAAACACCAGTGAGGAGTGAACCTGGGACTGGGTTTCGGCGGGTTTTGTAAAAAAAAAAAAGCAATTACTTTTTGTTTACAAAATGCGCAAATCCCAACAAAATGGGGCAAAGTTATGGAAAGTAGGCAAATAATGGGGAGTGAACCTGAGACTAAGGGAGGTGTACACCAGTGGGGAGTGAACCTGAGACTCTGGTTTTCAGCGGGTTTCAGCGAGTTTCATATAAAAGCAATTACTTTTTACGAAACCCGACGAAACCTGGCAATATCCGAGAGAGTTATGGGAAGTAGGCAACAGTGGGGAGTGAACCTGAGATTCATGGAAGTATACTCCAGTGGGGAGTGAACCCGAGAATCTGGTTTTCGGAGGGTTTCAGCGAGTTTCACATAAAAGCAATTACTTATTTATGAAACCGACAATATCCGACAGTTATTGAAAGTAGGCAAACAGTGGGGGGTGAACCTGAGACTCAGGGAAGTGTACACCAATGGGGAGTGAACCTGAGACTCTGGTTTTCAGCGGGTTTCAGCGAGTTTCATATAAAAGCAATTACTCTTTTACGAAACCGACGAAACCTGGCAATATCTGAGAAAGTTATGGGAAGTAGACAACAGTGGGGAGTGAACCTGAGATTCATGGAAGTGTACACCAGTGGGGAGGAACCTGAGACTATGGTTTTCGGCGGGTTTCAGCGAGTTTCACATAAAAGCAATTACTTTTTTACGAAACCCGGCAATATCCGACAAAGTTGTGGGAAGTAGGCAACAGTGGGGAGTGAACCCGAGACTCAGGGAAGTGTACACCAGTGGGGAGTGAACCTGAAACTCAGGGAAGTGTACACCAGTGGGGAGTGAACCTGAGACTATGGTTTTTGGCGGGTTCCAGCGAGTTTCACATAAAAGCAATTACTTTTTTACGAAAACCGGCAATATCCGACAGTTATTGAAAGTAGGCAAACAGTGGGGAGTGAACTGAGACTCTGGTTTTCAGCGGGTTTCAGCGAGTTTCATATAAAAGCAATTACTTTTTTACAAAACCCGACTAATTCTGGCAATATCCGAGAAAGTTATGGGTAGTAGGCAACAGTGGGGAGTGAACCTGAGATTCGTGGAAGTAAACACCAGTGAGGAGTGAACCTGGGACTGGGTTTCGGCGGGTTTTGTAAAAAAAAAGCAATTACTTTTTGTTTACAAAATGCGCCAAATCCAACAAAATGGGGCAAAGTTATGGAAAGTAGGCAAATAATGGGGAGTGAACCTGAGACTAAGGGAAGTGTACACCAGTGGGGAGTGAACCTGAGACTCTGGTTTTCAGCGGGTTTCAGCGAGTTTCATATAAAAGCAATTGCTTTTTTACGAAACCGACGAAACTGGCAATATCGAGAGAGTTATGGGAAGTAGGCAACAGTGGGGAGTGAACCTGAGATTCATGGAAGTGTACTCCAGTGGGGAGTGAACCCGAGAATCTGGTTTTCGGAGGGTTTCAGCGAGTTTCACATAAAAGCAATTACTTATTTACGAAACCGACAATATCCGACAGTTATTGAAAGTAGGCAAACAGTGGGGGTGAACTGAGACTCAGGGAAGTGTACACAGTGGGGAGTGAACCTGAGACTCTGGTTTTCAGCGGGTTTCAACGAGTTTCATATAAAAGCAATTACTCTTTACGAACCGACGAAACTGGCAATATTGAGAAAGTTATGGGAAGTAGACAACAGTGGGGAGTGAACCTGAGATTCATGGAAGTATACACCAGTGGGGAATGAACTGAGACTCTGGGTTTCAGCGGGTTTCAGCGAGTTTCATATAAAAGCAATTACTTTATTATGAGACCGGCAATATCCGACAAAGTTGTGGGAAGTAGGCAACAGTGGGGAGTGAACCTGAGACTCAGGGAAGTGTACACCAGTGGGGAGTGAACCTGAGACTATGGTTTTTGGTGGGTTTCAGCGAGTTTCACATAAAAGCAATTACTTTTTTTACGAAATCCGGCAATATCCGACAAAGTTGTGGGAAGTAGGCAACAGTGGGGAGTGAAACTGAGACTCAGGGAAGTGTACACCAGTGGGGAATGAACCTGAGACTATGGTTTTCGGCGGCTTTCAGCGAGTTTCACATAAAAGCAATTACTTTTTTACGAAGCCCGGCAATATTCGACAGTTATGGGAAGTAGGCAACAGTGGGGAGTTAACTTGAGATTCAAGGAAGTGTACACCAGTAGGGAGTGAACCTGAGACTCTGGTTTTCGGCGGGTTTCAGCAAGTTTCATATAAAAGCAATTACTTTTTTACGAAACCCGACAAAATATGGCAATATCCGACAAACTTATTGAAGCAGGCAACAGTGGGGGGTGATCCTGAGATTCAGGGAAGTGTACACTTGTGGGGAGTGAACCTGGGACTCTGGATTTTGTAAAAAAGCAATACCAAGGGGGAGGGGGAATTACTTATTTACGAAACCCCGCCAAAACCCGACAAAGTTATGGGAAGCAGGCAGCAGTGGGGAGTGAATCTGGGATTTGGACACTGATGAGGATTGAACCTGGGACTGCGAGAGGCTGATTCCAGTGGACAGTGAGCTCAGAATGTACTTTGATTTCGAAACCTACCGAAATTTTCAAAAGTTATGGGAGGTGGGCACCATTGGGCAATGAACCGGGACTCAGGGAAGTGCACACCGGTTGGGAGTGAACCTGGGACTATGAGAAGAGGATATCAGTGGAAATGAACCTGGGACTAGGGGAGATGTAATACCAGTGGGAAATGAAGCCGGACTATGGGAGATGGGTACCAGACGAGAATGAAGCAATTACTTTTTTACGAAATCCGCCAAAACCCGCCAAAAAACCATAGACTTAGGTTTACTCCCCAATAGTGTACACTTCCCTGAATCTCCTGTCCACTCCCCACTGTTGCCTACTTTCTTTCCATAACTTTGTCGGATATTGTCGGGTTTCGTAAAAAGTAATTGCTTTTTTTTTTACAAAACCCAGCTTCAGGTTCACTCCCCAACGGTGTACACTTCCTGAGTCCCAGGTTCACTCCCCACTGCTGCCTACTTCCCATAACTTTGTCGGGTATCTGCGTGTTTTGGCAGGTTTCGTAAAAAAAAGAAACACCCCTTACAATACCATGTGTATTCAGTAAATAGATGTCAATTGTAGTCTAATATTCAGTATCTATTTATTATTATTATTATTATTATTATTATTATTATTATTATTATTATTTTATTATTATTATTATCACGTAAATTTTAATATAGTACGGCAATTAATTCACGGAAGTACATCGCTCAATTAAAAAATGCAGAAAGTCTGCCCACATATTTATAATGAATCGGGTTTGCCTTAGATGACAAAACAACAACAAACAAACAAACAAACAACAACAAGAACAACAACAACAAATGAGACAAACAGAAAAAAAGCAAGATTTTAAAAAATAATGAACAATAGAAGAGTACAATAATGAAAAACAACAACGAGATGATAACACATAAAAGTAAAAGACATTCGTAATAAATCGATAACTGATTAAATCACTCCAACTACTTGATTAAAAAAAATAATCATCATAATCATAATAGTGATGATGACGATTACAACAACAATAATAATAATAGTAAGTAAGTAGAAATAATAATAATAATAATAATATAATAATAATAATAATAATAATAATAATAATAATAATAATAATAATAATAAGTACAATAGTATAATATCAACATGAAAGTATATTACAAGCAAATAAAATTATAAAAACAAAAGTTTAAAAAATATCAATAGACAGAAGGAATTAAAAAAATAATGGGGAAAAAAAAACAAGTTACCCCTACCGGGATTTGAACTCTCGAACCTTAAACTCAGAGTCAAACAGCTTATATCCACCAAGCCATGGTGTCACTGTACTCTTAGTGACATTTAATCATGTCTATTTAGACATTTAAAAATGGATTTGAATGCCACTCTTATTTTGATATTTTGAACTATGTTAATTGCATAAAAGCAGAAATTAAAAAAAAATTACGATCAAAATATTTTTACAGCTTTGATTTGGGCTGTCACTTAGTGCATGTGTTCAATCTGGAAGTAGGTCAACAGTTTATTTCCATTCAACCGAGATTGTCGCACTTTTCACTCTCTCTATGAAAAAGAGTTCCTTATGGATACTGAATAGTGGCAAAGCACTATTCAGTATCTGATACTGAATAACCACTTCCTTATGAAATGGTATTTATTCTACACAATTAAACATTAACTTAATCAAAGTTTTATAGTTTTGAATCTAAATTCAATCTTCAGCATTATATCACTCCGACATAATAGCATTTTCAGACAAGGGGTCACTTTTCCAAAAGTAAAAAAAAAAAAAAAATTCATCTTATGTTTGTTTTTAAGGGTTTTACAGCACTTGAAACACATGTAGGTCATATCAGCGGGAGTAAAAAGAAGAATATGGAATAGTCAAAATATTCTAGATTTACAATCAAAGCACCCAAGAAATAGTAAGACAAAGGGGACTCCCCAGAGCTGGGACAAAACGAAGTAATCCCATTCCAAAACAAAGACAACATCTCGGAAAATATATATAAGGGGATAGAAGACCACGTGACCTCCTGCCCACCATGGGAGGTCAAAGGACCCAAAATCCATCATAGACACAGGTTTATTGTAAACTATTTAAAATTTGTGAGCCAATGGTAATATGTTGAAATGAACTAGACTTGGGTTAGAATTTGCCCAAAGACAACAAGTATTATTGTACATTTGTTTGATGGTTTACTCATTCAAGGTTGCCTTATTGATTGGGGATTACGACATCCAGTACAATGGCTGGATTTTAAGTTTTGCACTTTCAAAATAAAAATACTCATTATACATTATGCTTCTCTCTAAAATCAGTGTATTTATCATGATACTATCTCTGTAATTTCCTTCTTTTTTTCTTTCTTTTTCCTGAAAATGAGGAATAAGGGTTAAATTTTTAAAATTTAAGAACAATTTTTTAATAACATTTCTTAACTCCAGCTTAGCTGGAATGAACCTTGGAAAGTTTTTATAAAGCATCAGAACAAATGAAAGACCTGTTATGATTAACATTAAAAGGTGATTAGCCATATCACTTGTAGACTGTCAAAAATTGCTTAAAATGAAATACTGATATTTGACAAATGTCATAAAGTCTTAATTGTGCTAATTATGACATAATGATTGTAATTGAATTAGGTTATCTTTGGGTCTATTAATACATATTTATTATTATAAATGCTGCTCTTATCCACAACCTCATTGCCATGAAATAAAAGTTATTTTCAAATTACTACTTACCCTCCCAAAATAGCCAAAAAGGGTCGTACAGGATTGTCAAGAGCTTTAGCAAAGTAGTCCAATTCTCTTTTCATTAGGAAACCACAGGCTTTTTGAGGAAGGTCCACTCCAACCATGGAACTGATATACAAAGAAATCAAGGGTAAAAAAAGACAAAATACAAGACAAATGTGATAATCTTTTTTAAAGAAATGGATTATTAATGGATATATTTTATTAAAAAGGTCAACTAACAAGATGACGGCAAATTTTAGATGTCTTTAATTCCTGAAGCTATTTTTAAAATGACAATCATGACATAGACATGGTAACAACAATATAATAATGTCCATTATAAGATTATGAAGTTTTATTTGATAAAATGTATAGAATCTAGAAAGGTTAAACTCCAAAACAGTATAATTAAGTGGGAAAATTGAGATTAAACGTCAATTTCCCTGGTCATAGATCTCTGCATATTCAAATACCATCCAGTTTCTACTACTAGGTGCGGAAACAGTCCATTATGGAAAATAGTTTGAGGTGCTTTGATGGAGGTTTCAGGGTCGTAAAAAAGTGTGGATCAGCTTGTCCCAAATGAACCTGTGGTGGTTCTGTAGTGTACCCATAAACCTTCAGATGCTGCTGTTATTGCCAACATGCCCATATTGTAGAGCATCTCAGAATGTTCAATGTATCCCTTTTTTTTGATGAAAATGGCTCAACAATATAACCATACAAACAAACAAAACAAGAACTAAAACAAAACAAAATCAAAGAAAACACTGGTGAACCAGGTTATAAAAGATATACAACGGACAGCAAACTTCATATTTTGAATCAAAGTGCAAGTAAAGGGGAACAAATAATGAAGGAGAAGAGAAATCATTCACCTGTGGGCTCTATGGGCTGTGCCAAAGGCATCATTGACATAAATATCCCCGAGTCTAGAAAGCGAGCTGCGGAAGGAGGTGACTGCGGATTCTTCAGCTTTAGCCTAAATTAAAAATGGTTTTCCCATGAAAAGATTTGTATGTTTACAATGATAAGACAATTTGCATACAATTTGATATATTAATAGATCAGTATCAACACTGACGTCAATTAAAGGCAAAATAAATGGATAGTATATATAATTTTTAAAAACTCCAAATGATATTAGCTTTATTTACAAATAATAATAATAATAATAATAATAATAATAATAATAATAATAATAATAATAATAATATAATATATAATAAGAACAAGGAGAAGAAGAAGAAGAAGAAGAAGAAGAAGAAGAAGAAGAAGAAGAAGAAGAAGAAGAAGAAGAAGAAGAAGAAGAAGAAGAAGAAGAAGAAGAAGAAGAAGAAGAAGAAGATGAATAATAATTAATAATAATAATAATAATAATAATAATAATAATAATAATAATAATAATAATAATAATAATAATAATAATAATAATAATAATAATAATAATAATAATAATAATAACAGTCTACTCCTGATAATCGCAACTTTTGGTTAATCGCAACATTTTCCAAGAAACCAAAATTAATTCTATATAAAAGTCACTGGTTAATCGCAACAAATTTTCGACCTGAAAAAGTGGCAAATTCAAGAAATCAATCAAAAGAAATCTTATGATTAAATTTTATCATGAGTGATATGACAAGTTGAAGAATCAAGAGTGGGCAGGGTTTAATGCTACAGTAGTGCGTCACCTCGCTATTCGAGACAAAAGAGGGCGGGGCTTTGTAGTATGGGTTTGTTATATCATTTGTGATCATTAGATAGGAGGCGAGGGGGCTGGGAATAGTCTTGATAACAGGTAGACAATGACAGTTGTAAGGAGAGACTGAGCGATATCCTTTGGTTTGGGATTGAAAACTGTGCATTGTGACCAATGGGTTTGGTTAGAGCTTATTGTCTCTCATCACACTATTAATCTCTTACAAATGCTGAAAACAAAAGAGTGACGAAAGTTAATCCAATCTGAATAATTTGTCACTTGTATCAAAGCTGCTTTTGCTTGCTGAAAGCTATACAGGGCTGCCATATGGCTTTTGTTTCAACCAAATTGCCCAGTCTGTGGTGGACTAAATACAATGTTTACAATAACCGGTTTGAGTCTTCCATATATTTGTAAAATGTTGCAATCATGGACAGGAAACTAAAATTCGGTTAATTGCAACTTCGGTTAATCCCAACATTTTCGCTGATCCAATGGTGTTGCGATTATCTGGAGTAGACTGTAATAATAATAATAATAATAATAATAATAATAATAATAATAATAATAATAATAATAATAATAATAATAATTATCATTATTATTATTATTATTATTATAAAAGTGTCACAAACATTTACTTTCAAATGGAAATCATTCTGAACTTTTTTCTGCTCTGCCCACCAAAATAATTCTAATCAACACATGCAATTATGTGTTCAACACATACAATTATGTGTAACCTTAAACTTTCATTGTCTATTAGAATGAGCATGGTGAGAACTAATCATCTCTTTGGTGGTCTAAAACAATAACAAAGACCTGAATAATATCTTCATTCATTATTCAATCATATAAAGAGGTGACACCGCAAATGTAGATATTGTGTTGTATGATGATATAAGTCAAGCAAATCAATTTATTTTAAGATTTAAGACTTACTAATTCTAAATATTAAAATATCTATTTTTTTTCATATTCTATTTTTATTTTGATGCGACAATTAGAAACCTAAAATGCATATTACTTGAGGGAAAACAAAGAAAAAAAAGAAATACAAACAAAAATAATCAGCAATATTCAATGACATCACAATGCTATGGCCCGAGTCATAGAAAAGAGCTGGAATAATATTTTGAATTAGGTTCAAAGAATGAATCGTTATTCAAACTACTGATAGATTCATTGCTTTACGTAACACGTTACCACAACTTATCCATCACACATACCTTGTTCCCCTGTGCATCTTTCCCTTTCCCTTCTTCCTCAATGTGAAATCGGAGATTCTCTAGGAGGATGACGCTGCCGGGCTCTGGATTGGAACATGCCTGCTCTATTTTTGCACCAACGCAATCATCCAAAAAAGTCACGTTCCTAGCCATAATTGAAAAAGAATAGATCACATTTAAAATGTATGTATTTTAAAAGGATTTATATAATGAGAGAAACTTACAAAAACAATTATAATGATGGAAAGTACTAAAAATAAGTGATGGAATAAATTTATATAAGTTAAAGCCTTTTATGATTCAAAAGCATTAAAAAGAAGGTCCATGTCATCCCAATTAAGCGCACTGACCCTAATAAGCACCCCCCCCCCCCCTGCCCTTTAGACCTCAGTATAAATAACATCTCCTTCCTGTTTTAAAAATAATTTACGCACTTTCTAAACAAGACCATACAATCATTGATGAGCTGATATCAAGTTAGATTTGAAACACAACCTTTTTTTTTTTATTACTTTGACCCCAATTTGACCCTGTTGAGCTACTTTATTTACCAAGAGGGTAATTGAGAGGATCAAGGTCATAGGCTAGTTTCAATTCACAGCTCTTATTTTCTTCAGTTTTGACTCAACTTTCTAACCGTATGATGAGCTTAATAGGGATAATAGTCTCTTTTATCTCCAATCAGTCCTACCATTGTCCTCTTTCTACCAAACACAAGTCTGTCATTATAAACTTTGATCCTTTCCTATTGCAATACTGTGTCTATTAGGGCTTTGCGGATGGAGCATCCTATTTTTAAAAATAATTATGTATTTTCAACTTTTAAATGCTCTTGATAATATGATAAAAAATTATTTTTTTTTCAAATTTTCTTTTCTTTACGATATAAATTGCATGCCATGTACATTGTGCGCCTAGAGCTATATTGTATGGGACAGGCGCTATATAAATAAATTACATTAATATTATTATTATCCTTACAAAGACCAAGAGAATATTCCAGAAAGGCACCTGGATATTTTTTTAAAATGATTGTTCTACTGTTCCCGGTGCCCATCCGGAAAAGTAAAACCATTAAAATTTATATAAATATGAGATATCCATGGAGTCTTTTAACTACAATTAATATATCAATAGCCGTAGCCTAACATTGTGAATTGTGAACATCTCAATCAATACCTTCCAAGAATGCTCTGTAGCTCAGCTACTACTGGCTTAAGGCTGTCATTGGCATTGGGCTGGCCATCAGGTCTTCCCAAATGAGACATTAAGATGACGGCTTTGGCCTTCTTCTCCAAGGCATGCTTGATGGTTGGACATGCAGCTGCAATTCTTGAAATGAAATATGATACAAGGAAAGATTTTAATGTACTTATAAAATTATGACCTCAGCTTATCGAACTGCACATCTGAGCACCATCAACTCCTTTGTTTTTCAGGCCCTTATTTTTCATCTTTTTAAAACATTCATCAATATATTTATTAGTCTTTGATTGATTTATTCATTCATTAATGAGTTTTTATTGTCTCCTGCTTTTTAGAAAAATATCTGAATGTGATGAGCTGTAAATTCCAATTGTAATGAGTCCTTACTTTAGCCTTTACTTAAAACAATCTGCACAAAATTTGAAATCAAATGAAAACCTTGAAATTAAGCTTATTAGCATCTTGCAGTGCAGGCTCCTATATTTAAATGGGAGATATAAAACATGTCTTTTGGTTGTTACAAACTTTGTTACATTACAAACAATTCATCATTTTGAAGTAAACGTGTTTAACACACTGTGCTCTTATCCAAAATTCCCAATTTAAAGCTCTTGATTTCTGTTAAGTAATAAGTATAGATTTTTTAATGATCCAGTGCTTAAAAGTGCTGACTATAATGCAGCTGCAGGCATAAAAAAGGAATTGAGTTGCAAAATAAAAAAAGACATAGAAATTTTAAAAAATAAATAAATAATTTTAATTTACCTCTGATTATTTGTGATTTTTCCATCCTTCATTGGAACATTGAAATCCACACTTTGATATGAAATATATAAAAAATAAAATATTAGTGAAGTAAAATGATGGAACAAATCAAGAATGAAATTGTATATAGTTCACCGTGAAATAAGATATGATTTAATAATTGAACACACAGGGTATAGTGATTAAACTTGATAAATAAAAAACTGCTGGAAGCTGTGGACTGTAAAATGTAATGAACAAAAATGAATATGATATATGATATGATATGATATAAGTCCAGATTTATGTAGGCTTTTACAGCCTTTTATCTGCTCTTGTGCATTCGTGAACGTATTTAATTCACATCTCTCAAAACTGGGCATGCCTCATAGTGGAAGGAGGTGTCTGAATTTAAATTTACAAACAGTATTTTTCTGTTTCACAATGAGCATCAAGACAGCACTTGAATGCCTGCAATGAAGGGGCATCGACAACTGTTGCAGGCAGGCGGTTCCATTTGTCGACTAACCGAACTGAGAAAAAGTTCTGCCTAGTTATATAAATAACTATTAGTTTCGAAAAAGGACAAAATACCAAACCAGGTTCAAAACCCTTTTTCAGCTAATAACTTCTTCTAGGTTCCATGCCTGGTCCAGGCTTCGGATACTGCATGAATTATCTCTCTCCATTCCTCCCTGTCTCTTGCTTTTTCAAACAGCTCTTGGATTGTTAGGTTGGTGAAGCCCTTCAGTTGGTCTATGAGTGTTTTTCTTTGTCTCCCCCGGGCGCGTTTACCAGGTATTTTTCCACAACTTGCCAGGTATTCCTTCTTATCTTTCCTTACTATGTGTCCGAAAAAGGATAGTTGTCGATCCACTATTAAGGGCATTAGTTTCCTTTGTTGGTATGTTTGTTTTAGCACTTCTTCGTTCGTTTTGTGTGCAGTATACGATATTCTCTGCATCCTTCTCAAGCACCACATTTCATTTCATTTCATGAAATGTGGTGCAGCTAATAACAAAAACAATAAAAACATTAAAATCCAGACAGACAGCAGAGAAATATTTGGCCATGGCTGTTCGCATCATTCATTTTTGTTCATTGGTGATTAAACTTTAACACTTTTCAGACTGCATTTCATCGGAGAGGAGGTACCTGACATAGGTATGTGACAAAGAAGTGATTCTGTTTATTAAATGCATTATGTTTTGATTTATGGTAATATTCTGTAGAGTTACATTTTTTACTACTTTAGCACCCATGACATAATTACCTGGTACATAATTCCAAACAAGTTACCCAAATCTTCAACATTTATAATCTCTTATACTAATACTTAGTAAAACCTCAAATCTTGAACTCGTATTATTAATATTGAAAGCTTAATCTTGTTATGATTATGATTGTCTTATTACCTCGATAACGACTGTTTGACATCAGGTATCAAGTTACTCCCAAGACAAGGGGTTTTATTCGAATAGTAGAGTGATTTTGGTCATCTCACCTATATTTTGATTATTTAGCATTTGGTACATCCGGACAAAACATTGTTTAGAGACGATAGGTCATATGCATATCGCTATCAGTCAGATTGTGATGGTTGGGGCGGACGCCTTCTTTCTATGTCGAAAGAAACATCATTACTCATAGATGAAAAATGATTTGGTTCTTAAAATACTAAAAAGAAATGTTTTCAATTTTTAGGTAGGATTATTAAATACGTAATTGATTAAAGAGAAGGAAGAAGAATGTTTTATAATAGGACCATTCTGACAGAATTTCTGTGACAGTGAGTGAGACTGGACAGTGGAGCCGAAGTCTATGCCGGTCGTAGAAAGAATTCGATATTTCAATGCAATACTTACCGAATTAACACACGTTTACCATCCAAGTTAACTTGATCAATGCTGAGCTTATTCATTGTTGCGATTTATTCTGGGAACAAGTGAAAATATAAGAATAAGGATGTTTTAGCACGTCTACAATAAGAAATATCAGGAGCAGGAGAGAAGTAGCAGGATCCCCTCGATCAGCCTTGACATTCGAAAGACATGTTCTTGACCTGTAAATCACCTTGACCTTTGTTGAAAGGTGGAAATCAATCTCCGAAGTTAAAAGATTAAGATTCGTGTAACTATATCAATATCTAGCTATATTCCATAATATTATAAATACATTATTAAATAAAGAAATAACACCAATGAATAAATATACATATAGTAGTAGTAGTAGTAGTAGTAGTAGTAGTAGTAGTAGTAGTAAAAGTAGTAGTAGTAGTAGTAGTAGTAGTAGTAGTAGTAGTAGTAGTAGTAGTAGTAGTAGTAGTAGTAGTAGTAGTAGCCTAGAAAGAGCGTTAGCTCTCCTCTTTCTAGGGTAGTAGTAGAGGTAGTAGTAGTAGTAGTAAAAGTAGTAGTAGTAGTAGTAGTAGTAGTAGTAGTAGTAGTAGTAGTGGTGGTAGTAGTAGTAGTGGTAGTAGTAGTAGTAGTAGTAGTAGTAGTAGTAGTAGTAGCAGCAGCAGCAGTAGTAGTAGTAGTAGTAGTAGTAGTAGTAGTAGTAGTAGTAGTAGTAGTAGTAGTAGTAGTAGTAGTAGTAGTTCTGCGGCTATGTGGCCTTAGGTAGAGACTCAATACAATTAATTGCTTAATATTGTAAAAGGCTCAAAGTTCTTATAGCGGTGTGTGGGCTAGTGGTTTGATACTCGCTTTCTGATCGGAAGGTCCTGGGTTCAAGCTTCACTCGGCGCATAGTTGAGTCCTTGAAAAAGGCTCTTTACTCACATTCTCTCACCGTACTCAGGTGTAAAAAGAGTAGCTGGTAGTTAACGGCGTTGTCTCTGTCCGAAAATATTTGTAATATCGCCTAACAGGCGTCATGCTCCGTCCTACATGTTAAGTGTTGCTATTTGCCAGGGAGCTTTGAGAACGTTTAGTAGATATTGCGCTTTATTGAAAAGGAAAAAAAAAAATAAATAAAAAAAAATAAATAAATAAATAAATAAAAAAAAAATAAAAAAATAAAAAATAAAAAAAAAAAAATAAATATATATATATATATATATATATATATATATATATATATTAATATATATATATATCAATTATATCTCATCATTTTAGTTAGAAGTTCACTTATAGTAGTCAAATTCATCCCGACATAATACCGTTTTGAGACGATGAGTAACAATTAATACGATTTTTTTTAAAAAGGCGCTGTCTCCCTTCCGACGAAGGATCCCAACAAAACCCCACAAGCAAAACCCACATTCCAGAAGACTGATCGAAATCTGCTCTATAGTTTAAAATACTTATAGCTGAGGACACTTGCGAGTAAATAGAAAAAGCAGCGAGGGTGAGCGTCTCGCCTATCAATGGGTAGAAATTGTCTTAGTCACACTTTTAGAATTTTGAAACTATCTTATTTTATTAATCTCCAAATGTTTTGTTTGTTTTTTGTTTTGTTTTTTGTTATTTTGTTGTTGTTGTTGTTTTTTTTTTTTTGTTTTTTTGTTTTTGTTTTTTTGGGTTTTTTTTGGGTTGGGTTCTTTTTTTTTTGTTGTTGTTGTTGTTATATTTTTTTTATTTTTTTTTTATTGACGAAGATTACGTTTGATGAATATTTGAAGATTCAAATGACGTTTGATCACAATGGCTGATATAAATGCCTGCCTCAAACAACGAAGAGTAAAATATAGGGAGAAAATGTGTAACTTAAACTTAAACTTTATGTGTTAATGTAATTTGGGGTTGCTAGTCTAGACGGTCTAAATGAAAATACTCATTTAGGCACCTCAAGGTTTTGATTTTACCTCAAACAACGTCTTGGAAAACGAGGCTCGCTGGTGTGTGTTGTTTTTGTGCCAAATCAGTATTCATCACTATTAGATTTTATCTCGTCTAACTCTAGGTAGACCACACGCCATCACAATAATCCGTGCTTATCTACAGGCCTAACTAACCAATGTCTACTTCATTCCGATAATGAATTCTAGACTTTAAAAATGAATCAAATTTCGTATGATGCGGAAGTAAATAAAATGCACACCCGATGCGATTGCAAATGCATAATAAAAATTTGAAATTGCGTGCTTGAAACCGTACCAGACAAAGCAGACATAATTAATAATTATACAAGAAAAAAACAAACTCCCCAACAAAATTTCAGCCTGCATTGACTTAGGCCCCAATTAATATAACATCTGTGATCGAACAACGTGTACACATATGCAGGTCTGTCATCTGGGCCTTGTTCAACATTGTTGTAATAGACAATATTTTAGGTCATTACTTTTTAAAAATATATTTCCATTGCAACAATGAGAGCCCATAAGGAATTTGGTTACAAGACCTGCAAATAAGTGCACGTCGTGAACTAACGTCACAAAACGGTATTATTTTCGGGACGAACTAGTTGGTGGCAATTGAATTTAAACCACAAATTTAAATATGACTCTTTGGATTACTTTCTCTTGGTCGTGATGGAGAATACATTCAGTTTCTTACATTGCGTAAATCTCAAAGTTCTTATTTCTTTTCACTTAAGCTGTAAAGTTTGTTTTCAGGGTCCAACTCATCCCGACATAATACTGTTTTGAGAAAATGGATCACATGACCACACTGACCATTCACTCAAGCCAGCTGACTCTCTCTCGCTCTGTCTCTCTCTCTCTCTCTCTCTCTCTCTCTCTCTCTCTCTCTCTCTCTCTCTCTCTCTCTTGCACACACACTCTCACACACACACACACACGAGCGCGCGCATACACACACACACACACGAGCGCGCGCATACACACACACACACACGAGCGCGCGCATACACACACTCACACACACACACACATATTTTACCTATAATGCTTTAACTATGATGACAATCTAATACATATAACATATTACCTATTTTGTGTTTACTTGAAGAAGACCAAACGACCGAAACGTCGTTTGTTTTGTGTTGTTCCCTTATAATATACGAGTCACATTTGCTCCCTTTATCTTTCTCTCCATCTTATTGGCTCATTTAGACACCTCCAGTTTTTTGGATTTACTAGCTGACTATGCCATCCGTCATGGCTTACTCCTTTATATTAGTAATTAACTTTATTTCAACAACAAAAAAGAGCTTTTATATAGCACAATATCCACTTGACGAGCTCAAAGCGCTTTACAAGGGATCCCTGTCCAACAGCAAAATTTAACATTTAGGACTAGACAATACACCTGTTAGGCGATATTATAATATTTTTTTTCGGACAGAGACAACGATGTTAACGGCCAGGGTCTCATTTTACACCTGAGTACGGTGAGAGGATGTGAGAAAAAAGCCTTTTACACGGACTCAACTATGCGCCGAGCGAGGCTCAAACCCAGGACCTTCCGATCCGAAAGCGATTGTCATACCACAAGCCCACATAGCCGCACTATTTCTATTTCTATAGTTAGGTATGTTTCCTGTCGAAAACGATAGGGTCTGCCTGAAGCCGGTGATCGTAAAATACTAATGAAAGAGTGAAAATCGAGAGGCTTCGTATGGGAACAAAACAGACAGTGGACGTTTCGGGTACACACCCTTCGTCAGCACAACCATTTTATTTATGTATTGTTGTGCTGACGAAGGGTCTGTACCCGAAACGTCCATTGTCTGTTTTGTTCTCATACGAAGCCTCTCCATTTTCATTCTTTCGTTAGTATGTTTGCTGTCGTACCTAACTCTGATATTGCTCACTGTACATTATAATGATTATTCATTCAATAAATGTCATTTTTTAAAAACAACTCCTCAATTTCATGTAAATAGGGTACGATAATATATAATATTATAATTACCTATGCTAATTTCTAACGAGTATAAGTGATAGTCTACGTATAACAATTAAGGTGTAAATAGACCGATTGGCCTTTAAACACCCTGTAAAAAAATACATCAGATCGACAAGTTAACTAAAAAAATATGAATCGGAAGCATAATGTTGAATGATAAAGATATGCATAAAATTGTATGATTAGAAATGGAGAAAAATCTTAATTAAAAAAAGAAAAGAAAAGAAAATATTTCATTGATCATAATGACACACGGACATATATATATATATATATATATATATATATATATATATATATATATATATATATATATATATTAACCATCCTTTTGAGAGTTTTTCCCATGATGAGGGGCAGCGGTAAGCTTAGTGGTAAGGTCTTTGTTTCGTACCCGAAAGGGACCGAGTTCGATCACCCGCCGCAGCGCTGTGTGGCCTTGAGCAAGTCACCTCGTCCTATCTCAATTTGCGGCGCTGCACTGCTGCTGACGCCTATGTTATTCCAGTCTTCCCTTGGAATAGACCCTAGAAACAAATTTCTCCTATGGGTGAATAAAGGGAATTTTATTTATGTATCATAATAAATCATCTTTAGCAATCAACATTATATTTTAAAAAGTGCAGTTCCCTATATATGGCATTGTTGAAAGCATTTATAGTTCTTGCACTTTTGCATTGTAATTTAGACTAATCCACGTTTTACTGTTCTTGAAATAAATGCATTTTGGCGAATGGATGTATTGCATTTGGTAATAAATATTTTAAAATCATCACCTCGAATGAACGTTATTCTTGAATAAATATAAATATCTTTGTAATCAATATTATATATACTATGAACTAGTTTATACGGCTGGATAAGGTCCGCTCGTTTTCTTCTATACTTTAAAATCTGCGTTCACTTATTAGCAGGTCGATAGCCGAACGCAATTCTTATGTACTTGTTTTACCATTGTTGTAATGGATTCAAGGATTCAAACGTTTATTTTTAGGCAATTGCCAATATAACTCATGCAAGAATATAATATTTTCATCAACAAATCAAGTAAGTAAAATCAATAATAAAGGAAGGCAAACAATGATAGTAATAATGATAATAATAGTAATAATAATAATAATAATAATAATAATAATAATTATGGAATATATTATTTTGCTTTGGTTTGATATTATTTCCATTCCAACTCTGAGGCCATAACAATTTGGGTTATCAGACCTGAAAATAAGTACGCGTTGTTGATGACAATAAATAAATAAATAAATAAATAAATAAATAAATAAATAAATAAATAAATTAACTAATTAATTAAATGAAAGAGAAAGGGAGAAGGGATTTCATCACGGACGGTCAGTCTTGCCCACTTAGTGCAGTTCAGAAACGATACACACTGGAAGGCAGAAATGATATAATAAAATTAATATTATTTCCAATTTTTCTCGGACGTCGTTGAGTTGAACCACCATGTGGAGAATAAGGAACAGTGGTGTTTGTTATTTATTATTACAAGAATAAGGGATGAAAATAGTGTCAAACGCATGCCATACTATCTCTCAACTCCTCCGCTGTCACCAACCAAAAATCAGAAATATGGTACATGAACGTATTATACTTTTAAAAAAAGAGAATTCCTCCTTCAAAAAATCATCTTAACAACGCCACTACCATGTTATCTAATTCGCCTGTAGCGTTTCATTCATCCTGTTTTGTTGATAAAGGGGAAACCCGAAACACCTATTTTATCTTTTTTTTTCGTATATTAAATTGAAGCTTGCATTAAATTTCACATTGTTATTTATTTCAAAATATTTGAACCACACGTCCAACTCATTTCTGATATCATTCTTACGGAAATTCCTAACAATTTATTTTGGTAATGTCGAATACTTCTAATGAACGAGAATTTTGTTTTCACTTATTGGATCCTACTTGACATTCTGAAGATCCTGCTTTGGGCGTGTTATATTTCTTTTATTAGTGTGAGTTTTCTGAACATGTTTAACCAACCATAGCAAACTTAATTATGATTATCGATCATTTGTTTACATATAGAAACATACTATTACAATTGGATTTCAAGGATTGATTTAGAATATATACATCATCTAAGTATGTTGGTAAATGATAAGTGAGGAGAAATTCCCTGCCCTAAGCTCCTCGGTCTAGCATCTCTTTCAATTAGTATTTTCACCATGGATATTTTGTTAGGTGTTATTTGTTCAATTTGTCATTATATAGTAGTATTTTTAAAACTAGAGCAAACCTTGCTAGATAAGTGAAAGTTTAAAATTTCCTGATATGACCATTGTTTCGGTTCTCATAATGATTAATTTAGTTCCTGAACAAAAGGTCGTCTTTTAAAATATTACAATGTGAAATCTTTCATTTATCTTTTATCGAAATTGACCTGACGCAACATGCAGGGAATCTAGTATTGACTCAAATGAAAAGAGCTTTCTTTGGCTTGGTGTAGACTGATTGATCCAGCCATACATACCCACGTTTTCAAGTGCTTCAACAATTCTGCAACCTCAAGAACTTATCCACCTTTATGAACCCAGTCGAAATTTAAAATCTGCTAAGGGAACCCCCAAAATTATGAGAAATCCTTTGACCATCATGCCTCCCGATTTTAGAATTCCATCAGTATTGAAATTTAAAAAAATAGTGAAAATTCACTTACTTTTAGAATTCGGTTAAAACTGAACTTTTCTGTAGGGCATATAATTTAGTCTCTTAGTATGTATTTTATTATGATATATTTTGTAATCATATCAATGTGGTTTTTTACATGTCAGTTCTAAATTGTATGATATCTGTTGATGCAAAGCGACAGTGAGCAATTTTGATTGGAACTAGGCGCTATATAAAGTCAATATATTTTTATATTATTATTATTATTATTATTATTATTATTATTATTATTATTATTATTATTATTATTATTATTATTATTATTATTATTATTATTATAGGATGATATATTCAAATGCTTATATCTTTTCGTTCTTTTATGTCTCTATTTTCCTTCTCAAGATTATGCCTCCAAAGGCTAAACAACGCTGCTGCCGTGGCAAGGTATTGGAAGGATATAATCCGAAAGTTTGTACCGATCAATGGGCCTTCTATGACGACTGCCTCAGCAGTCAGGTAAACATCTACGTTGATTCTAATCAAACTGCATGCTCTACCTATCATGTTGAATACGTGCATAGATAAACTTAACTAAGTTCGGTACATGCATTATTATACTGCCTACGTACATGGTTAAACTGAACTAAGCTATATGCTTTATTATACCAATAGTTAAACCTAACTAAGCTGCATGCTTTATCATACTGCGTGCATAAATTGTTAAACTTAACTAAGCTGCATGCTTTATCATACTGCGTGCATAAATTGTTAAACTTAACTAAGCTGTATGCTTTATCATACTGCGTGCATAAATTGTTAAAATTAACTAAGCTGTATGCTTTATCATACTGCGTGCATACATTGTTAAACTTAACTAAGCTGTATGCTTTATCATACTGCGTGCATAAATTGTTAAACTTAACTAAGCTGTATGCTTTATCATACTGCGTGCATAAATTGTTAAACTTAACTAAGCTGTATGCTTTATCATACTGCGTGCATAAATTGTTAAAATTAACTAAGCTGTATGCTTTATCATACTGCGTGCATAAATTGTTAAAATTAACTAAGCTGTATGCTTTATCATACTGCGTGCATAAATTGTTAAAATTAACTAAGCTGTATGCTTTATCATACTGCGTGCATAAATTGTTAAAATTAACTAAGCTGTATGCTTTATCATACTGCGTGCATACATTGTTAAACTTAACTAAGCTGTATGCTTTATCCTGCTGAGTACGTGCATAGTTAAATTTAATTAAGTTACATGCTTTATCACGCTGCATACGTACATGGCCACAACTTAATCTACCAATGCCCATAAATTAATAGTAACGAGTAATTGTATCAAGTTTACAAAATCAATTTGTGAAGTCATATTGTCAAGCGTTAAATTTAACTAAATTGTGACAAGTGTAGTACCATTCGAATAGCTTTTAAAATGACTTTCAATCAGAGATAACAAACTAAGAATCGTTTAAGGGTAAAATAGAAATTACTTTCACTCTGTACTTGTGTTTTAGAATCCGAACTTTGTTCTCACCAGGCACTCGTAAAGTAGTGCAGCGATCAGAATACGCTCGGAATTCCAAGAAGCAACAGTACAAGAATCTTATATTGTTAAAACATGACTAATCTTTATGCTTCACCATGCTAATTACTAGGTCTGCGACAACCCAATGAGAGACAAACAGCCGGGACTAAACATTTTTGAAATTGAGCTCATGGTAATCTTATCTTAAAGAGATATGCTTAAAAACATGAAGAAGCAAAATATTTTCCCCAAGACTAAACGACACCCCCCCCCCCCCTACCCCTTTTCCACATAGCAAGTTTGAAAATTGGCATGTTAGATGGGATTTGAGATGACATTTTATGTAGGAACACTCAAAGCCAAACAATTATTTTTTCACTATTAAATAAACATTAACTCGTCATATTATTAAGTGATATCACCGCAAAGTTAATACATAAATAATGGATAAACACACTGATAGTAAAATTATGTGATGATAAATTTGACCGTTTGTAGACAAAAGAAACTGGACTGTATGAAACGGAATGGAGGAATAAAATCGACACGTTACCCAAGCCGTACAAGGAAATTGCGTCATCTAGAGTTTGTCTACCTAAAATACCGACTCCAGCAAACCAGTCATCCTCCCACAGACGTAACCACATCTATACACGGTACTGTGAAATTTGAGCCATTGCCTCAAACGATATTATATCGAGGTGAAGCAAATGCCAAACAATTTTAACGTTAAAATAATAATAAGAAAAACTTGAGCATTTATGTAGCGCAATATCCACCAATAGTGCTCAAAGCACTTTATCATGGGTCCACAGCCAACAGAAACACGTAACATGTGGGATCAGACATGACGCCTGTTAGGCAACATTACATTTTTTTACGACAGATACAACGATAGGTATTAATTTTACACATGATTACAGTGAAAGTTTGTGAGTAAAGAGCGTTTTGCAGGACTGAACTATGTGCCGCTCAGAACGGTTCTCGAACCCTGGACCTTCCGGTCCTAATGCGAGTGTCATAGTACTAGACCACATAACCGCAAGAAACATAAAATGTTCATTTTGATCAGTATAATAGAATATGGTCTCGATCTCCTCTATAAAACATAAAAAAAACTTAACCTAGGTTTCATATTTTATCTATGAATTCAACTCTTCGCATCCACACCACTCCGAAATTCAACTTTTCGCATCCACACCACTCCGAAATTCAACTTTTCGCATCCAAACCACTCCGAAATTCAACTTTTCGCTTCCACACCACTCCGAAATTCAACTTTTCGCATCCAAACCACTCCGAAATTCAACTTTTCGCATCTACACCACTCCGAAATTCAACTTTCCACATCTACACCACTCCGAAATTATACGTTTTGATGCGATGATTCACAAATCTTTAATTTTTGGGTTGGGATAACGTTTGATTAGCAATCAAATGTAACATTTACAAATTTTTGGACTGACAAATCGTCATCGGTACGTTCAACATTTCTGGCGAAAATATGGCCTCGCTACTAGGCGTGGTTTAACGTTGTAATGAGTATTTACGTTACAGCAATGAGCCCATAACAATTTAGGTTATCCGACCTGCAAATAAGTAAACGTCTACTCCGAAAGAATACCGTTCTGATGCGATGATTCACAAATCTTTAATTTTTGGGCTGGAGAAATGTTTGATTGCCGATCAAACGTCATCGGTACATCGAATATTTCTGGTGAGAATCATGACCTCGCTGGAATTCTGTGACCTTCCACAGTTAGACGTTGCCTGTGGTTAAAAACTTGTATTTTACCAAAATGCCCCAAAAGTGTTATTATTAAAATCAGATCTTGATAACCACAAGTATAAGAATAGTCGGTTTCGCCCGGCTTTATATTTAACACACAAGTAAATCGAACTTGAAATTTTGGCGTGCGTAATTAATTCTGGCGTAATAATACTATGCCTTTTTGCTGTAATTATTAGTACATTTAACATATGATTAAATAAAAGCCATTTAAATATTAAACAACAAAAAAATGAACAAAAAGAAGATAATAAATAAACAAAGTTAGATACGAAACACGAGACATGTTGGGCGCAAAGCGATGTGCATATACTTGCAGGTCTGATAACCGAACGCAATTAATTATGGACTTGATTTAACATTGATGTAATGGACAGTATCGTGCGTTGGTTTGAGAGTTTTTCCATTACAACAATGAGCCCATAACAATTTGGGTTATCAGACCTGCAAATAAGTACGGATCAAACTCTTCTTTAGCCAACTACTATGAGTTCATATGCGGCCAACGACAAATCCTTTATAATAATAATAATAATAATAATAATAATAATAATAATAATAATAATAATAATAATAATAATAATAATAATATAATAATAATAATAATAATAATGATGATGATGATGATAATAATAATAATAATAATAATAATAATAATAATAATAATAATAATAATAATAATAATAATAATAATAATATAATAATAATGATAATAATAATAATAGTATAACAATAATAATAATGATAATAATAATAATAATAATAATAATAATAATAATAATAATAATAATAATAATAATAATAATAATAATAATAATAATAATAATAATCTTTATTGTCCAAATAGGCAATTATTGTTAGGTTACAGCTCTTGCTCTTGTAATAGGGGACAAAAGTAATTAAAATAGTAGTAATAATGATGATGATAATAATATTGATAGTAATGATGATAATAATAAAATAATAATGATAATAATAATAATAATAATAATAATAATAATAATAATAATAATAATAATAATAATGATGATGATGATGATGATGATGATGATGATAATAATAATAATAAAAATAATGATAATATAATAATAATAATAATAATAATAATAATAATAATAATAATAAAAATAATAATAATAATAATAATAATAATAATAATAATAATAATAATAATAATAAAATAATAATAATATTTTACTTAATGTTCCTGGCTGAAGAAGAGTTTTAGTGGGGAACGTTTAATGTTCTGTTTATGTAACTATTATGTTCATTTTTAAAGCTGTTGTATTCCATTTAACCAATTAACTGTCGTACTCTGGAAAAACGTTTTTCTTATGGCTATGTGGTCTAGTGGTATGACACTCGCTTTCGGATCGGAAGGTCCTGGGTTCGAGCCTCGCGCTCGGCGCAATGTTGAGTCCTTGGAAAAGGCTCTTTACTCACATTATCTCACCGTACTCAGGTGTAAAATGAGTACCTGGCTGTTAATAGCGTTGTCTTTGTCCGAAAAATTGTAATATCGCCTAACAGGCGTCATGTCCCGTCCTATATGTTAAATGTTGCTGTTGACCAGGGACCCCTTGTAAAGCGCTTTGGGCACATTTAGTGGATATTGCGCTATATAAAGCTCAATTTAAAAAAAAAAAATTTTTACTTGGTCAGATAACTCGTATTTCAAATAATGATCGGTTTAAATGACCCTCATCTTGGGAAACGTGGCGAGGGTCTCAAATTTGAGAGTTTTTGCCAAGATGAGGGTCATTCAAATCGATCGATATTTGACGGATGAGTTTTCTGGCCAAATTTTTAAATAAGGGTTTTCCCAGAGTACGACAGATGACTGGTTTATTCAGTTACTTTTGATTCTACAACTTCAGACAGCTTAGTATTTATCTTTAAGAACTGAGTCGTTCTACATCGTCAGGATGATTTTATTAACAGTTGAACAATTTACAGTGAATGACGTTATCGGTTGGATGGTGAAAAGGTTTGAACTGAGATATTGCCAAGTTTAGTTAGAAGGTCAATTTTTATCAAAAATGAGTTCTTGTCATAAATGATTAAATAAACCCTTTTTGTACATCTTCGGGAAATATCAAAGCTTAATTTCACTTCTATTTTTATTTTATTTTTACAGCTAGTCAAGTTTTAAAAGGATGAAATTTGAGAAAAGTTGCTGGTTACTTTTCCCATACATCTGACCATCATGAAAAATCACTCGATTTATTTCAAATAAAAATCAAAATGCTCTGGGGAGTATATTCTTTCAGAAAATGAAAAAATAAAAAAGAAATGCAAATCCAAAATTTTCACCTTCCGACTGATTATATCATGCGCTGACTCATGCTTGTTCATTCCAGCTACACACAAGAACAACATAGACGCAAAGATGTCGTGGACAAGATAGAGAAGATGGTTAAGATACAGAAGAAAAGCGTGGATTCCTCTGTCTCTTCGGTAATATTATTTAGTAAAGACAATAGAAATAGGCATTTAATTATTTTTTAATGCATTGATCGAAAATGAATGTAAGAGAATCAGAAAAGAATTAACAAAATGCTTTAACACAGAACATTTCCGGCTCAAAGTCCGTTTTTGCAGCCAACAACATCGGGTGACCATTAAAAAACATTGACATTTTTCAAACGGTTGTATCTTCTAAACCATTCAACCATATATTCATAAAATTTTACACTCATATACATAAATTTATTTTCAGGCAATTTTTTTTTAATCGCTAGATAGGAGTACATGTAATTATAAACAACAACTCTACCGAAATTTTAGGAAAAAACACGAAAATTTCAATTATCACGCAAAATGATTTGTTGTCGACATCGCTCTTACATAATTTAGTGTTCTAAATCATCAGTCAACCTACCGTTTGTTGGAGGACGTTCCCCAACTTTTTTCTTCCAAACTGAAATCGAATTTATAATCTCATTATCAGTAATTTGCTCCTCTCGTTCTTGTATTCTTTCCATTAAAGGCGTCTCAGTAAAAGGCGTTGTCTGTTGCCTGTATAGGTACTTTTTTCTGTCAACGAATTCCAAATGTAATAATCCATTGGATTCAAGTCTGGTTATTGGGGTGGACATTTTTTTTTTTTTTTTTTTTTTTTTTTTTTTTTTTTTTTTTTTTTTGGTTTTTTTTTTTTTTTTTTTTGCTTTTTGTTTTTTGGAGTTAAAATCAATGGGTTTTTTAAATGTTGAAAACTGATGTATGCGTTTACTGGTATGTGAGGTTTCTCCATTCATGTTGTTTTATTATTAAATTGTATAATGTGTATAAAACCCACCAGTAGGGGGAAAGTTTGCAAACTTTCGAAACTATGGAAATCTATGGATTATTTTTGTTGCTATCAAGCAACTTTTTTGGGACAACCCAGTTTTTATTTTCATTCAATTCTTTATACAGCTCTAAACGTACAAAAATAAGATATACGATTTGATAGATTAAAAGATATAGAAGTAAACGATTGTTTTGTTGTTGTTTTTTTTTCCCCTTTTTTTTTTTTGGTTCTCAGTAAATTTGTTTTTCCAATATGCGACCCTTTGTCTTAATATGGTAGAAATGTAGCTTTTCCTACAACCTAAAATTTAAATCTGTGACCCATCGTCTCAAAGCGGTACTATGTCGGGATTAATTGTAGCCTGGAAAGTGACACACATTTTTACCAATAATGTTTTAATCAAAATGCAAATGTAATTTAACATATTTCCTTTTCTTGTTTACCTGAAGAAGGAAAAGACCGAAACGTCGTTTATTTAGTGTTGTATCTTTAATAAGAGTCATTTTACTCTCTTTATTTTCTACACATTTTAACATTGTTATGATGGACAACATTTAACGCCATTTTTTGAGATTTCCATTTCAACAATGAGCCCCATACTGAATTGGATTATCAGACCTGCAAATAAGTACGCGTCGGGCCCTATGATTCGCCAGGAGCCAAAAGGCATAAGTCAAGTTAGCCATAACATATAGATACCAACCCAAGTTTCATTACCGCTTTGAGATGGAGCACAATTAGTAATACAAGTCAAAGTGGTAGAAACCCATCAATCAATTTTGGTGAAACTGAGTTGCTTGAAGCTGTGGACTGTAAAAAATGATAAACAAAAATGAATATAACAGCTTCCAAAACAAAACAAAAATCTACAAAACAAAACAAACAACAACAAAAAAAAAAACACAAAATGAACAACTTTTCAAACACGGAACGTATTGGGCTCAAAACCCTTCTTCAGCCGACAACTGAAACAATGAAAACATAAATACATGACTAAAGAGCTAGATTGACGACATAGAAATATTGCCTACGTCCTCTCCGTAGAAATAAATCTTGGAAACCGGCTATGTGGTCTTGTGGTATGACACTCGCTTTCGGATCGGAAGGTCCTGTGTTCGAGCCTCGCGCTCGGCGCATAGTTGAGTCCTTGGAAAAGGCTCTTTACTCACATTCTCTCACCGTACTCAGGAGTAAAATGAGTACCTGGTCGTTAACAGCGTTGTCTTTGTCCGAAAAATTGTAATATCACCTAACAGGCGTCATGTCCCGTCCTACATGTTAAATTTTGCTGTTGACCAGGGACCCCTTGTAAAGCGCTTTGAGCACATTTAGTGGATATTGCGCTATATAAAGCTCAATTTAAAAAAAAATTTTAGTAATGGGCTTATGTTTTCACTAGTGTTTTTTTTTTTTTTTTTGGGTTTTTGGCTGAAAAGGGTTTTGAGCCCGAAACGTTCAGTGTTTGATATTTTGTTCTTTTTTTTTAAAGCTGTTATATTCACTTTTTTAGTTTTTTACTCTTTTGTAATACAAAGAGCTTTCCATTTAAATCAATTTTCGGAACTTAGTCTACAGTGACATAATACCGTTTTTGAGATGGTGATCACATATTACAATTGACTTTCTCATTGATTCTTCCTCTTGATGTCTTTCATACATTCAGAGGCCATCGTTTAATTCTCAGCGGCTAGATTCGGTGACACAGGTAAAGGTGAGATCTGTTATTACCAAGAAATAGATTCTGATTATCATGGTGGTGGTGTGCCGACTGTGGAATGGATGACGGGGATGAGGGTGATGTTGGTTTTGATGATGATGATGATGATGATGATGATGATGATGATGATGATGATGATGATGATGATGATGATGATGGTGATGGTGATGATGATAATGATGATGATGATGATGATGATGATGATGATGATGATGATGATGATGATGATGATGATGATGATGATGATGATGACAATGAGGAGAAGGAGGAGGAGTAGGAGGATAAAGGGGAGGATAAAAATGATCCACAGTTTGCCTTGTGATTTTTTTTTGCTTTGTTTTGTTTTTATTGAAATAGTAGAGAATAAATAATACTAAATTCTTTTAAATCATGAAAAAATACGAAACAGAAGCATGAACGATGTAAAAGGAATCATATTTTCCAAACGTTGTTTATATTTTTAAAAAGGAATAATATATAGTATGAATATCATGGTGTCGATTACCTCATTTTGAACAAAATTAAGAAATGTTGAGATTTGTACTAGGCCGGATCCAGAACACTAATCGCACATCTCTGACCGTGTGTCCTTGGATAAGACTTTTCACACTCTGTAATCAATTCAAATTAAGTCTCAATTTTCACTTGGTATAGGCAGTGACAGAAATGGTAAGAGTACTGGAATAAAGAAAAATAAGTACAACAAATAGGCAGCTTGCGCTGTAGGATATTAAAATTTGATTCCATATGGTCTGACAAAAGAATATATAAAACACCAAAAAATGCTTTGGGTACGATGAAATAGCCGAGATGCTCTATTTAATGGTATGTGGTTGCGCAAAATACTCACCACTTTTGCTCACCAATATTATCGTAACCAACGCACAAAACTGTGGACAACATTTAAAATGTAGGCAATATTGTCTAAGAGTTGAATAAAGAACAATTTAGTGTCTAGTCACAGTTCTTGTGTCAAAAAAAAATAAAACAACAAAAAACAATTATTAAAAGAGCTGCTTGACATCAATTCCATTCGTTCTATACACATGTGTAATAGTAACTTTACCTTTTTACACGCTAAATCTATCGTTTAACTATGTGTTGGAATCAAGAATTTTATATCACGTAAAAGACCATTTCTTAAACCACATGTCGTATTCTTAGTTATTTTGCAATCTGTCAATCACAGCGTGGATAGAAATCATTTTTGTAAGACAACTTGATATTTCGACTTCGGAAATGACGCAAAGAATGAATTATAAAGAATATTAATTGATTAATGGGACAATTATGAAAACACAAGTCCTTAAATTTTCAAAACAGAATCCTTTCGCATCAACATGCCCTAATTGAACATTGCCATGTTGTCTGCTACTTTTTGCAAGTTATCAGCTGTTTTAAACCAAAAAAAATATATATTATTTGATAAAATCCTTTTCTAATTACTTTGATTTCAATTCTTTTAATCTTGAAAACATGCCAAAAATGAGCGTGGAAGAGAGAGAGAGAGAGAGAGCCTGTCTACCTGGCGATATTCACGCTAAACAGCCAGTCGATGGGGTTGTACAGCTTTTCAATGTTAGAGCTGTCTGCTATTCTATGATCGCAAAGTTCAACACTAAAAGGGCATGTGAGGGATCACTGGCGGACTGGTCAACCAATAGTTATAAGGGCCAATGATGACCGAACATTTACTCGACACACAATCAACCCCTCTCTTATGCCTCTGACATCACTGTGGAAGACAACATTTCAAAATGGACAGTGTTAGGAAGACTTGCAACTGATGGACTCAGAACGAGAAGGAATCTGTGCATCCTCAGCTAACTGAGTGCTCGAGTGGCCCGCTGTAAATCCAGACACCAATCTTATTGAGCACCCCTGAGATCTCCAAAAAGCACCTATAAGGGAACAACAGTACCAAGCAAGGAATGCTTTTAAGCTTTGGAACATTGTTGAAACAGAATACACCACAGCAACATGACATAAACCCCTTGATAAACTCTAAGGGGAGACTTGTCCGTGAAATGATTGAAAATTGTTTTGGCCACAGTCGAATATTTCCTATTTTTCCAAAGCAGAGCAACTCAAATTGTGTTCGTTGGCGATAATGCATGTATGTTGATGAAATTTGGATCACATATTAAATATAGTGTTCTTTTCTCTGATAAAACATAATTTGTCCAATGTTGTCTCATTAAACCCAAATGAATTGACTCTAAGCAAATGTAAAGTTACTTTTGCACAAGAGTGTATAATACTATGGATTTCCAACAACCATTTCATTTTGATGTTATATATGAGAATACATAATAATTATGAAGTGTGAAACAAAATATTTATTATAGAAAGAATGATTAAGGAGATGTAGAATCAGAGATAATAGAACAACAGGAAAGAAAGATATAACATCTCATTTTTTATTATCAAATTAGATATTCAATACAGACTAATTTAATATCAAACGTAAGAAAAATATTATCACTTTTTTATTTTCTTATATGTAATAGGGTTGTCATAAACATTTTAGATTATAATGAATGAGAAAAAAAGAAGAAAAAACACTTTAAAACAATAGAAAATAAAGATAAGAACCAAACTACATTGAAAATAAAAGAAAACAAAATGAATAATATTAGAACAACTATTGAAAAAAATAACAACTTTTTACCCATTTTCTAAGGTTGACGATGAGTTAACCGAGAGCAGAAAAGACTCTCTCAAGCAAATTGACCTTAAAATGATGGAAGGCGGCTCGAAAAAGGAAGAGCACGTAATGAATACGTGAGTAACAAATCGTCAATATAGATCAGGCTTCGACCTGGTAAATGGGAACCATTGCTGCCTGTACTGACAAAACCATAATATATCTTTTTTTTCATGTTGGTTCGCCCTATACTGCCACGCGTATTCTGGAAAAACACATTGTCATATTCAAAAATTTGGCCAGAAAACTCGTCCTTCAAATATCGATTGATTTAAATGACTCTCATCTAGGCAAAAACTCTCAAACCCGGGATTTAGGCGAAGTCCCGGGTTTGAGCGTTTTTGCCAAGATGAGAGTCATTTAAATCAATCGATATTTGAAGGACGAGTTCTCTGGCCACATTTTTTAATATGTATTTTTCCAGACGACGGAAGTATAGGTGTTTTGTCTCATCTTGTATGTTAAGTATTTCTGTTGAGGCTTCGAGCTGGTAAAGGGGAACCATTGCAGCCTAGACTGATAAAAACCATTTATCTTTTTTCCTGCTGGGTCGCCCTATAGGTGGTTTTTTTTGGTCTCGTCCTGCATGTTAAGTATTGCTTTGGCTTAAGGCCTCCAGCAAGGCGTATTGAGCACATTTATTGGCTATTGCACCTGATAGAAAGGCTTATAATATGGATTTTATATGACCCGCTTAAAAAATAAATGAAGCATTGTTAAATACATCGGGCAAGTTATATAATGGGTACTCGTCAGGAAAAATGTGTTTATTTATTATATATTTTACTATGAAAACGTATAATATTTTTATTAAATGTCTAAATGTTTCTATACTATTTTTAGAAGTAACCATTCTGTATTATTTGTTTGAAATATTCTGTTTCTCACTCGGTTTCTTGTCTTTATTAATTCAAATATTGCGCTTGCAGACGAATGGATAGAACATGCCAACCGGAAGCACCATAATAATAACTTTAGCCAGGAATTATGATTGATACTGCTCATTAAAACAAATCATTGAACAGACCAATAAATGGAACATATCTTTATATGCAAATGTTTTAGACTTTGAAAAAGCATTTGACACCCTTTATCGCCAGGAACTATGGAACATCATGAAGCACTGTGGTTTGCCCCAAAGGATAGTTAATATTGTAATAATGCTATACAATGGCTTCAAAGCAAAACAAGGACTTTCGGAGGACTCTCATATTAAGACCCGTGTAAAGCCGGGTGTGTTTTATGCCCATTTCTCTTCCTATTGGCACTCATTTAATAAAACGGATAGGATCAGAAGAGGAATCAGATAGACATTTTCAGAAATATTGAGGATCTGGATTGAGCATCTAACATCGTTCTCTTCTCGCACACATTCAGGACATGGAAACCCAAAACACAGAAGGTTGCCGCAATGTCCTGTAAATAAACTGAAGATGAATATAGCAAAGATCAAAAGAATGAGAATGAATCGAAAACGAAAAGAAAATATTGAATTATTAGGAGGAATTATAGCAAATATAGACGAATCTTTATATATTTGAGCTAAAATGGTTTTAGTGTTTTTTGCCATTGATTGAAGAACGTTTTGAGCGTGTTTGGTATTTTGTTCTTTTTTCGAAACTCTTAAATTTATTTTTGTTCATTGCTTTTTACAACTCTTCTCTTGTCTCCAACTCTGCAACCGAGGATTCCAATGAAGTTCTCTTTGAAGTCCCTGGTTTCAGAGGGTTTTTTATTTAATGGTTCAATCTAATCGATATATATGTGAACGACAAAGTTTCTTTTAAAATTTAAAATATGCGTTTATTCAAGGCTTGGCAGATTTTTGTACGTGTTAATTTTCAGTGACGAACTTGAAGCGATCATAGATGTAAAGTTAAAGAATCCGTACAAAGCTTTCGCCAAACCTGTACGGGCCCCTAGAGAAAATAAAGTGGACCCCATGAGGAGAAAAACCAGGGCAAAGAAAAAGGAGGAGGACGATGAAATGACCTTGGCAAGTTCCAATGTCAATTTTATCGCAGAGACTCGCTTGAAGGAGGTGGTCCAGGTATGCAGGTAGATAATGCTTATAAAGGCAGCTCCATTGACGACGTATTCATTCTCATTGTCAGCACCATTTTGAGATTCATAATCATCACATTATCATAACCTCTCAACATTTTTGATCATCATCATCATCATCATCATCATCATCATCATCATCATCATCATCATCACATCATCATCTACATCCTAAAAGAACTGGTGGATAGGTAAGAACAGAAAGACAAAGTTATATGGTACTCATGGATCGTTAACCCTAAATACAAAAGATAGAGATTAACATCATCATCATCATCATCATCATCATCATCATCATCATCATCATCATCATCATCATCATCATCATCATTAACATCATCGTCATAACTATGCCTGTATCGTCACTTCACCGTTCTCGTCATCACCGTCAACAATGCCATAGCTGCCTATGTTATCTTACCATCCAGGAGTTTTGTGATAGTATTCATGAACTAGGAGGCGAGGATAACAACATTGATCCACTCACCGTCAACTGCCTCTTTACCAGCGGGTAAGTTTACCCTAAATACATTAAAACTTTTCGGCAAACGCGTTTTGCTTTTGACGAGATTAAAACATCTTTTATTTGTTTAATAACCTGTAATCTTATCGATTTGTTCACGATAAAGGAGAAGAAAAGATAAACTACACTACAGATGTTCTTGTAATATTAGATAATACAGCTGTGGGAAATATTTCGATGAGTGAAACAAGTAAAGTTGAGCAATATGCGATATATACATTATGATGAGAATGATTTTGTGCGAAATTCAGGAAATTTACTATTTTAGAAGAAAGACAGGTAACTCACCAATTTATGGCTATTTTCTGTATGCAAAATGGGACTTATCAACGTGACATATTTTCAGGTCTGATAACCGACCACAGTTATTATGGGATTGATATAGTGTTGTAATTGATGCACTTTTAAAAGTGGGTTACGGATGACAATTTTTGCGTAATATTTTGTGCTGGTTTGAGACAATGTACCCATTACAGTTGGAGCTATTAGGAGTGCAGATGTGCAGACTACACGTCTCGGTTCATATTTTTTCAAGTATAGTAACAAGTTGGTGCAAAATGTCCACATGTACTTATAGTAATAGGACACTTTAACTCACTCAACCCTAACACCGACTATATCCGTAGTTAACCCGGGTGACTTTTACCCCATGCCTATTTATTACATTTTTCTGAGACAAATTATAGATATAGTGTCAAAGCTCATCTTTTTTAGTTTTTACATGATAATGATAGTTGAATAAAACTATATTATATGTATGCTCATTCTTAATACATTTTTTTTCCAATTTTGAAAAGTAGCAAAAATCTCTAGTGAGTTAACAATGAGTGAAGATAATGATGAACAGATTTTTCTCAAAGGGTCTAACTTTGTCCCATTGCTATTCACTGCATCCACGACATCTCATTTGTTACAAAAAAGTGGAAACCAGGCATTCCCAAGCATAATATGCGTCCTGGCAGATTATTTTGTCCAGAGGAATTCTGCATGCACTCTTGAATACTGCGTGACCAAGACCGCTGACATGGTGGACAAATCGTTTCTGGGTCAAAACTATTTTTCAGCCAACAACTAAACAATTAAACGATGTTGTTTATATCTATTCGGATTTTTTGTGAATGATTATCGTTTTCATCGTTTTTGTTCTTTTTTAAGCTCTTGTATTCAGTTCTGTTCAATACTTTTCATAGTCCGCAGCTTCTGGCAGCTTAGTATATATTTTGACATGTTAGACGCCAAACGCTTTGAACCTGTGGGTGTCGATGTTAAAGTGTTGACAACTTGGCGTTTTTCACCTAAAATGTAACTTCCAAGCTTTCAAGTTGTCATAAGTCTTCCCATCCCCCTTCACATTCGGCCGGAGACGGCTATCGACACGCGACTTTAAAAGTTATAAGAGGAATATAGTTAAGGGATTTTGCCTAGTGCCAAACTTTCAGAGCCTCCTCAACCATTCCCTGGTGTGGATTGAAATACCACCAGACAGAAAGCGATGAAAGTCTGAGTGGTCATTAAAGATAGAATCAAACCTTCAGGATCGGTGAACATATCTCCAATCTGGTGTGGAAGATTCCAGAAACAAAAGAGACAATGGGTGGTAAACTGTCGATTCAAGTTTAGAATGTATCTAATCTTCTAGGCCCTAAGCGCAATACAAATTGACGACTACCAAAAGAAAGTTAATAGAGAGTTGAATATAAACACAACAAATGCGATAATTTGTAATTTTGAACACTTCTAAAAACAACTCACTATTCACTTTATTTTGGTGAAAGTCGACTTGTAGTGTGACGTAGTTTTGTACTCGCTTATTCGTGAGTTTCACTCACTCACACGCTCATTTCCATGACTAGTTGATCATCGGAGGACATGCTGGATGCAGACTTCACAACCTCACGTCATTCCTTATAATCTCTGGCCTCTTCTATTAAGGTCCATGCCTGCCCACTCTCTGGTGTTGTACTGTGATGTTTGTGTGACTATGTGGTCTAGCGGTATGACACTCGCTTTCGGATCGGAAGGTCCTGGGTTCGAGTCTCGCGCTCGGCGCATAGTTGAGTCCTTGGAAAAGGCTCTTTACTCACATTCTCTCACCGTACTCGGGTGTGAAATGAGTATCCCGCCGTTAACAGCGTTGTCTGTGTCCGAAAAATTGCAATATAGCCCGCCCTACATGTTAAATGTTGCTGTTGACCAGGGACCCCTTGTAAAGCGCTTTAAGCACATTTAATGGATATTGCTCAAAGCTCAATTTAATTTTTTTACTGCCATTTTTTTCTGTCTCCTCTTCTTCTCTATCCTTCTACAATGCCCTGCATTGCAGTCTTGTACAGGATATCATGGCGGACAGTTTGCCTGTATCATGACAGTTCCTTCTTTTCCCTATTGACAACAGTGGCCCCTGTCCTCCGAATCGATCCTTCACCCATTCTAATATATATTCCGTGAGTTTAGAATAAATAAAAAGGACAGCATCGCTTGTCTCCAGATACGATACTACTCCTGCCATGTCAGCTCCTGTGATGATGGTCAAACAGTCAGAGCTCCCGCCAGGACTGCGAGAAGTTGTTGGTATCAGTTCGCTTCCAAATCCTGCCGCAGATGGAAGCAAACAAGAGGAACATAGAAGGAGTTGGGTAATCATGTGTTTGTCTGGATGCGTGCCTATCTATCTACCTTACAAATACAAAATAATATGTTCACCATTTTATTGGACATGTCTATATATAGGTGGGGTGAAAGTGAAAGTAGATCAGTCTTTATAATTGTCAATATCATTTACGCCATTGTATTGAAGCAAACGGGTTTTTTTTTAAAATCTATATATAATCCGAATAATAAATTCATGATGATATTGTTGTTTCAGGATTCCTTTGAGAAGAAGCTGAAACCAGATCGAAACGGATATCGCTACGGGGCGTGGTATCTCAAGCCCAAGTCGTGGAAGAGGGTGATGAAGAACACTCAGTTACTGGACCCCAAAACCATCGCATGGGAGGAGACAATGACAGATTTAGATATGAAGAAGAAAGAAGTGGTAAAAACGATGTTACCAATGATGTTAGCAAGTTAACGTTGCGTTCCCAACCGACAAGGATCGACGATCGACGAGGAGAGAAAACGAAGATCTGCCCTAAGACTCTAAGGACAGAGATCTTCGTTATCTTCCTCGCCGTTCGTCGATCGTCGTAGGTTGAGAACGTTAACGTTAACTCGCTTTTATGAGATCTATCGTCTCAAACTCTGCCGAACGTTTACACAATTTTTAGATTTTTTAGAACTCGTTGTTCAAATATCGATCGATTTATATGACACTCATCTTGTAAAGGGAAGTCCCAGGTTTGAGAGTTGATGACAAAAATGAATATAACAGCTTCCTAAAAAAAAAAAAAGAGCAAAATACCAAACATGAACGTTTCGGCCTCAAAAAAGTCCTTCTTCAGCCAATAAAAGAAAACGATGAAAACATAAATATATTACTTAAATAACTTAGAGAAAAACTTATTATAATTAGTATTATTATTATAATTATTATTATTATCATTATCATTATTATTATTATTATTATTATTATTATTATTATTATTATTATTATTATTATTATTATTATTATTATTATTATTATATTATTATTATTATTATTATTATTATTATTATTATTATTATTATTATTATTATTATTATTGTTATTATGATTATTATGATTATTATTATTATCATTAATTCATTATTGTTATTGTTATTATTATTATTATTATTATTATTATTATTATTATTATTATTATTATTATTATTATTATTATTATTATTATTATCATTATATTGTATTATATTACAATGTATTCATTTTTAGAGCGAAAATGTAATGTCTTTAGATTCTCCCCGGGACATTGTTATCTTAATATAATCACATTTAGTATACGACAGATCGAACACAATACATTACAAAATATTATTATCAAATCAAATATAACATTTCAAATATTTTAAAATAATAAAAATATTTATTACACAAACCTTGTCCTACAAATGGGACATATGGTAGAAAGATTTCCATCATATTTAAACGTAATGAGAGAGAATTTGTTGATGAAAAAACAAAAGGCCATTTGTTATTGATAGCTAAATAACATTATCTTTTTGGAACCAAAAACAAACAAAAAGGATTACAACATTGGTGAAATACCCGTAAAAATATTTAATTGAATGATATCAATAAATGAATAACTTATTTAATTGATTTCTGCAGATACTTCAAATCTAAAAGGCATCTTATAATAGTATTCATTATGCGTTTACTTATTTTGACAACAATTTTTATCTTCCGATCTTTTGTTAACTATGATTTTTTAAATATTTTTGTTGATTGCGAGGATATTAATTTTTTAATGTAATGATGTTTACTTTATCCAGGCTGAAGAATTGTCACACTTGCACGTCATCCACGCTTTTGGAGAATTTATCAGATACAGGAATGCTCGACTTCCAGAGGTAAACATGTAATCACAACAACCCCTTAAAACCTCTATTACTACTATTGTTACTACTACTACTACTACTACTACTACTACTACTACTACTACTACCACCACTACTACTACTACTACTACTACTACTACTACTACTACTACTACTACTACTACTACTACCACTACTACTACTACAACTACTACTACAACTACTACCACAACGACTATTACTGCTACGACCCCACCACACCACCACCACAACAACAACAACTACTACTACTACTACTACTACTACTACTACTACTACTACTACTACTACTACTACTACTACTACTACTACTACATACTGCCACTTCTACATTTATTAATACAAGTTGTGAAGCATTCTAAAACTTCTAATGTCTTAAGAGTTTTGTTTTTTAAATAATCATTTTTATCCCGATTCGTGAAGGTGAAAGTAATGAGGTGAAAAATTAGGGTTGAAGCTTTATTCCTGGATGAAGAGAAGGAGGGGAGGGGAGGAGGGAGGCGGGGGTGGGGGGCGCTGTGGCGTGCTTTTTTGTGTGTGTTTTTTTATTTTTTTTATATATTTTTTTTTAATCACGGTGTTTTGTAAGTCTGCCCTTTAGATAATCTCGAGGTGCCTAAATGAGTCAATAAAATGTGTAGTAAAATAAAGGGAGTAAAAATGACCATAATCCAAATGTACTAATATATCATATTTCCTTTTCTTGTTTTCTTGAAGAAGGCCAAATTCCGAAACGTCGTTTATCTTACGTTGTATCTTTTATAAGAGTCATTTTACTCCCTTTATCTTACTATACACATGAAAATATACTTTCTATTTTATAGATGAATAATCGAAAGATTAAAAATGTCAGTTAATAGCAAACATTTATGGATCAACCCCTTTATCAGCGGACATTCTTGAATACACAGGGCCCGATAAAACATAATTTGTGTTATTTGTATTGTGATGTATCTGAGCTTTTTAAACTTAATGTCTCAGTTCTCGCAATATATAGAAACGTGATTCACTTCGTCAAAATGCTATTCTTTCGGATTGACGGATGTCAAAAAGTGAATTTAACATTAAATGATCAGTAACATAAAATGTTTGGTTTATACACTTTATGACACCATATATATTCTATTCAATAATAGTTTGTTTTTGTTTTGTTTTTTTAACTCGAGCATTTCTATAGGGCAATAGTCACTCAAGTGCTCAAAGAGCTTTACATTGGGTCCCTAACCAACAGCTACCCTTAACATGAAGAGCAAGACCTAACGTCTGTTCGGCAAGGCGATATTACAATTTTTTATTCTGACAGAGACAACGCCGATACTCATTTTACACTCGAGTATGGTGAGAGGATGTGAGTAAAGAGCCTTTTCAAATGGGTCTCATTTATGCGCTGCTCAGATTATAGGAGCGGGACTCGAAACTTGGACTTTCTGGTCCAAAGGCAGCCGCTTTTATGATGATCTATTCAGGCGGCGCATTGTTTGTGGACAGCCGCGAACCCGCCCGGCAGATTCGTCACAAAACAACGAAGGACCTGGTGTGCTTTGCGGTTTCAGGTTCTTGTCCACAGCACGTACCTGTAGGACAAAGGCGAGTATCATACCACTAGACCACATAGACGCACAAACGAACTTAACTATGTGGTCTAGTGGTATGACACTCGCTTTCGGATCGGAAGGTCCCGGGTTCGAGCCTCGCGCTCGGCGCATAGTTGAGTCCTTGGAAAAGGCTCTTTACTCACATTATCTCTTCGTACTCAGGTGTAAAACGAGTACCTGGCCGTTAAAAGCGTTGTCTTTGTCCGGAAAATTGTAATATCGCCTAACAGGCGACATGTCCCGTCCTATATGTTAAATGTTGCTGTTGGTCAGGGACCTTTTGTAAAGCGCTTTGAGCACATTTAGTGGATATTGCGCTATATAAAGCTCAATTTTTAATTTTTTTTTAAACTTACGTTACGTATGTTTCACTATTAAAAAAGACAGCGTTGAGCATCAAAGCCACTCCGATATAATACCTTTTTGAGATGATTATGAAACCGTTTAATTTCAGTTCGTTAAAGAGGCAGAGAAAATCCGTTCGGAAAGAGCAGTAAAGGAGGCAATGAAAAGTGAGGCAGAGGCGAGGGCTAGGATGGAATATCTTTTGAAAACCAATAAATGGAAATGATCTATTATATCCGTTTTCTTATTACACGGATAAGCTAGAGATGGAAAGATCTTGATGATATTTTAAAATGATTTTGTGAATGATGACGATGATAATGATGGTTATGACAATGGTGGTGATGATGATGATGATGATGATGATGATGATGATGATGATGATGATGATGATAATGATGATGGTGATGATTATGGTGTTGCTGAAGGCGATGATGATAATATTAATCATAATAATGATATGATGACAATGTTGATGAGGAAAACAATAATAATAATAATAATAATAATAATAATAATAATAATAATAATAATAATAATAATAATAATAATAATAATAATAATAATAATATAATAATAATAATAATAATAAAAGAATAAGAATAATAATAAAAGAAAAATACTAATAATAATAATAATAATAATAATAATAATAATAATAATAATAATAAATAATAATAATAATAATAATAATAATAATAATAATAATGTCATAGACTCATCGAGAAACTATATTTAGATATTAATTCAATCATTTTTGTTTTGAGTTGGTGATTTATTTCTGATAATTGTAAACAAACAATCAATCAGCCAACGCCTCTATTTCAAATCATTAGAAATAATTCTCACTTTTTATTCAAGACAAATTTGAAAACATTTATGAAAATAATCAGATAAATGGTAAAGGCATTGGTATTTTAAATTTCTATTTGATATGTATATTTTACTAAATGGTTTATAATATTTACTCGTAATACAACAACATAAAGATACTTTATTGAATAAACGATACTATATCTAAATATATTTTGTTCCTCACGTAATTTATAACTTAACAATTCCACTTAATGCTCTATATTCAAATAATGACAATTCGATGTAATCGTCGGGTTTTCTAATGTTCGATTTGCTTTTGAATTTGTTTATTTTATTGATTGTTTACTCTTGATTTTATTTGACTTCTCTGCCTTATCTGAGAAATGCATAAATTCAGATGCAATGCGAGGTTTAGTTCTTTAGTTTTATTTTTCATTTGCTGTTGGCCTTATAGGGAATGAGATTAGTGGAAGAGTAGCGTCCCTTGATTGGACGTCACCCATAGTCTGTGACGTCACCGGCGTTAAAGTTATTAGAGAGAGAACGTCATGTTGGTTGGCGCATGCGTCTCTTGTCCTCGAGGACGAGAGACGCATGCGCACAACCAACATGACGTTCTCTCTCTAATAACTTTTCCGCCGGTGACGTCACGGACTATGGGTGACGTCCAATCAAGGGACGCTACTCTTCCACTAATCTCATTCCCTATACGTTTTCAATTTCTGGTATTTGCCTTTTGTTGACTAATATACGATTCTTACACATTTGCTTTTTTCTTTTTTAGAATTCCGGATGTGTTCCCAACCGCTGCACGAGCTTGGGAACAAAGTTCGAATTCCAAAATGACAGAGTGTAATAAATATTTTATTCTACCCTTCAATCAATTCCGATTTTGTCATGTTTTAATAAAAGATATGTTAAAGACATTTATGGATTCTTCTTTTTTAGAATCTAATATTAGTGAAATTTAAGGCTTGATAATCTCACGATACAAAATTATTATTGTAAACTTGATATCATTACCCATTCTTATTTAGGGAGAAGAGTATAATAATATGAGTATAATCATTTCAAGTATGGTGGTGTTGGAGGTGGTAACGGTTGGGTTTAAATTCTAAACTAATATTTGTATAACATCTGAGAAACATCCATTTTTAACAGTACCCCTCCATTTAATACTTATATAGGGTATTCGCAAATGACTGCTACTCTTTTGCTTGAGCAGTCATAGAGTTTACCGGAAAGTTTTTCTATTGAATCATATATGACTTCCACGCATTCGTTTTGGGGGTCGTACTCCGCAGTCAGAATGTCGCTGGAGACATTGTTCCCGTTGGACCATTTGTAGATTTCGCCGACAGCCTGGGCATCTGTGTGGAAGCATATGGTTGTCCAGCCTGATGGAGGAAGTAAGTGTTGACGATTGTTCTGGTGGTTGCGATGATGATAGTGGTAAAGATGATGCTGAGGTGAGGGGACGGTGATGGTGATGGTGATGGTGACAGCGGCGATGTTGTTGGTGTTGATTGTGATCATTTAATGATAATGACAAATTAGATGGTAATATATTTTGGCGAAAGTGATGATAACAGTGTAGTAGTAGTAGTAGTAGTAGTAGTAGTAGTAGTAGTAGTAGTTGTAGTAGTAGTAGTAGTAGTAGTAGTAGTAGTAGTAGTGGGAGTAGTAGTAGTGGTGGTAGTAGTAGTAGTAGTAGTAGTAGTAGTAGTAGTAGTAGTAGGAGGAGTAGTAGTAGTAGTCGTCGTAGTAAGAGTAGTAGTACTTTCACCCATCCAACCACTGACCACGCATAACATCGCTTGACTATTATGACAAGACGGGATACTGTACTGCTGAGCCGTGATGCTGATGCTACTGCTGTTGCTGCTGCTGCTGATGATGATGATGATGGTGATGATGGTGATGATGATGATGATGATGATTATGATGATTGATGATGATGATAACGATGACTTACTAGAATACTGTGTCATGACATCAGCGATAAAAGCTTCCTTTTTCTGATTATCAATAATGACAAGATCTCCACCTAGACCATTACAATAATCCCTCGCCTCTTGTTTCTTTCTTTTCACAACATTCACACTGATGCACATCCTGGCCTCACGGGAGAAGAAATGACTGTCGCTTGTTTGGCAGTCTGTTCATGAGACGAAAAATATAATGATTGTCAGCTTTTTTTAAAGGACTAAGAACTCGAGCTTTTATAGTATTATAGATAGCGCAATTTCTAGTAGTAGTAGTAGTAGTAGTAGTAGTAGTAGTAGTAGTAGTAGTAGTAGTAGTAGTAGTAGTAGTAGTAGTAGTAGTAGTAGTAGTAGTAGTATCGAATGGCTACACCTCTATTTTGAATCTTTTAATCCATTCTTCAAATTCTTTTCCTGCCTTATAGGCTGTCTCTTCGCCTCCTGATAGGCTTGTTACTAGGCAGTGGATGACGATGTGGTCCATTGTCTCAGGGCCTCCTTGGCAATGACGGCATGCATCTGATTCTCTCATATTCCATCTATGCATGTTAGCTGCGGTTCTGCCATGTCCTGTCAAAATGCGGTTGGAGGTGACCCAGCATTTTCGGCTATTGCAAAGAAAGCCAGGTGTTCTTTCTGTTGGGTCGGGTATGATGTCGCCTCCCTTGGGGCTGTCTTGGTTCCACATCGACGTCCATTCCTCTTTCACGTTGAAATGTTGTCTTGAAGTTTTAAAAGGTTTCCTTGATTTCAGTCTTGACGTTGTTGGGGCTTCTTCTAGGACCTCCTTCAATGGGACCCTGTCAGTGACCTCCTCAATTTTGGTAATTTCTAGTGACTGTCCTCAAGGCCTCGGGTGGATTCCCCCACGGAACACGGAAGGTGAGGCGTCCAAAAACAGACATGGAGGCAGGGGCGTGGCTATATTGGTCGATTTGGCGCCCGGCACCGCATCCATCTTTTAAAAATGGATTACAGCATTTAAAAAAAGATAAAACTGAGAAATGGTATATATCTACTGCCTCTTACTTATTTGAGTAAGTCTATTTTTTTTTATTCTTTCGATTGTATTTACAAATATAACAAATATAACATGTTTTAAGTCATTTCTTCTGATTCTGGCACCACCTTATACTGTAAGCATGCCACGCCATTGCATGGAGGGGCTCACTGTCAGAAGAAATGAAAATGTTAGGCCTCACCTCTGTGAGGCTACCAAGAAGATGCCCAAGAACAGCAGAAGATGGCGGACGCTCAAAGAGTCCTGTGTCCCACAAGAAATAAATAACAATGTGAAATTGAATGTAAACTTCAATTTAATATACGAAACCAGATAGAAATGGACATATCGGATTTCCCCTTTATCAACAAAACAGGATGAATGAAACACTACAGACGAATGTGGTAGTGGCGTTGTTAAGATGGTTAGTCACCTTAACAACGCCAATAACACATTATCTCTGTACTGTTTCATTCATCCTGTTTTGTTGATAAAGAAAAAACCCGATATGTTTATTAAATCTGTTTTTGTACGTAGATTAAATTGACGCATACATTTAATTTTACATTGTTATTTATTTCTTCGAGCTTCGAGCAGCAACATTTACATTATGTTCCACAAGGAGCGAAGAGGATTAAGTCAAAGTCCTCAAGACGCGTTACAAGGGATCCCCAATCATATATATACATATATGTATAGATAATATTCTTCTCTGGTACTACTTTTATTTTGTACCCTTTTATTCTCTAGAATTACATATAATTATATTCACTCGCGTTGTTCACCCGTCCACACTTTAATAATGATGTTGATGATGATGATAATGACCATGATGATGATGATGATGATGGTGCTGATGATGATGACGACGACGACGACGACGATGGTGATGATGATGATGATGATGATGATGATGATGATGATGATGATGATGATGATGATGATGATGATGATGATGATGATGATGATGGCGACAATGATGATGACTAATTGTTTCATACTAGAATTGATCTCATAATACTCCAAACCAGGTTGTGGATCGCTCAAGTAAGATGATTCGGCGTGGGAGAATCTACGGGAATGAAATCTACAATGATGAAATCCGGCACCTAATGTCTGTACTGTCATGGACTGGCATTCCCGAATCTGTCAGCAACAAAACAAAACAAGAAACAACAACAACAACAATTATAACAATGAATGATTTCTTTATAACTTGATCTGTTATATGGTGTAGTAGTATCAATAAAATGTGCTTAAACCGCTTTGCAACTGGTCTCAAGTCAACGTTAAAAAAAAACAATTTGAGCATCTAATCTGCGCAATATCCACTACGATAAAACGATACAATATGACAATGAATGATTTCTTTATAACTTGAGCTGTTATATGGTGTAGTATCAACAAAATGTGCTTAAACCGATTTGTAATTGGTTTCAAGCCAACTATATTTTTTAAAAACAACTTGAGCATCTATGCAGATCAATATCCACTAAACGTGCTCAAAGTGCAAGGGATTACCAGCCAACAGTAATACTTAACATGCAGTAGGACGAGATCTGACGCCCATAAGGCGTTGTACTACTTCTATTTTTTTTTTCGACTGAGAGACAGACTGCATGTTACCGGACAGGTTCCAATTTTACACCTGAAAGCAGTGAGAGATTGTGACTTAAGTCTTATCCAAGGACTCAAGTTCTCGACACTCAAAGGAGACGCGAATCGGGGATACACCTTTTGCCATATCACAAGACCAAAAGACTGATAGCAAAATGCAATAGCAGATTTAATTTAATTTTTTATTAAATATAGTGTGGACGTTTGGTTTCCCTTTGTCAAGGATACACGATGAATAAGACGCTAAAGACAACTGTGAAATTAAATGAGAGGATGGCGACCTCGAGAGGTCCCAGGTTTGAATTCTTCTTCTTCCAGTGTCATCTCATGGGTTGAGGTCGACTTGAAATGACACGCCAATCTTCCCTGTTGACGGCTTGCTGACTGCATTCGGCTGCCGATAATCCTGTCCATGTCCTCACATCATCTATCCAAGTTCTTGCTGGCCTGCCTCTTCCTCTTTTCCCCTCAACTCTACCCTCAAGAATGTCCTTGTTGACAGTTTGATGGTGTACAAAATACCTTAGTTTTCTTGTTTTTATTACTTTCATTAGAGTCGGTCTGATATCAAGGTTTGAATTGAGAGTTTTTAAATTTGAGTTTTAAAATGTATTTTATGTGTTGGTATGACATATCAGTACAAACCTTGAAAACGATAGGTAAAGCGAGTGTTAAGACACCAAACTTACTGTTCTGAATGCTGACGATTATTTATACTCAAATTTAATTGGTTAAGCTTTTAAAATTGAATTTTAAACATCAGGTTCACCACAAGAGAATACCGTTTTGAGATGATAGGTCACATATTCGGTTAACTTTAAACATTCAATATTTATGTGTTACACCTAAATGTTAAATTAAAATTCAGTAACTTAAAAAAAAAAAACAAACAAAAAAACCATCACCAAACCTGCAAGCATTGGAAAACGCACAGTACGACTTCTGTATAGAGTCCCGAATGCAAATTGTAGAAATTGAAATATCGGCCATTCAACATGGTGTTTATCTCCCAAAGCCAATCTCCTGGTCTGGAATGTAAATAAGTTTAAAATGATGAGTACAGATTGTATGCGCTTGGCTAAGAAGCACACAACATTGCCATCCGGAAGTATAAAGGACCAACACACAAAACTATGTGTAACCTTAACGTTTATAGTCTGGTTAATACAGTTTAGTGAAAATTACTCATAAACATGGATGGTAAAAAACAATAACAAAGGCCTGAGAGACATCAACTTTATTCTATCTATAGTAATCAATAGATGCTGTGTGCTTGGTTAAGAAACTCACAACATTGCCATCCGGAAATATAACGGACCAACACACAATACTATGTCCCTTGAATTATTAATAAAGTTTAGTGAGAATATGATTCAATAGTCTGATGTCACGTCCGCCAAGCAACCAGCAGCTTGGTTGTAAACAAAGAAAATCGGTACTTTTTATTCTTCACGCAGGCTAGAAATTTTTCACATGTCATGTGATCAGAACGTATAAAAGTCAAATCGTGATCAGATTTATAATGTTTTTCTCCTCTAGATACACTTTTAAGCACACACAAACAGATGCACTTTCAATGTTATTACTCAAAAGAAGAAGAAGAAGAAGAAGAAGAAGAAGAAGAAGAAGAAGAAGAAGAAGAAGAAGAAGAAGAAGAAGAAGAAGAAGAAGAAGAAGAAGAAAAAGAAGAAGAAGAAGAAGAAGAAGAAGAAGAAGAAGAAGAAGAAGAAGAAGAAGAAGAAGAAGAAGAAGAAGAAGAAGAAGAAGAAGAAGAAGAAGAAGAAGAAGAAGAAACATTTATATCAATTAAATGTAAAACATTGACAGAGACTTTAAAATATGTTTTTGTAAAAAACTAATGTAAACGAAATTCATAATTTCATCAGTCACAACGCTTTGATGACAGTCCATGTGTTTCTGTTCTTGCAACAGGCTTCAGTAATCGTCACGTTACTTCCCTCGTAATGACGCATAGCAACTTAGTAACTGGTTCTAAACTATATATCGGAACAATGGCGGACGCCCTTATGAAATACTTCTCCGACGAGCATAAACGTGAATCCAGAGGAGAAAAACATTATAAATCTGATCATGTTTTGACTTTTATACATTATGATCACATGACATATTATGAAAAGTTCTAGCCAGCATGAAGAAAAAAAAGACCTATTTTCTTTGTTTTGAACCAAGCTGCTGGTTGCTGGGTGGACGTGACATCAGACTATTGAATCCTATTATTATTATTATGTCACACATCAAGGGACTGAACTAGACAAGACATCAAATGCATTATTCAATCAATAACCTAAACGATGATCAGCGTGACGGGACTTACCCTGAAGGAGATTCGAATGCTTGACACCTTGGTTGAATTGAGCTCCAAATAAGAATTCCAAGGAGAAGAGAGGGCAACGGTGTTTTCATTGTTGTTTGTCAGGACTCTTGTTCATAAATCAATGACGCGCACCAAATCTTAGCAAAATGGCGACAGTTTAAAATATAATCAATCTTCGATTCATTCTAAATTCATGAGTTTGAATATTATGTAATTTAAGTAAGTAGAGTCACTAAAAATTGCGAATTATTATTTCAACGGAAGATTAATTAATGTTGTCCTCCATCTCTAACCGTTTTTATGTCGGGGTGATTTTGATCCTTCAAAATTGATTCATAGACAAAAAATAAAATTCGAGAAAAACCTATGTTTTATTGTGGATATAACATTATGTTCTGTCAAGGAATATGATATAAAAGAGGAAATTGAGTCTTAGACTTAGAATAAGGCGCCCAAAAATATTCAAAATGAAATTAATGTAGAATAATTAACGTTACAGATGTCTGGAATTCGCTACAATTTTATTATTGTCAATAATATGGTCTGAATGTTCTTCGAACAAAATCTCAAAACAATGCTATTAGCAACTGTCGTTTATAACGTCCATAAATTATATTTTATCTCATTAAAAATCAATGTACGAGTAACTACTTTTTAAAAGAAAATTAAATATCACCAATGTTAGGACAAAATGCTGCGTTGGTTTGAGAATATTTCCAGTACAATAATGAGCCCATTACTGTTTCTGTTTTCAGACCTTACGTCGATGAAAACTATTGCCCATTTATAATAATATGCTTATATGACCCATAGGAGCAATAGAACTAAATTTCATTATTAATTACGGTTATTATCGTTATCTACATGTAGTTTTCAATCGTTTTGGTTAAATCAGTAATTCTATCTATTGAATGCTATACGTTTAAGTAAAATACTCACCTATTATTTTACAAAGAGAATTACCAATACGCCAAACTATGTGTAATCTTTAATTTCTATTAGATGGACGTAAGAGAGAACTCATCACCCAACTAGCGTTCTAAAAACAATGACAAAGACCTTAATGACGTTACTTTTATTATTTCTAATTTTTTTTTTAAAGCAATCGGAAACAAGAACAACCGGTCACAGTACACTGCAAGCTCACATAAAGTACAAATTGGAAAAAAAAGAATCACAAGATCAAGTTATATTATTAGCACCGCTAACCACTGGATTGTTGTCGCTCATTATTACCCTGCGGTCACATTCAATAACTATAATATCAATATTAACCAGTTAACTGGAAAAACACGGATTTAAAAATTTGACCAGATGACTCATCCTTCAAATATCGATCGATTTAAACGCCCTCATCTTGGCAAAAACACTCAAACCTGAAGCTTGCCGAAGTCCCAGGTTTGAGAGTTTTTGCTAAGAAGAGAGTCAATTAAATCGATTGATATTTGAAGGACGATTTTTCTGGCCAAATTTTCAAATACGTGATTTTTCAGATTACCGCAATGAACTGCCTAATGACCGCGACATTTTACATCAGTTTTCTAGGGGAACTGAGCCAGTTGTTTGCATTACGTCAGAGAATTGTGAGAGTTGGATTGTTTGATCAAGGAACAGTATCGAAATCATATTATACGTCACCGACCGACCTGTTTTCGTCGACAGTTTAAATCATGACCCTGTCCCTCTCAAATCCTGACAAAGTTTGACAAGAGTTGAAGACTAATTTGGAGCCTATTTCAACCCATAGTTTAATTATTATATTAAATTATGCGAAACTCATGCATGGTTTATATATTAATAGTAAAATGACTGACCATACCTCTAACTTGATCTTATTGTCTTAAACAATGAGTTGTCAGATTGTTTTATTTTAAGCGCCAAGAGCTTGCTGGCTCTGTGCTTGGTGCAATATAAATTATTATTATTATTATTATTATTATTATATTATTAATTATTATTATTATTATTATTATTATTATTATTATTATTATTATATTATTATTATTTTATTATTATTATTATTATCATTATTATTATATTTATATATTATAGTTTGTAGTAGTATTAGTATGTAGTATAGTATTTAGTAGTTAAGTATTTATATTAATGTATATATATGTAGTATTATTATAGTATATATTATATTATTATTATTAATTGCCTTATGTATTTTTGTATAGCTATATATTTAGTTAGTAGTTAGTAGTGTGTTGTAATGGAGATATACTTAGAATTACGAAAATATTGTCTTACAACAAAGTTAAAAGGGCCATGACTTTTGTTAGCCGGTTATCAGACCTGCACTGAGGTAAATTCAAATAGATTGCTAAGTCAAGGAAGCCAATTGAAATTTTTAGCCTTAACCTTAATCAAATTCTCGTAACTATCCCACAGAATAATTAATAACAATAGGCAAGTTGAATAGAAGCTTCGATTTAATAAACGAAAACAGATAATGTGGACGTTTCGGTTTTTCCCTCTATCAACAAAAACACGATGAATGAAACACTAAAGACGAATGAGAAATTTGAAAATGGCGTTGTTAAGGTCATCAAAAAATAATGACGCATGTACATAATTACAATTGACCAAACAATATAAGTTAATCATTTAGCTCCCGTCAGTCGAGTATCGATTACCAAAATGCCCATGCCAGTCCGGTTGTTACCGATATTTGATAACTTGATGACCCGCCCTCAGGTCTGGAACCGACAATGAGGTTGTGTTCTTGATAGCCCAAATTATGTGACCAATCGTCTCAAAACGGTATTAGATCGAATTAGACCCGATGCAAAAAAACGCGATTTAAGCTTAATCTATAAATGTGACCCACCACCTCAAAACGATTTAATGTTGAGGTCGTATTGTTACTAAACAATAATAATTTATGGGAAGAATGAAATTAGCATCACTCAGCTCTTTGTTGTTGTTTCAGACAGCCATTTTGGTGATTAGTTCGCACCTTTCCAGGTCCAAGTTTTAATCGTTTTTAACAAGATAAGGGTCGATCGCTTTTTGAAGGACGAGTTTTCTGGCCAAAATTTTAATGTGTCAAGTAAAAAGCTCATTGAACATTATATAATTTTGAAAATGCGGGATACAAATTACTGCCATCTGTTACTATCATTATTATTATTATTATTATTATTATTATTATTATTATTATTATATATTATTATTATTATTATTTTATTATTATTATTATTATTATTATTATTATTATTAAAATGACAAGTACTTACAATAACATACATAAGTACTAACCAAGACTTTCTACCAAACCATTGTTTTTAATTGTTTGGTAATATTGCCCCGTGATAAAACTTCAATTGCCAAATATCACATGACCCACACGTGACCAATGAACTACGCATATATCCACAGACAGTTTTGGGGTTCGGCCCAGTGGATAAATTATGTGATATTGATCAAAGTCAGGCAAACACTATGGAGTTTCCTTGTCTCTTTGCCTGTCGATAAATCATTACTGCAATGTAATTTGACCGGCCTGGATGTGGCGGTCATTTTTATGGACTACGAGTGGATGACGAGGAATATGACCGAAAAAAAATCCTCTATAAACGGTATTCTGGCAATCCTGATGATTCAAATTGAATCTAAACTCTCTCCTTACCGACAATTCTCAAAAGTTTTACTAAAATCTTATACCTACCCAATACATAAATTGAATTTTTAAACTTAAATTTAAGCGTACAAAGTGCATGATATGCATAATTTTGTAGATCAAAACAAGCATTACATACAAAACAGTATTAAGTTCTTGTAAATTTAACATCTTTTCTTTAAATATTGTGATTTAAAAAACAAATCTGAGTCAGAA
>NC_088363.1:17064019-17086519 GCF_034508935.2 Berghia stephanieae
ATAAACTCCGGCTCCATGGGCCTTTTGGCTCTAAATGACTCCGAATCCTAAGAATCTGCCTATACACCCTGATACTAAAATATCTATGCCACCTTATGATTCAATATGTAACCTATCCACTGTTTGGAGGACTGGTTATACACGTCCATGGAGTTTTGAACAGGAAGAGAGGAAGGTGATATTTCACGACTTCTATGCCATATTACTACAATATTCAAATGTATCTAAATAAATAAAAGAAGTTGACGTCACCCTGTTCTTTGTCATTGTTAGTTTTTAGATTACCACTTGAGTGATTAGTTATCACTGAAATATATTATTCAGAATAATAACGTATAATGTTAAACATTGTTTTGATGTGTTTTTGTACATTTCATCTAGAGAGCTGTTGTTGTATATTAATGAAACGCATATCATCAATACAGATAGTATGCGCTTGGCTAAAAATCTCACAACATTGCCATCCGGAAGAATAACGGACCAGCACACGAAACTATGTGTAATCGTAAACGTTTATAGTCTGATTAATATAGTTTAGTGAGAATTACTCATAAACGCGGATGGCAAAAAACAATAACAACGAGTGACGTCAACTTCATTCGATCAATACTCTATATGTGTATAGGCTTGAATGGTTGTTCCAATTATGAAGGTCATCAGCGGGATCAGTTAATTGGAAACGCGGAATTTGAATAATTTCTCTGTAAAGGTTTTGTTCCAGAAAAGCAGATTTGACTGTTCCACATAATACAAATGAACATCGAAAAAAGGCGCATCCCCATAATATTTTGTGATCCCGACCCCGGAATACAAAGTCCACCTAAAGAAAAAGTGATATAGATAGTATGCAGATGACGTCACTCAGGCCTTTGTTATTGTTTTTGCCATCCGAGTTTGTGAGTTGTTCTCACTAAACTGTATTAACCAGACTATAAAAGTTCATGGTTACACAGAATTTGTGTGTTGGTCCGTTATACTTCCGGATGGCAATGTTGTGAACTCCTTGGCCAAGCGCATTCTATCTATAGCTAGCTTTGTACCACAATGCTCTCCATATGATGAGTTGTAATCATATACTCAAATGGTTTGAGAAACTAGATATGTTGTTCTAATAGGATTCAATAGTCTGATGTCACGTCCGCCCAGCAACGAGAAGCTTGGTTCTAAACAAAGAAAATCGGTACTTTTTATTCTTCATGCTGGCTAGAACTTTTTCACATGTCATGTGATCAGAATGTATCAAAGTCAAAACATGATCAGATGTATAATGTTTTTCTCCTCTGGATACACTTTTATGCTCGTCAGAGAAGCATTTCATAAAGGCGTCCGACATTTTTCCGATAGCTTGGAACCAGTTACTAAGTTACTATGCGTCATTACGAGGGAAGTGACTGTTGAAGTCTATTGGGGGTTGTAAATATACAATTGTTGACCGATATTGGGAATTATATGTGACCCGCCGTCGCAAAATGGTACTGTGTCGGATTGAACACGTTGTCAAAAAGATATTTTTTATAGTAGACAATACAAAGAAATGTGAGAATTTGATTGTTGTCACTTGAAGACACAACATCTCTTCTCTTCGATGAAATGTTTAAAATCAACCGAAGTGCCAAAGATCTTGTTTCCATTCCCAGTCAAGAAGAGACAGAATATAAAATCAAACTAAAAATCCCATTTTAACTAATTTGTAGAAAAGGTCAGTTACAGAAAGTGCGGCTATGTGGTTTTGTGGTATGACACTCTCTTTCTGTTCTGGATTCGAGTATAACTCTGAACAGCTCAAAGTTGAGTCCTTGGAAAAGGCTATTTACTCACATTCTCTAAACCTTATTCGTATATAAAATGAGTGCCTGGCCGTTAACAAAATTCATATATCGGTTACAAGCTTCGTGTCTCGTCATACATTATAAGTGTTGCTGTTGGCTAGGGAACCCTTGTGAAACGCTTTGAGCAGGTTTAGTGGTTATTGCGCTATATAGATAGAATGATGTTGACGTCACTCGGGTATTGTTGCTTTTTGCCATCCACATTTATGAGTAATTCTCACTTAATTGTATTATCCAGACTATAAAAGTTCATGATTACACAGAGTTTTGTGTGTTGATCCATTATACCTCTGAATGGCAATGTTGTGAGTTTCTTAGCCAAGCGCATACTATCAAAAGAAGCTGAAATGCTCAAGCGACAGAGACTATAATGCTACCCAAGCGTACCATCGGCTCTTTGTTGTTGTTTTTAGACAGCCATTTTAATGATCACTTCTCAATAAATTTTATCAATCAGACTCTGAACGTTTTAAGTATTACAAATATTTTTTTTCTATGTTGATATGTTTTATCCGACTGGTGGATTTTATGACGATTTTACCTAAGCACATTACATTGATAAATAATCATAGAGCTTTCAGTTTTTACTTACAGAACAGTCAATAAGGGATAGCCTATCAACTTGCTCAGCGGCGCCATAGAGATCATACTTTTCTGGATATAACAACATGATTGTATTTTGTATCGTTGTAACCATCCTTTCATCATCCTTTTCCTATCTTTTCATAATCGAAATATTATATCATTCTATCTATCGTTGTGCCCTCTCGTTGTGCATTTCTGTGGTTTTCCCACTTCCAAATTGGCCCGTATGTCATCCTTTTTTGGGTTTTGAATGCATCTCTTTCCCTGAGTGAAAATGTGGAATGGCGCAATCATAATATCTCTACATTATTCTCTAAAAAGTAATTACATTCAGCCATTTAAAATTGATAACAAACCAAGTGGTTTGAGTGAGGACGATTCTCAAGAGACAATACATAATGTTTCATTTTTATTTTTTTTTTTTGTCTTTTACATTGAATATAACCAAAGTAACAATAGCAAATGAACAAAGATGGCCAAAAAATAAAATAACATAAAATAAAAATAAAAATATAAAAATTCCACTATCAGTTAGTGCACCGAGTGACGATGCAAAATTGATAATTTCTCTTCGCTCTGGAGCCCAGGGCACAAAAATAATCGTAAAAGGAGCATTCATTCTTTCATCTCAAATCCAGAATACCGGTCGCTGCCTATTCCCAGAGATGGATCCAGGGTCTCGAGAGAGATGCCAGGCAAGTGTGCGAGAGCCGTTTTAATTGAGTTAGTATCGGTTTGCTTGGGTGATTAAGCTGCGTGGGTCTGAAGGGGATGGGCGTTATGGCGACACTATGGGTTAAAGGGAGTGAGAGCATTTCCAGAAATGGAGAGAGAGAGAGAGAGAGAGAGAGAGAGAGAGAGAGAGAGAAAGAGAGAGAGAGAGAGAGAGAGAGAGAGTCGATTAGATTGGGTAAGGGGAGGAGGAGGAGTAGGAGAAAGTTGTATAAGAAGGGAATGGGATTCGGGAAGAGATATTGGTTAATTTTTATTTTTGAGAGTTAGTTTTGTGATGGAAGAGAGGGTATTTTTGGGTAGAATGTATTGGAGTAAATAAAGGATGTTGTTGTCACCTGGTTCTGTGATCAAGTCTTAGTTTATTCTATATTTATTTGAGTCATTCATTCACCTTTTTATTCATTTCATTATCATACATCTATCTTTATACCCATTAGATTATTTCGTTAATTGTTTTACATATTTTTTAATTTGATTGATAATATGGTTAATTATAATTTAATCATATATTTATCAATCATTAAGTAAATAATAATCATTATTATTATGACTAATATTACTATTGGTATCATCATCATTATTATTATTATTATTATTATTATTATTATTATTATTATTATTATTATTATTATTATTATTATTATTATTATTATTATTATTATTATTATTATTATTCGTGCGGTAACGTGGTCTAGTGGTATTGCACCCCTTTCGGATCGGAAGGTCCTGGGTTCGAGCCTCGCTCGGCGCATAGTCGAGTCCTTGGAGAAAGCTCTTTAATCACATTCACTCACCAACCTCAGATGTAAAATAAGTACCTGGCCGTTAACAGCGTTGTCTCTGTCCGAAAAAAATGCAGCTTCTGAGGCTCTCTTATTATTTCTTTTTGTAAGAGTCAACGTTTTTACCAATAGCTACTCATTTTACACCTGAGTATGGTAAAAAAGAATACACAAAAGACCGCGAGCTTTCATTTTTGCATTTCGCATATTATAGTATGGTGAGAAAATTTGGAGTAAAGACTAAGGTGCCTTTTCGGAGGCTCGAACCCAGGACCTTCCGATCCGAAAGCGGCTGTCATGCAACAAGATCAAATAGCCGCATATCCAGGACCGTAAGGCATTGCATTGATATATCGAACTCCAAAGGGATTTTTGTTTTCATTTGTTATTTTGTTAAATGTAAAATAAAGATGGGAGAATTGGGCAAAAATTATCTCTTTGATGAGAAATAGTGTGTGCGCGTATGTGTGTGTGTGTGTGTGTGTGTTTGTGTATGTGTGTGCAGCCCTTTGTGTGTGTATGAGTGTGTGTGTGTGTGTTTGTGTATGTGTGTGCAGCCCTTTGTGTGTGTATGAGTGTGTGTGTGTGTGTTTTTTTTTTTTTTTGAGTATGTCAGGATCATTGTTTGGGGACAAAAATTATATTGATGATTTATGACCACATTAACAGTTGGATGTGAAGAATGTATCAAATCAATAATTGATATTATAGTATGATTGACTGTATTGTTATATTACCAAACTGTGTTGTTTTCTTTTAAAATATAAGGCAGAATTTTCAAATCGTTCGGTATGCAAATTGAAATTATTGTTTTTGAGCTGAGAATCTGTGGAACTCGTAAGGATTAGGTTCTGGTTCACATATTTTCAGGTCTGATGACCGAACACGATTAAGGAGCATGATTTAACATTGTAGCAATGGAGTATATTTTGAATTGGTTTGAAAGGATTTCCATTACTTACTTACTTACTTATCCGAACCAGCGACCACCTGAGCTCTAGCCCTTCGGTCTTGTGCCATGACGTAAAAGTTAGACGTCTTTTGTAGTTGTTCCAGGTGACTATAAAATTTCCATTACAACAATGAGCCCAGAACAATTTGGGTAGTCAGACCTGCAAATAAGTGCACGTCGTGTTTAATCATTTGGGGGTTAGTATGATTCATGGAGGCTTCGAAATTACTGTGCCTCCGTTTTTTTTTTTTATTATTGTGCACAGCTATAGACGGGTCTAGTAGTTTTGTTTTTATGTTATGATTATTCTCTTTTTTTTTTTTTTTTTTTTGTTTAGTTATTGTTTTTGAACCATGACTCAAGTGATCACAATTATATCTCGTAAAGAAAAAGTTCGCATAAATTCGTGTTTTTAATATTAATATTTTCAAACATCTTTTCGCGTTTTTTTTTTTTTTGTTTTTTTTTGTTTTGTGTTGTTTTTTTGGTTTTTTTTCTTTTTTTTTTTTTTTTTTTTGTTCTTTTCACCCATCTCCATTTCTCCTTTTTTTATCATTCTTTTTGATCTTTTTATTTAATTAGAAGTGTTTGTTTTTTTATGATTATGTTTTAATTTTTTTGAGTCTGTTTACAATATGTATTTTATTCATGTCGTGAGGACCAAGAACGATCACGGTTGAATGTTAAATAGTGGTAGTGTCGTTTTGGGAGCCAATCAACATAATATCTAGGAACATCAAATAGATCTGGGGATAGGCGATGATGATAAATATTATACATTATGAAGAACGATATGCGTTTTTATTGTTTCTTTTAAAAAATAATAAAAACTATTCTGATAGCTGTACGTGACAAAATGTGACCATTGGCTTCACAACGTTTTTATGTAGGGGTAATTTAGATGCTACAAATATTTCTTGTTAAAATAGATAGGTTAAGTTTCTACTTTTTGTTGAGGAGAATAAATTTAATTTATTTAAGTGAAAAAAAAATTTCAATTTTTTTCTTCTCATGTTAACTTTAAAATCACTCTTTTGCATCTGTCTCGTCTGGAAAAAATAACCGCTTTGTCGTAATAGGTCACAAATTTTGCTTTGTTTGTTTGTTGGTCGATGGATCCACATTCACTGGGAGCAAAGCTAATATTGGTTTGTTTCATTAATGATTTTTACATGATGATGCAAAATGTAAATGGAGACTTTTATGACGGCTAATTACAGTCGTCTACATTGAAAATGGTCGCCCAGGGAATGAAAAGAATATTTAGGATATATATTGGTGTCCGGACAGCCTGTTACTATGATTTCATAACCTATTCGTCTCTGGTTCGAGTCCTACTCGAAGTCTGGGCTACCCAAAGTTGAAATCTTGGAAAAGACTCATTACTCACAACTTCTCACCTTACTCAGATGTAAAATGAAAACCTGGCCTGTATGCAACTGAGTTGTCTTGTCGAAAAAAAAAATGTTATAGCGCCTTACAGGCGTGATGTCTCTTCCTACATGTTAATTGTTGCTATTGGCTTGGAACCCTTTGTAAAGCGCTCTAAGCACATTTAGTGATGTTGCTCTATATAAATTCTCACGGTCTGTGATGAAGATAAATATCATATTCTATGAAAGAACGATAACCATTTTTGTATGTAAAAAAAGTGATGATAACTGTTCTGAAAAAAATTATATTGTTTTGTTAGATAAATAGTTACTAGGAGTCAGACAAAAATGTCTTGTCCTCTCGAAGATTTTTACATGATGATTCAAAATGTAAATGGAGACTTTTATGACGGCTAATTATAGTCGTCGACATTAGTAATGGTCGCTAAGGGAATGACAAAAAAATATCACTATGCATAACAATATATTGGTGTCTGTACAGCTAGTTACTAGGATTTCATAACCACTTGGTATCTGGTTCAGGTCCCACTGAAAGTCGTGGCGGCGCAAAGTTGAACCCTTGGGAAAGGCACATTACTGACATCCTCTCGTCGTAACTATTTGTAAAATGAATACCGGTCCGGCAACAGCGTTGTCTTGTCGAAAAAAATATAATATGTGATGTCGCCTAACAGTCGTGATGTCTCTTCTTACATGTTAAGTGTTGCTATTGGATTGGGACCCTTTGTAAAGCGCTCTGAGCACATAAAGTTGTTATCGCGCTATATAAATGCTCAAGTAATTACTATAACCCTTCAATTAATTGCAAGGTCGGTGATGAAGACAAATATTATATTTTTATGAAAAACGATAGCCATTTTTTTTTTCGTTTATGAGAAAGTTATTATAAGTGTTTAGGGGAAAATGGTTTTGTTAGATAAACATTCACCGGGAGACTAATATTGTCTGGTTCCATCAAAGAGTTTTACATGATGATCCACACTATAAATGGAGACTTTGATGGCGTCTGATTACAGTCGTCGCCACTGGAAATGGTCGCCGTGGGAATAAAAAAATATATCACTATGCACATATATATAGGTGTCCGAACAGCCTGTTGTTACGATTTCTCATCGAAGTGACGTAAGATGAAGATTTACCCTTTCCTTACCAACCATAGGAAAATCGTCACGTTCGTTACGATCAAACCAATAATTTCTCATTCTGATTTCAATTTGATATCACAAAATTTAAATAAATTCTTTTTTGTTATCACTATAAACCCTTGAAACAGTTTATAAGGCTCAATTTGCATAATAATGTTATGTTTAGAATGTAATTGGTGTTTTCTTGTTTGAGTAAGAAAAATCTATTTTTGTGATTTGTTGGGGGGAAATTCTGAAAATGTAGAGGGTTAATAATGATGGCCATGAAAATGAAAGGATAGGACCGATCAGCGGTGGTGGCAGTTTGGTTTTTGAGTTAAATATACACAGCTAATTACAGACTCTGCTAATATGTTATTTTATGTTGTCAACTGTTTTGTTTTTTTACTCTCTCTCTCTCTCTCTCTCTCTCTCTCTCTCTCTCTCTTTCTTTCTTTCTTTTTTTCTTTCTCTTTCTTCTCTTTCTCTTCCTCTCTCTCTCTCTCTCTCTTTCTTTCTTTCTTTATTTCTTTTCCTCTCTCTCTCTCTCTCTCTCTCTCTCTCTCTCTCTCTCTCTCTCTCTCTCTCTCTCTCTCTCTCTCTCTCTCTCTCTCTCCGTGTGTGTGTGTGTGTATGTTTGTTGTGCGTGTTTGTGTGTGTGTGTGTGTGTGTGTGTGTGTGTGTGTGTTTATGTTATATTATACTTATAGCAGAAAAAATTTAACGCATTTCTAAATCCATTTGAAAAGAACCAATACTGACAGAAGGATTTCGTTCTACATATTGGGAACAAAATATAATGTGGTATACACAATTCAAAAGAGCTCCTCCAATACTCAATGGACTTTGAAAAAAGGCTGCCTCTATTCTCATCCCCCCCCCCCCCCCCCCCTCCCGGCCGATTGGATTACCGAAAAAAACGTCGCCGGCTTTTTGCGATTTGGATTTGATTGATGTTTTTTTTTTTTTTAAATTGTGCAACTTGTGACAAGAAACTTAACAAATTACTGCATTACAACCTTTGGATTAAACATACAACAATTGTGGACTACTATTATGAAGACTATCATCCTAGACTAGGGGGATGAGAATAGTCACTTCGTTGAAAAAATGCAAACAAAAATTGAAAAGAAAAAAAGTAAGAAAACGTATAGAGAGAGATACTCTAAAAGGAACGAAATCGACGTGACCCAGCGCTTTAGTATTACTTTTAGCCAGCCATTTTTATGATTAGTTCTCATTAAATTATATCAAATCAGACTATAATCGTTCAAGGTTACACATACTTTTGTTTGTTGGTATGTTATATCCAGCTGGCGGATTTTGTGAGTATTTTACCTAAACGTACATAATTTATCGACTTCTAAATTTTACAACTTTTAACTCAATGATATGGATACGCCGGGCGTTCAATATGCATCTAAATTCACGACATCCATGTCATCTAGACCACAAATAGGCTTCAACAGGCGTGACGTCACTTCCCTCCTAATGACGCATAGTAACTAAGTAACTGGTTCTAAACTATCGGAACAATGGCGGACGCCTTGATGAATACTTCTCCGACAAGCATAAAAGTGTATCCAGAGGAGAAAAACATTATATATCTGATCATGATTTGACTTTTATACATTCTGATCACATGACATGTGAAAAAGTTCTAGCCAGCATGAAGAACAAAATGTATCGATTTTCTTTGTTTATAACCAACCTGCTCGTTGCTGGGCGGACGTTACATCAGACAATTGAATCCATTTCTGCACATACACAAAAAAGAAGTCTCAAATGCCAGGACTTATTTTATGTTTGTTGGGACAAGAAATTTGGTATATCGTAATCTACAGACATTGGATTTGTTATACTGTTTCATTGATTAGTGCATTAATTACTCATGTTTCTTTATTTGTGTGTGTATCAATCGCTATCCTTGACATGTGTAAATAGAAAAAGGAAACAACATTCGAAAACGATTAGAATATCCTTGCAAAGTTTTGATCTATCTCAATTTCAAGACGCTCAATCCTTGATTCTGGTTTTGGACGAATTGGGAGCATAAAAGTAAAAAAAATGACGAACAATTTTGCCGCATTCTGACAAAACAAATTTATTTTTCATTTCATTTCTATCATCGCTCGATTACTTGAGCTTTTATATAGAGCAGTATCCACTAAAAGTGCTCAAAGCGCTTAACAAGGGGTCCCTAACGAACAGCAACACTTAACATGTAGAACGAGACATGGCACCTGGTAGGCGATATTGCATTTTTTTCGGACAGAGACAACGTTGTTAATGGACAGATACTCAATTTACACCTGAGTACGGTGAGAGAATGTGAGTAAAGAGTTTTTTCCAAGGACTCAACGATGCGCCGAGCGAGGCTCGAACCCAGGACTTTCCGATCCGAAAGAGAGTATCATACCACAGGACAACATAGCCGCTTGATTAAAAATGACATTAAGTTGGTCTAAACGTCTTAGACCTTAGATTCAAAGGAATGCCAGGTCTGAGACCTTCGACAGCTTGAGCTTTGAGCTTGAACTTTTTTTATAGGGCAATATCCACCAGACGCACTCAATGCGTTTTACCCTGACCAAATAGCAAAATGTAACATATATAGAACGAGACATGACGCCTGTTGTAAGATATTACATTTTTGTTCCGACATAGACAACGCTGTTAACGGTCATGTACTTATTTACTTCGTGAGAGAATGTGAGGAAAGAGCATTTTCCAAGGACTCAACTATGCGCCGAGCGAGGCTCGAACTCAGGACCTTCCGATCCGAAAGCTAGTGTCATACCACAAGACCACATAGCCGCACAGCTTGGGGGTCTTCACAAATATTTAAAGTAATAGTAATAGTTTTTTCTGCCCCAAAATGGGCAAATGTTTACTTTTTACAGAATACACAAAAGGGAAGGGCAGAGCACTCCTCCTGTCTTCGTGAGATAGTCCTTGGGATCAAGTCTGTCAATGAGTTGCGAACTGATGTTAGTCGAACTGTGGTCGCCTCGCTTTAAATAGAGAAAAGCAACACATTCTTACTAACTCCACGGATGACAATGCCGCCAGCAGATGCAGAGTATAACAAGATGGTTAAGATCGTGCAGTGTGGAGATTTTAGGGTGCTTGTAGACTGTTGACGCGAATGAAGAAGACCTGTTTCGGGAACGAAAAGACAAATGTAGACTGGAACTTTTAGATTTAGCGTCAAATTTATTACTGCTACGGCTGACCTATTACAGGTGGGCTTTACCGTCCGATCAGAAAAGGACACAGCTATGTGGTCTAATGGTATGACACTCGCTTTCGGATCGGAAGGTCCTGGGTTCGAGCCTCGCTCGGCGCATAGTTGAATCCTTGGAAAAGGCTCTTTACTCACATTCTCTCACCGTACTCAGGTGTCAAATGAGTACCTGCCCGTTAACAGCGTTGTCTCTGTCGGAAAAAAAGAACTGTAATATCGCCTAACAGGCGTCATGTCTCGTTCTACATGTTACATGTTGCTGTTGGTCAGGGACCCCTTGTAAAGCGCTTTGAGCACGTTTAGTGGATATTGCCCTTTATAAAAGTTAAAGCTCACATCTCAAGCTGTCAAAGGTCTCAGACCTGGCATTCCTTTGAATCATAAGGTCTAAGACGTTTTTGATCAGCTTAATATAAAGCGCTTTGAGCACATTAAGTGGATATTGCCCTATATAAAAGCTCAAGATTTTTATTTTTAATTACACGGCAAATTGGTGAAGAATAGGGCCACTGAGGAAGCAAACGACTTGTAGCAGAATAGCTTCGGATTATCCTCCTGATTGTTGTTTTGTTTGTTTGTTTTTTTGTTTGTTTTTTTTTTTGTTTTTTGTTTTTTGTTTTTTTTTCCAGAAACCTGGCGAAGCACCATGGAGAAAGAATTAAAGGAAGCAAGCCTGTCCTGGAATACAGCCACCGCAAAAGCAGCCGATCGCAAAAAAATGGAGATGTCTGGTGGATGCCCTGTGTGCCTCAAGGCCCGAAGAGGATTAAGTAAGTAAGTATCCTCCTTATGATGTGATTTTACACGTACTTGTGGCATTGCCCTTACTGCAAAAATGTATTTAAAATGACCCATGTCATGAGAATTGCTTACAACTTTCGAAAATCCCAATAACAATAATATGTCCAACATTTGCCGCAGTTTGGTTTACGAAGTTGATACACAAGAAACGTGTTGGTATTCCTTTATGAAAGCTCCCATGGCTAAACAAATTGGTTGAATGAAAGGATGAATAATTAATAAAGATCGTCCTATGACCAAATTATTGGTACACTAGATCTCCTTTAGATTACACATAAAGGCCAGATATTGGGGGGTCATCTCGCATGCCAAAGTCTGGCCAAGATATTAATAGATTTTAGATGAGTCCATAATTCATTAACCAAACTTTCTTTGGTGGGTAATTATTATATGTCATCCTCTGTGGACAAGGTTCTAATAACGTCATTACCAACTCTCTCTCTCTCTCTCTCTCTCTCTCTCTCTCTCTCTCTCTCTCTCTCTCTCTCTCTCTCTCTCTCTCTCTCTCATTCTCTGTTTTCCTTTCTTTTTTATGGCACTGCACCATACAGATTACTCAAAAGCCAATAAATAACCAAATTTGATCTCTTAACATTGATATTCAACCAAGTGAAAAATAAAAACAACAACAAATAAATGTGAGAGGCAATATTATTATATACATTGAATAGCTTTATTTCATGTTATAATTTCATACAACCAATAATAATACTTTATACAGTATAGCAGTATAAAAATTAGATTCGTTAATACTAGAATGGCTGCAGCATATTATATATTTGTTATTTTTAACGATAGTCCATTAATTTGATCGTGGCTGTCGAAGCCTTCGTAAACTCATAACCAGACATTGGTCAAAATACAATACGAGACGACCACCACCAAAAGAAAGTGAACATTAAGTCGTATTCAATAGTTTAAGGGGATCCTTTATTTCCCTAGTAGGTATCTACTACTAACGCCAAGTCACGTTTAAACTTTTCCTTTTAATCGCCAGGTATCGTGGTGTAGTTTTGGGGATTTTGGTTTGGTTTTGTTGTTGTTTTATTTTTTTTTTATTGGTGGGGGGGGGGGGGGGGGGGGTGGCCAGTGTTAGACCGTAAATTTCGTTACCTGAAAGTCTAACACTCGTTTTATTTTTGACGCCATTTATTAGGTAGTACTAGACCACGTGATTTGTCGTGATTAGTGCTCAGAAAACAAGTGATTTTGAAGTTTAAACTATTGAATATAACTCTTAGATTCCCTGCCTTTTGGTGTTTGTCGCCTATTGACGCATATTTTTGATCACTGTCATCTATAAGTTAACAAAAGCTACGATACTATGATAAACTCACAATATAGTCAATTTCCATAACTTTTTCATGTGTGAAATAACACTTCATATCAACACACAAATACTGTGATGACGTCATGGTCGTCTTAATACTGATGAGATGTAAATGTGATGACGTCATGATCGTCTTAATACTGATGAGATGTAAATGTGATGACGTCATCGTCGTCTTAATACTGATGAGATGTAAATGTGATGACGTCATGGTCGTCTTAATACTGATGAGATATAAATCAATGTAAACATAAATTCGATTTAAAATGGAAGACATGTCGGAAAAATAGGATAACTATCCATGGTTTATAATGATAATGTTATTATAGTACGAGTGTCAATACAAATTCGAAACTTTCAATTCTCTCTCTCTCTCTCTCTCTCTCTCTCTCTCGCTCTCTTTCATTCTCTCTCTGTATTTCTTCCCTCTCTATCTCTCTCTCTATCTCTCTATCTATCTCTATATATCCATCTCCTTGCATTGCTTCATCTCACTCGCTCTCAGATACTTCTCTCCCCCCCCCCCTCTCTCTCTCTCTCTCTCTCTCTCTCTCTCTCTTTCTTTCTTTCTCTCTGCATATAAAAAATAACATGCCGAGATTAGGAGTATACTGGCCCCTTTTCCGTTCGTCAAGTCAGTGAGTCTACGACATGAGTGGGAAACATGAATGGTACAGACATCCACGAAAATGTGGACCAGGATCCAGATCACTGATTTTACTGATGTCTATAAAATAATATAACATTCCAAGACTAGGAAATCGAATACTGATTTTGACAGTGTCTATCAAATGCAACATTCCAAGAACCAAGAATACTGATATTGGCAGCGTCTGTCAAATATAACATTCCAAGACAAGTATTATGAATACTGATATTGGCAGCGTCTATCAAATATAAATTCCAAGACTAGGATAATGAATACTGTTTTGGCAGTGTCTATCAAATATAAAATTCCAAGACTAGGATAATGAATACTGATATTGGTAGTGTCTATTAAATATATCATTCCAAGACTAGGATTATGAATACTGATTTTGGCAGTGTCTATTAAATATATCATTCCAAGACTAGGATTATGAATACTGATTTTGGCAGTGTCTATTAAATATATCATTCCAAGATTAGGATAATGAATACTGATTTTGGCAGTGTCTATTAAATATATCATTCCAAGAATAGGATTATGAATACTGATATTGGTAGTGTCTATCAAATGCAACATTTCAAGACCAGGATAATAAATACTGGTTTTCGTAGTGACTATGAAATACAAGTTGTCCATAAAGTCTTTCCCTGATTTTAAATACCCATTATTCTAAAAACGTAATAGATATTTTGACCTGGTTTCCGCCGTTTTCCAGGAAAAAGTCATATTTTTATTTCACACAATTTAGCAAAATCAACCTGAACTTGAAAGACATCATTTTTCTCTTCTTCTATATCGGAATGGCTAAAAGAGCGACATAAATCTTTTTTTTTTTTTGTCTAATGTGATGGCATGAAACAAGATCGTCAAAGGTAACTCAGCAACCTTTGAGAAAGCCCAGTTTTCAGACCATTAGAAAAAAATGACTTTTCAAAAATATAGAATAATCAAAATTTGCTGAGACACATATCTAGTGAGAGATTGATCGAACTTCCGTCGACCAGGCGATTTTTATCGTACTGTTGCTTTTCCGAAATAAAAGGATTGAAAATGAGGTCTTTTAAGTTCATATTGATTTTTGTTAAATTGGTTCTGTAATGTGGATCTCTGGCAAATGGGCATAATTGTATGGCTTTTTGTAAATATCTATAACGGTTTATGAAAAATGGGCATTTGAAACCAGGGAAAGACTTTATATGTTATATAACATTCCGAGACTAGGATTATTATGAATACTGATTTTGGTTGTGTCTGTAAACATTACAATTGGTGTTTGTGTTTCCTTCCTAAGATCAAGATCAATTATGAATTTCCTAAAGAAAGAGGGAAAAGCAAATGAATATTCATTTACCTAAGGAATATAATAGTATTATAAAAATAATTAATTGAGTCATATCAAAAGTTGAAACTGAAGAAAGAGTCACTTTACTGATTTACAGGGAAGGTTTATCTCCAGGGGTTTTTTTTACATGAAAAGTCTGAGATAGTCCAGACTTGCAGTGTCACAAAGTGAGCATTCGAGGTTACATTTATTCTTGCTCAAAGAAAATAATAAGATGCTGACAGAGGGTTTGACCATAGACCTCCGAGTGAAAGTGCTTTATCCAGTCGGTATCCACGCCGATAAGATATTTTGCATGCAATCCACAGTGCCAATCTCGGAGTCCCGATAGTTCAGTTGTTAGAGTTCCCGCTTCCAACACAAAGGGACCGAGATCGATCCCGGTCGTAGTCTAGATTTGTTTCCAACCCGACTGTCCACGCAGCAGTGATTGGGTGGCTGGATCTGTCTGTTCGATGTGGCTGTGAATGTACTTTGCGAGAGACTAGCGTCCTATCCGTTTAACGCTCCTATCTCGTGCAAGTGAGATAACTCAAGTCTCGCTCAAGGAAAAAAAGATATAATAGTATTTCAATAAATTGAGCATCGGTAAACTGTAGATATTCATTTAATTCAATACAAACACAGACACAGACACACAAACACACACACACACAAATAAAAAAAGACAAAACTCAAACACACAAACACACACACACACACACACACAAACACGCGTATACACATAAATACACTCCCAAATAGAAGAAAAAATTATTTCAAAGATATTACTTAATTTTCACCCCCCCCCCCCCCCCCAATATATTATTATAAGACGTCTCAAAGACGACAATAATAATAATAATAATAATAATAATAATAATAATAATAATAATAATAATAATAATAATAATAATAATAATAATAATAATAATAATAATAATAATATGATCATTCCACAGTCTCGAATGGAATTTTTAAAGGATAGAGCTGTTAGAATTGTACGATCTCAATTTAAAACCAAACACAAAAAATCCCAAAAAATAGAACCAATGATATCGATGATCGGCGGATCAAACCTCTGAAATCCCAAGTTATGATTTAGCATAGAGGGAAGTGAATATAAAAAGACACAAACCAATACATCTGTGGATATGTTAATGTTACTTTGTCTCATGAACTAGGCCTCAATGTTCATTTTATATAGATAACGTCAAGATCCGGCTAACAACTGCTGGGTGGACAGGGGGTCAGAAATACTCTCGACTACACCTGGTATCGATCGTGGTCCCTTTTGTGTGTGAAGCGAGTGCTCTACCAACTGAGCTATTGGGAAACCCAGGAATATTAAATTTGAGTTAATAATATTTGTATTATTGAAGAAAAACAACTTGTTTTCTTTAGCGACGGAAAAAAGGTAAAAATTCATATTTCTGATCATTTAAATGTTAAAGTCACTTTCCGACTTACCACCGTTTTGAAGGGATGGGTCATATATTTGAGACAAATCGCGTCAAACTCTTATTATTTCGGAGTAAACCGACGTGCAAATATAAGCAGGTCTGATAACCGAACGCAATAACGGGTTTGATTTAATATTGTTATAATGGACAATATTTTGTCTTGGTCTGAGAGTACATATCAGAGTAAAGCAGTTTAGCCATTGGCCATAAGGGACCGTGTTATATAATTTTACAGTGGCATCTTTAAAACATTGCACATTTGTCGGTATGTATTTTATGACATATTTATTTGATGTCAATGAATGATGATGAAGATGGTAATCATTGCTGGCGAGAGGATGGTTGTGGTATGATATAGAGGATATGACATCTGAATCTATAGTCGTGTGAATCATCAAGAAATGGAGGAGAAAAAAACAACAACCGAATGTATATTTATTAAAACAATATTCCGTTGCTAAGGGGCGGATTTTTCTCCATGGAACTGACAGAATGGTGGTAGTCGTGGGTGTGTCCTGTCAACACACTGGAAAAAGGCCCGTGCAGGACAGGGGGCGGGGCCTGGTGGGCGTGACTCACTTGATTGATGCTTGACTGGTTGGGTGGCACCGATGAATTCCATTTGGATTCTTGTTTGATTCCAGCTGTAAGAAGGGGGGGGGGGTGGAATTGGGAAAGGGGGCACGGGGTAGGATGAAATACGGTGATTAGAATTGATTTCTTTTCTTTTTTTTTTCTCATTAAAATAATGTTGTTTAATTGAATAATAATTGCCACCTGTGTCATATTTATAATATGAATGTGTGCGTTAAAATCATCGTCATTATCATCATGATGATCATCATCATGGTCATCATCATCATCATTATCATCATCATCATCATCATCATCATCATCATCATCATTATCATCATCATCGTTGTCGTCGTCATCATCATCATCATCATCATCATCATCATCATCATCATCATCATCATCATCAGTAGCATCATTCTTATCATTATCATTACTATAATCATTATCATCATAATCATTCACGTCTCAAAAACAACAATAACAACAACAACAAACAACAACAATAACATCAGCGGCACCAGCACCCTATAGTCGTAATAATGATGATGGTGATGCAGGTACGTAATAATAATAATAATGATAATAATAATAATAATAATAATAATAATAATAATAATAATAATAATAATAATAATAATAATAATAATAATAATAATAAATTATGCCTTTTGCGCCACGATATCGTAGGATATCGTCGCCTAGGCATTCCACGAAGGAATATAGATAACTCATCAAACAAGATGTCTGATGTCAAAAGGAATCACCCATGTTGTCCAAGTGAGCAAATTGGGGAGTAATAATCTTGCTCAAGGAAACAAACGAAAGTGCCTGAAGCGGGGCTCGAACCCGGGTCATCCGGATCACAGTGCAATACCTTAACCACTCGGCCACTTCGCCCCCGATAATAATAATAATAATAATAATAAGAAGAAGAAGAAGAAGAAGAAGAAGAAGAAGAAGAAGAAGAAGAAGAAGAAGAAGAAGAAAAAAAAAGAAGAAGAAGAAGAAGAAGAAGAAGAAGAAGAAGAAGAAGAAGAAAAAGAAGAATGATGATGATAATGATAATAATAATAATAATAATAATAATGATAATAATAATAATAATAATAATAATAATGATGATGATGATGATAATAATAATAATAATAATAATAATAATAATAATAATAATAATAATAATAATATTAATAATAATAATAATAATAATAATAATAATAATAATAATAATAATAATGATGATGATGATAATAATAATAATAATAATAATAATAATAATAATAATAATGATATAATAATAATAATAATAATAATAATAATAATAATAATAATAATAATAATAATAATAATAATAATAATAATAATAATAATAATAATAATAATAATAATAATAATAATAATAATGAGAAACTCATCAAAATATATTTACAGTTGTGTCTTACCATGCAAGTCATCTGGAAGTTTCAGCTTCTCCTTGATACTGGAGGCGATGCTGTTGTTATTGTTGTTATGACTATGGCTGTTATTGTTATTGTTACTGCTGTTATTATTGTTCGACGTCGAATTACTGTTGTTATTGTTCCCGTGGCTGTTGTTATTGTTGCTGTTGTTGTTGTTGCTACTGTTGTTGTTGTTATTGCTGTTGCCGCTGTGGTTGTTGCTGCTCCCATTGGTGTTGTTATTGCTGTTGGAATTGGATTCTGTCTTGACTTGTGAGCTGTTACTGTTGGATTGGGATTGCTGTTTCATTCTCTCCATTTTTCGAAACTTTGCTCGTCTATTTTGAAACCAAACCTTAGAGAGAGAGAAAAAAAAATCAAATTTACAACTGTCAGCTTATTTAATTACAGTAGTATAACTCAAATCACTGAAAAGGGCTATGTGCGGCGATGTGGTCTAGTGGTATGACACTCGCTTTCGGATAGGAAGGTCCTGGGTTCGAGCCTCGCGCTCGGCGCATAATTGAGTCCTTGGAAAAGGCTCTTTACTCACATTCTCTCACCGTACTCAGGTGTATAATGAGTACCTGGCCGTTAACAGCAATGTCTTTGTCCGAAAAATTGTAATATCGCCTATCAGGCGGCATGTCCCGTCCTACATGTTAAATGTTGCTGTTGACCAGGGACCCCTTGTAAAGCGCTTTGAACACATTTTAGTGGATATTGCGCTATATAAAAGCTCCTTTTTAAAAAAAAAAGGGGGGGGGGGGTTAATACAGTGGAATCCACATAAAGCAAACACTCATAAAGTTAACTACTGGTTAAAGTCAACACCTCTTGTTGGTCCCAAATTGTCAGTTCTTTATTTAAGTGTGTTTCATTGATTATGGATAAAGTCAACTTTGCTTTAAGTCAGTCAACCAATATTTCTGGTCCGGCGGTGTTGACTTTATCAAGAACCCATTGTAATGGGATACAACAACATAGAATGCGTAAACATACGCCTTTTTATAATTATACACAGGCAAATCTTCATTCACCTATATACATGTAATTATGTTTCATATATTATATTAAGAAAGCAGACCACACTCGTTTTCACATTTCTATTCCACACAGTACAAATAGTTTATCTTTTTTAGTACCAATATTATTATTTCAAACGAATTCTCACCTGATTCAAGTGAGATGATTTGTAACATGTTTACACAGAAGACAAATCAAGACTCAGGGATTTGTTACTTATTGTTATGCTTACTACATGCCGCTGACCGGGCCTTGACCTTGTTACAAGACAAAACACCAATCTGCTCAGCCATCATTTCATCGATAAATCGATCAAGCGATCAATCTATCAGGAAAGATAGCCACAAACCCGATCCCTTCGCTCGTCATCAGGAATCAACCATTTGATTTTTTTACCAATCGAAACATGGAATTTGTGACACACCTTCAAACGGGGCTCGGATAAACATAGTTGGTTGTTGATAAACTGATAAACAATTGAATGAATGAAATCGATCTCTCTCTCTCTCTCTCTCTCTCTCTCTCTCTCTCTCACTCTCTCTCTCTCTCTCTCTCTCTTTCTCTCTCTCTCTCTCTCCCTCTCTGACTAGTTATCACACGACTTTCTCTGGAACAGATTATAAATATTTAAGTTTTCACGTGTTTTCTATGTTGGTTCTAATATCGTGCGGTAGAACAGTAGGTATTTCACTAAGACAAGCGAAATCGATAGTAAAACCTGTGCAGTTTGCGATGTTTACCTACCACCAATCATGGCATTGTTTACGTTATGACGACTGTCCGAGAGGCGTGGTTATGTTCCCTTCCACTAGGTGTCTATTGCTGCTACTCTAACGAGTCATGTGGTAAACGCCCTTTTTCTAAATTGCCCAAACGCTCCTGAAGAAACTTCCAAAAGAATTATGGCATTGTCGATCGGAAAAATTATTTTAAAAACATCTTGAGACTGTTTTCTTTTCGGAATTAATGTGTTAATGTTCCCGTAAAGCGCTTTGAGCACTTCTTTTTGATATGGTAGAGATCTTAACAAAAATATCGGATTAATATTATCAGCTGTTAACTTTGATACTAGACTTTATATAAGTACAGATCAATCAATTAACAATTGGTAAAGTGGTTTGACAGATTGATAAATTGAAGTATTTTAGTGTTTGTTGGACAGATTCATTTATAGAGTTACTGACTGATTGATTGTTTTTTTTTTTTTTTTTTTGCTAGGCTAGTTAACAAGTTGGTTGATAGATTAACCAAGTGTTGGATTTGGTGGTTGGTGGTTAACAATATATTTTTGTGATTGATTGATTGGTTGATCAATCTTAGCATAAATACATTCAATGAGAATATTTTGGATTGCATTCCCCTTCCAACAACTTTGACTCAAATTCTTACATGTTTTAAAAATGTTATTCTTTTTTTAATGGTCAATCAACTAAATGCATTCATGAACTGTGAACATGTCAAACGCTCTGGACAGGCTATCTACGAGAATGGTTTACCTGGACTCTGGCTTCCGTCAAGTCAGTCTTCATGGCAATCTCCTCTCTGGTGTAGATGTCCGGGTAATGTGTTTCTGAGAAGGCTTTCTCTAGCTCTTTCAATTGGGCGCTGTGAAAATCAAAAATACATCACAATGTCATCTTTGTATTCCTTAAAATGTTTTATAAATGGGGGTCCCGATAGCTCGGTTAGTAGTGCACTCGATTCACAAGAACAGTGGCCGAGATCGATCGCGGGTGCAGTTGAGATTTTTTTCTGAACCCCCTGTCCTCCAGCCGTGATTGGGTAGCTGGATCTATTAGATCCGACGGAAAGTACGTTGCAATAGACTGGTATACTTTCCAAAGAGTAGCAAGCAATTGCTATTGTCCATTTCACTCTACAGGAACGGGGATAAGTACCGTTCCCATGGGCCTATTGGCTCTAAAGGACTATTATTTATAAATGACTGCTCATTCCTAATCGTATTCAATAACAAAGCGATCACCAGGCACATTATCTTAATTTTGAATTAGTCTAAAAGTTATAAAAATGAGTACCTGGCCCGATGTCGTTGCCTCTGTCGAAAGTAAAACTTTAATTGTGCCTCGCAGGAGGCATGTCTCATCCTACATGTAAAATTATAGGTTGATTTTGAATTTGGACATCCTGTTAAGCGCTTTGAATATACTTAGTGTATTCGTTTTAAAATTACGCCCTCCTGCGTCAACGTTAGCTGCCATAGCCTATACATTCCAAGAAGAAATATAGATAAACCATCAAACAAATGTCTGCTGTCAACAGGGGTCCCCTTTTTTTGGTCCTAAATGAGCAAATGGGGGTCAACAATCTTGCCAGAATATAGAAAAAAAAAAAGTACCTGTAGCTGGTCTCGAACCCTGGACCTTCCGAATATTGTGGATATTATACTATGTAAACGGTCATGTTGGTATTTTTCCCCTAGATGTCACGCCCAAAAGTATGGATTAGAACAAAACAAAACAAAACAAGGCAAACAAAAGTATTGTGACATTAAATGCAAACTGTTCATACAGACCTGGTAAAGGTAGTTCGAATCCGCCTCTGCTTTCTCTTCTCTGGGCTGACAGAACTGTCATGACTGTGTTGGTACATCTTGTATGGCAAACCTGTCACAGGAGGACAATAAAACGATGGCTTTTTTGAATAATATAATATAGTTTATTAATGATTATTATTCTACCCCTCTCTCTAAATAATAACGCGTAATGATATCAAGTTTACAATAATAATTTGTGACGTTAGATTATCAAACGTTAAATTTCACTAAAATTAGATTTTTGAAAAAAGAAGTATCATTTAAATAGTTTTAATGTCCTTTAATCAGAGAGGACGAAATCGGAATTGATTGAGGGGTAGAATAAAAGATGTCTTACACTCTTGCGCTTTGGAAATCGAACTTTGTTCCCAACGAGCACTCGCAAACCCGTGCAGCGGTTGGGAACGCGTCCGGAATTCTAAAAAGCAAGAGTGTAAAACGTATACAATTATGATTTCAATGATGACCAAATCAAAAACAATCGAGAAAGAAGTAAAAATGAACCATTTTTTTTTTTTTTCTTGTTTTTTTTTTTTTTTTTTTTTTTTGTTTTTGTTGTTTATTTTTCTTTTGTGTGTGTATGTGTGTGTGTGTATTTTTGTTGTGTTTTTTTTTTTCCAATAGCTCACTTGGTTTGAGTTAATATTCTTTGTATTATTGAAGAAAAATAACATATTTTCTTTAGCGGGGGAAAAA
>NC_088363.1:17091519-17106519 GCF_034508935.2 Berghia stephanieae
CTCCCTGATGGATTGGTCGATTGGTTGTCGAAGGCAGTACACCAAGTAATTGGAGTTTTATTCAATAAGTTGGCCCGTCCCCTCCATTGTTCCCAGAGAAAGTCTGAGAAGGTTGTCTAAAGGCGGGCCGCCCCAAACAAACGCACGTTTAATTCCTCCTAGTCCTCTCAGCTAGCTCTGCCCTCTTGCCCCCTCTTCACCTCGGGTGTCCGACGGAATGAAGGATGACTTCAAACCAACAGAATGTCCAAATTGGGTTTGGCATAAAAGATGGACATCAATGGACCAGTAATGTTTTATCTTTTTCTTTTGCTTCTCTCTTTTTTTTTAATTTACTGTGATGGTCGTGGTCCATTTGATTCACACGGTTATTGGTGAGCTTTTCAATGGTCGAGCCTTTTTCCAAGGCAAAGTCAACATTGAATTCAACCATTTGGCTTACGATATAAACTGGTAAAATTGTATCCTTTTTTAAAAAGATTATTTACAGTTATGGTTGTGGCCTAAGTGATTCAATTATTATTGGTGAGATATTCAACTTTCGACTCCGTTTTCAAGGAAAAGCTAAGTTAGTTTGTGAAGTTTTGTGGTTTCAATGTGTGACGCTTGGCTGAAAGTCCTTGGTTTGTTCGCTTCTTTGGTTTGATTTGACTGTTATGGTTGTGTTCTAATTGACTCAATTTGTTATTGATGAGATATTCAATGGTCGAACCTTTTCGAAGGCAAGACAACATTACATTCAACGATTTGATCTCGAGGTTGACCATCAATTAACCAATAATAATTTATTATTTTCCAATTTTGAAAAATATCCTTTATGGTTGTGGTTTTGGCCTTATTGATTCAATTGCTTATTTTGTGGAATATTCAACGTTCAAGCCTTTTTTCCCAGGCAAAGGTAACCTCTTATTCAACGGTCAAGTGAGTTGTGGTCTCGTGGTGGTATGACGTTTGATGAAGGTTCCCGGTTTGTTTCGTTAATTTCTACTTTAAAGTTATGGTTATTGCCTAGAGTAATCGTACAAGCTTCGCACGACTCGCGACATATTTGGCCAAATCCTGATCTGCAGACATGACTGAATTAGAATGACAGTTGGCGGGAGTTCCACAGGGAAGGGACAAATCTGCACATACTGTTTTGTAGCCCATTAATTAGTCTTTATTCTGAATGCGATTATTTTCTACTAGCGTTATTTATAACAAGTCACAATTCAGTTTTTTTCTTCCACCAAAAATATCCTTGTGTTCATCACTTCGCACACTTTACCTTATGTGTTCATCGCTTCGCACACATTTTCATCGGTTCGCACACCTGTCATTCAAACCGATAACTCTACTCTTTAACATATATTTGATATGTTTTATCTAGATCCATTTGAATGACGGTCAGTTAGCTATTTTATCGAAGGAAGTATCTGATTCCTCTAATCGTTATTTGGTGAGATATAAACGGTCAAGCTTTTTTTTTCCAAGGCAAAAAACATTATATTAAATGATTCGGCTTAGAGGATAGACACCGATGAACCAGGAATATTTTATATTTTTATCCTTTTTTTTTTACTGGCCGAATTCAAATAGTTATTCGTAAGATATTCAGTGGTCGAACCCTTTTCCCTAAGCAAAGATAACATCGTATTGAAAGGTTTAAGTAGTAAGGCTTTATGTATGGATTTGCCATCTCGTGGTATAACTCTGTATCTGACTTGTAGGTCCCTAATTTAAATAGTTCCTTTGACAAAATTACTCTTATGGTTGTGGCTTTATTTATTCAATTGGTTATTGATGAAATATTAAAAGTTCGAGCTTTTTCCAAGGCAAGGTATAATATTATGTAGTGACCCATCGCTTCGTAACAGTATTATGTTGGGGTAATTTAGATGTTAAATATTTATAATCTAGTTGAAATTTTTGGGCTTTTATTGAGAAGTATAGATCTACTTTCTTAAAGAGGCTAAAAGGAAAGAAAATTATATTTCTGCTCATGTTCGCTTAAAAAACATTTTTTGACATCGATCTGGTCTGCCATATTACAGTTTGTGACGGTTTCTCACATATTGTTAAAGGATTTGTTACAGAGGATAGACATCAATGAACTAGTTATGTTTACTTTTGTATGTGTATGAGTGTCTGTTTGTGTGTGTATGAGTGTGTGTGTGTGTATGTGTATGTGTGTGGTTTTCAGTCGTGGTTATAAAGTTGCAAAATGACGCTATGGTCTTGCCCGTATATCCCGAGTTTATACCGGTTTCTCCTCTGCCATGCGAAACGGACAGTTGTAATTGCTTATTCCACTCTAGATAGGACGATAGTCTATCGCATAGTACTTCCGCCAGACCTGACAGACCCAGCTACCCAATCATTGCAGGGTGAACGGGGGGTGGGTTGGGGGGGGGGGAGTCGGAAAAGATTCCGACTTCGCCAGGGGTTGATCTCAACGAACGATTGGACGTTGGTCTATTTCAAGGAATTTGCCCCAATTTCAGAACATGCCCTTGTTTACAAATCACAACTAGACGTATACTGGAATCAAACTGGACTGATTCGCAGGGCATTTTCACTCTTCTCTATTGATAATTTCATCGGAACTACTAACCTACTAACTTTATTTAGATGAGAAACAAAGGGCCTGGGGACAATACAAAAAAAAAGCTGGACTATAACAGTTAACAGAATCTTTAACACATGCTTTCGAAAGAGAGAGAAAGAGAGAAAGAAATAACGCGATGTATGAGAATAGTGAAACCCCATTCTGGAAGAAAGAAAAAAAAACATTCTTAAAATTTTGGCCAGAAAAGTTGTCCTTCAAATATCGAACAATTAAAATGACTAATATCCTGTTAAAAACACTCAATCCTGGGACCTCAAGGAAGTCCCAAGTTTGAGAGTTTTTGACAAGATGATATCACTTTAAATGGTCGATATTTGAAGGACAAGTTTTCTGACCAAATTATTTTTAATGTGATGTTTTTGGGGGGTTTTCTTTTAGAATACGGCAGGCTTCCTATCGATGAATGTGTTGGGTAGGGAAATTCGATAAGGGACGCAAGAGGGGGGTCTGGACTGTGTCACTGCCAAACCCAGGGACTCTGGACTAGGACGGGCAGGGGTGGGAAGTAGGGGTCCCGTTTCTCGATCCTCTGAAACAGAACCGCGGAAGATTATCGCGAATACAGGAAGGCTGTGCCTGTTTTCCAGCCCTGCCATACACTGACAAAACACATCTTTTTTTTCTCCTTTTTTATTTCATTTTGGCCGAAAAACTTTTGATTCAAATATCGATTGATAAAGACGACCTAACAATTGATTTGTGAAAAGAAGTAGCTATAAAGTTTTGGAACTTTTTTTACAAGTTTGATGACCTTAAAATAGATTATTGATGTTTTTTAGTAAATGTTTTCTTCCTAACATAAGAAAAAATAGTGGACTGTCAATGCACAGCAACATTTGCCTAGCGTAGAGGGAAATGAACGTAAAAAAACAAATGCGATGTTCAACTTCTACATAATAGCCAGATTGACTTTCTCTCAAATCATAATTTCTATTATTATTTTATTTGAATTTAACAACTGTCTGAACTGCTTTCATTAAACTAAGGAAAAGAAATAATTTTTAGAATAATTAGAATAAAACAATGGGAGAACTGAGACCCAAATTTGCATCACAGTCACCGATATCTTTATGAAAACGATTGGACACGATGTCAAGTAAACGTAAAATCGAATTCCAGCTGCAAAAGTTTGATGTAAATGACAAGATCAGACGACATTCCATGTAAACTGCGATTATATGGTACTCCGAAATGGTTGTTTATTGATATTCATTTTCTTTTTAAAAATGATATTATGATTTATTGTCGATTCCCCTGACTGCCATCAGAACAAGAAGTGAGGTTTTACGTTATTTATTCTTCTTTTGCAAAGATAAATTAGTTTGTCATAATGATTTGGAAAAAGCTACTCCATAGTTAAATGTTTTGAATAATAAAAAAAATCTCAAGATTTGAACGCTTGTATACATATTTTGGATTTATACATGAACAAATTTGGATATATAGGTCAAAAGTATACAAAAATAAATAAATTAACAAATAAATAAACTATATATTAATTAATGGGTGATAAATAAGCAATAAGTAAACAAATAGATAAACAATTATGCACTGTAATTGGGTGGATTTCCATGCATTTCTTTACTATACCGGCAGTGCGATCATAATATAGACATCTTTTCATTTTATACACCATTTTGTCACACACCACTGTGTGCTAGATCTCTTTAACTAATAAAAATAAAAATAAAAAAATAAATAAACAAATAAAATTCCCTTTTTCATCCCATAGGGGATATTTGTCTCTAGGGTCTATTCCAAGAGAAGACTGGAATAACCCAGGCGTCAGCCGCAGTGCAGCGCCACAAACTGAGCCATTCAGGGCGAAGTGACTTGCTCAAGGACACACATCGCAACGGGTAATCGAACTCGGTACTTTTTTTGGTACGAAGCAAAGACCGCACCGCTGAGCCACTTGCATCCAATACTCATTGCCATAATAATATAGCCTATTCGTTCACGCCTCTAGTCATAGATCCAAAGCCAGTCAAAATATCGCGATCCAGACCATCCTCGGTATTGATTGAAATTAATTGAGCTTTTATATAGCGCAATATCCACTAAACGTGCTCAAAGCGCTTTACAAGGGGTCCTTGGCCAACAGCAACATTTAACATGTAGGACGGGGCATGATGCCTGTTTGGCGATATTCCAATTTTTTGCGGACAGAGACATCGCTGTTAACGGCCAGGTACTCATTTTACACCCCGAGTACGGTGAGAGAATGTGAGTAAAGAGCTTTCTCCAATGACTCAACTATGCGCCGAGCGAGACTCGAACCCAGATCCGTCCGATTCGAAAGCGCATGTCATACCACTAGAACACATAGCCACACAAATTCGTACAGTGCAACTCAGCAGCAGTCTCCACAAAGATGTTTTACCACATAAAATTATTTTTTAAATGTCCATCTATTTTTTCTTCTTTCTTTTAGATATATAGATCTATTAAATGAACGGATAATATTATTGAAGAGGTTAAGGTCGTATTCCGGGATATAAAACAACTTTTGATGAAATAGATGACAATATTAATTTATCCTACTTGTTGTAACAGGAGAACAAAAACATTACGACAGTGAGGATAGAATGATTTGAGAATTGATGTTGATCGGAAAAATACTTTCCTATTATGAAAAAAAAAAACACATTTTAAAAAAATTTGGCCAGAAAAATCGTCCTTCAAATATTGATCGATTACAATGACCCTCGTCTAGTCAAAAGCTCTCAAACCTGAGAGTTTAGTGAAGTCCTAGGTTTGAGAGTTTGTGGGAAGATGAGGATCGTTTTAATCTATTGATAGTGGAAGGACGAGTTGTCTGGCCAAAATTTTGAAAACGTGTTTTATTTTTTTATTTTTTTCAGAGTACAGGGGAATTTTCTTATATAATAATGATAATAAAGATTGATTTCTCTCGTTGCTGCGACCATAACGATTATAATGGCTTCCCGATCCAGGCAGACAACAACAAGAGATGAAGTGCGGCTATGTGGTCTTGTGGTATGACACTCGCTTTCGGATCGGAAGGTCCTGGGTTCGAGCCTCGCGCTCGGCGCATAGTTGAGTCCTTGGAAAAGGCTCTTTACTCACATTCTCTCACCGTACTCATGTGTAAAATGAGTACCTAGCCGTTAACAGCGTTGTCTTTGTCCGAAAAATTGTAATAATATCGCCTAACAGGCGTCATGTCCCGTCCTACATGATAAATGTTGCTGTTGACCAGGGACCCCTTGTAAAACGCTTTGAGCACATTTAGTGGATATTGTGCTAAATAAAGCTCAATTAAAAATAAAAGTGAGTAGGAAAGTGCCAGAAGACAATAGAGAATAAAAATTTCGCAGGCGGCGATGAGGGCTCGAACCCGCGACCTTCTGGCACTTTCCTACTCACTTCATTTCTTGTTGTTATCAACATAAGTGCCTGCTCCACTCACTTTTCTGAATTAGTTAACAATCCAGGCAGAGGGAAGGATATAAGGCATTCCGAATTGCTCCAGAACGGGTATAAATAATACTTCCTGGTTTTCTAGACCCACAACAACCACGACGCCTAATGGGTCAGGAACGGAGTCTGGATTATGTGCTAAAATGGAATTGCAAATATATAATATGACCCCCATCGTCTCTAAACGGTATTCGTGTTGGGGTAAACTTGATATACTTAAAATTGACTTTCTTTGATTAACTTATGAAATATGTGACCCATCGTCTCAAAACGGTATTATGTCGCGGTGAGTTGGACCGTAAAAAGTGAATTCAGAATTAAAATGAAAAAAAAAAATTGATTTTGAGTTTTTCGTTCTGTTTTGTTTTGGGTTGTTTTGTTTATTGGGTTTTTTTTTTTTTTTTTTTTTTTGTTTTTTTTTTTGGTGGGGGTGTTATTTCTTTTATTTATTATTATTTTATTTTTTTTTTTTTTTTTGTTTTTGTTTTATAAAAATGTTTCTTTTTTGTATGTTTTTTTTTTCGTATTTTTTATTTTAATTTATTTTTTTTTAATTTGAAAGATGAAAACAAAGTTGTATTAAGTCTCCACCATCATAATGAACAGAAAACAGTTGCGTGTTCGTAGCTAGTGAATTCAATTCCCAGAAACTAGTTTATCCCGGAATAAAACCGTTTTAAGACATATAATTTCAGCTGAATGTCTTCCGTGGAGAAAGTGAACTATTTCTCTTTATCATCAAAAAAGACTGAAATTTCGTAGGTTTTGTTAGGTTGATATACAATTTCAACTTCTCCATCCATTTCAAATTCAGACACAATACCAGACTAACGTGGTTTGACAAAGTGCCAAATTCTGACCTTTGGACAAGAACAAACCAAGAGCAAATGGATGTCCAGGTCCGACGCAGAAAGGGACGATGGGTTGGCCATGCCCTGCGGAAAGTGCCCTGTAAAATATTACCAAGCAGGCTCTCGAATCGAACCAAGAAGAAAGGGCAAGAAGAAACGGGGTCGTCGAAAAAAGACTTGGTGGAGAAACCTTCACCAAGATTTGTGCGTCTCCAATCTTACCTGGAGTGCGGCAAAGGACAAGAAGATGGAAGGGTATTGTTGAGGCCCTATGCGTCGCCAGGAGCCAAGAGGCATAAGTCAAGTAAGTAAGTCAACGTGCGATTAATTCGTAGAATTATGCCACCAGCTATCCTGGTGGTTGTTGTGATGACAATGACGATGATGGCGACAGTCATGATGATAACGACGACGACGATGATGATGATGATGATGATGATGATGATGATGATGATGACGCTGGTGCTGTTGCTGATTATGTTGATGGTAATAATGATGATGATAATGATGACGACGACGACGATGGTGATGATAATAATGATGATGATGATGATGGTGATGATGATGATGATGATGATGATGATGATGATGATGATGATGATGATGATGATGATGATGATGATGATGGTGAAAAAAATAATGAAGATGATGATGGTCATAATGATTAAGATAGCAATGATGATATACAGATGACATAATACTTACCCAAGAGATGTAGTCCCGAAGAACTATGTGGTGACGAGTATGGCTGACGATATCGGGCTTCATTTTCTGAAAACACAATATTAGATGGGAACATGTAAGTTTTTTTTTTTTTTCAACGAGCTTTTATATATAGCAATATCCCCTAAACGTGCTTAAAGCGCTTTATAAAGAAGATGTTTACAAACGATATCATCTATTTCAAACTCAATAATCTGACTGAGATGGGAACATGTAAGTTTGTTTGTTTTTTTTTTTAAACGAGCTTTTATATATCGCAATATCCACTAAACGTGCTCAAAGCGCTTTACAAAGAAGATGTTTACTAACTATATCATATATTTCAAACTCAATAATCTGACTGAGATGGGAACATGTAAGTTTGTTTTTTTTAACGAGCATTTATATAGCGCAATATCCACTAAACGTGCTTAAAGCGCTTTATAAAGAAGATGTTTACAAACGATACTATCTATTTCATACGCAATAATCGGACTAAACCGATTCCAACAAAAGAACAGTCTGTCCTGTGGCTTTGTGGTCTTGTGATATGATACACGGCCTCCCTAGTTCGAGTCCCATCGTCCGCAGCACAGAAGTTATATTATTATCCTTGGAAATGGCTCCATAATAATAATAATAATATAATAATAATAATAATAATAATAATAATATAATAATAATATAATAATAATAATAATAATAATAATAATAATAATAATAATAATAATAATAATAATAATAATAATAATAATAATAATAATAATAATAATAATAATAATAATAATAATAATAATAATAATAATAATAATAATAATATATATATATTATTATTATTATTATTATTATTATTATTATTATTATTATTATTATTATTATTATTATTATTATTATTATTATTATTATTATTATTATTATTATTATTATTATTATTATTATTATTATTATTATTATTATTATTATATTATTATTATTATTATTATTATTATTATGATTATTATTATTATTATTATAATTATTATTTTTTATTATTATTATTATTATTATTATTATTATCATATATTATTATTATTATTATTATTATTATTATTATTATTATTATTATTATCACCATCATCATTGTCATCATCAAATACGAAGTTAATAGATGAGTGGATGGATAAATAATCGATTAAATAAATAGTTTTTGAATAAACAATTGAAACACAAGCGTAATCTTATCATAATATACAAAATCACCATCATCATAATCTAGGCCATCATCAATATTCTTATCATCGTCATCATCGTCATCATCATCATCATCATCATCATTATCATCATCATCATCATCATCTTCATCATCATCATCATCATCACCATCAACAACATTACCACCACCGTCACTACAAACACCAACACCGCCCACCACGATTATAACTCAACATCAAAGCAATAATATATCCCATTATCAACAACACCATCTCATTCTCATCGTCATCAACATCAGCATCTTCACATCATTCGTCTTCATCAGCGTTATGAAACCCGTTGCGACAGTTGCGACAGACGATCCCCCTGGAAACAACATAACTTCTTACAGTCCCCCTGATCTGGCCTGGAAGTGGAAGTCAAGCATATCGGATTTCTCTACAGCTTCACCAATCATACACCTCCATCAGTGACCTCATACCATGGCTTTCGTGGCCTCTGTTTAGAACCATAACCCAGGCCTGCTTACTACTACGAAAATTTCGCACAACTACGAATATTTGGGTCCTAATTGATAAAGATATAAAGATCTTTAATTCAATAAACTTCTTGACCACAAAAGTTTAGCTGCCAGTATTATTAATAAAGGAGTTTAAAGCATTTTAATCTAATATATATATATATATATATATATACAAATTGGTCATTTTTGAAAGTAGTTATGTCTATTATGTTATTTCCCCAGAAAACTACGAATTTTTCCAATTTTAAGTTGGCAGGTCTGCATAACCCTCCTCCAACTAGGTGCAATATCATTGTGTGGCTATGTAGTCTAGTGGTCTGACATTCGCTGTCGGAGCACATTGTCCAGGGTTCGAATCCCGCTCTGAGCGACGCATAGTTGAGTCCCTGGAACATGATCTTTAATCACATTCTCTCATCGTACTCACGTGTAAAATGAGTACCTGGCCGTCAACAGCGTTGTAATACGTGTTGCTGATTGTCAGGGACCCATTTAACACGTTTAGTGGATATTGCGCTAAATTTTAACCAAAAAAAGCTCAACATTCGTCTTCATCAGCGTTATGAAATCCATTGCGACAGTTGCGACTGATGATCCTCCTGGAAGCAACATAACTTCATACAGTCCCCCTGGCCTGGCCTGGAATTGGAAGTCAAGCATATCGGATATCTCTTCAGCTTCACAAATCAAACACTTCCCCTAGTGACCTCATGTTAACATGTCTCCAACTAGGTGCAATGGCATTGTGTGGCTATATGTTCTATTGGTCTAATATTCCCCGTGGGAACGGAAGGACCAGGGTTCGAGTCCTGCTCCGAGCGACGCATAGATGAATCCCTCGAAAGAGCTCTTTATTCTAATTTTCTCACTGTACTCAGGTGTAAAATAATACCTGGCCCTTAAAAGCGCTGTTCATATCTGAAAAAAAAAATACTTGAAAAATCCCCCAACAAGCGTCATGTCTCGTCCTACATATCAGGTGTTGTTGTTGGCTAGGGACCACTTGTAAAGTGCCTTGAGCCCTTTTCGTGGATAGGCGCTATATAAATTATTGGTTTTCTTTACTATAACGTATTTATTGTGTAGATCTATGTATTTATTCATTTATTTACTAATTTATTTATGATTTATTATTCATGTATTCAATTTATATATTCAGTCTCTATTCATTTTTAATTATTTCATTTTTTTTTCTTGTTTTATAACTGTAGACTTTATATTATGTGGCTCCCTGGCAATGTGGTACAATGTCTAACCAGGTCACAAAAGTCAAGCAATTTTAAGCGTAGTCAGTGGGAGGGGGGATGTCTGGTAAGGCACTTAACACACATTACCCCACTCGACTCAGATGTGCGGCTATGTGGTCTTGTAGTATGACACTCGCTTTCGGATCGGAAGGTCCTGGCGCATAGATGAGTCTTTGGAACAGGCTCTTTGTTCTCGCATTCTCTCACCGTACTCAGGTGTAAAATGAGTACCTGGCCGTTAACAGAGTGGTCTCTGTTCGAAAAAAATGTAATATCGACTAACAGGCGTCATGTCACGTCCTACATGTTAAGTGTTGCTGTTGGCCCGGGACACCTTGTAAAGCGCTTTGAGCACGTTTATTGCCCTCAAGTTCAAGTTAATGAGTAATAAATTTTTAAAATAAATAAAAAAAACAGACGAATAGAAATAGATAAATATTTGCCCCTGGAGCCCGATTTATCCAGGTTTCTATAGCGTGAAACGGACATCAGCAATTCGTTGCTACACTATGGATAGAACACAATTCTATCACAAAGTACTTTCTGCCAGTTCAACTACAAACACCTAATCACTGCTGGGTTGGACAGGAGGGAGTGGGGTCGTCAAAAAAAAGAAAAATCGACTTCACCCGGGATCGATCTCAGTCCCTTTGTGTGTTTAGCGAGTACTCTACCAACAGAGCTATCGGGACCCCTTTCCCCAAGATTTTTAAAAAACATAACATAAAGAAATGATTGGAAAAAAAAAGTTCATAAAAAAAAGAACAATTCATACAAACAAATCACCATCAACCATTCATAATCATCACCAAAACCATCAGTAACATCACTGACATCGACATCAATACTATCATCTGTTATAATTGCTGTTTTAATTATCATATTGTCATTTCAACCATTTGTTACAATAATCTCTGGTTCATTCTCCCCGACTGTCCCCCTTTTCTATTCTCACTCACCCTCATTTAACCACCCCTCCTACCCCACCCCACCTACCATTCCTATTTTTCCTTCCTTCTGGAACCACATCAAAATCCCCATTCATCTCTACTCACTCGTGCCTTTACATCCTGCTACCCTATTGTGTTTTTAAAAAATGTTCTCTCTCTCTCTCTCTCTCTCTCTCTCTCTCTCTCTCTCTCTCTCTCTCTCTCTCTATCTATCTATCTATCTATCTATCTATCTATCTCTCTTTCTTTCTTTCTTTCTCGCTTTCTTTCTACCTCTTTATCTATCTATCTATATATCTATCCATCACTCTCTCTCTCTCTCTCTCTCTCTCTCTCTCTCTCTCTCTCTCTCTGTCTGTCTGTCTCTTACTTGTTTTTCTCTCAAACAATATTTTGCTTTCTAAAAGTCTGTTCATCGTTTTCCTATAAGAGGTAATAGCACACCTATTATCACCCAGAAAAACCCGGGTTTGGGCACTGAGTTCAACATCTTGTTTATTGATTGTGCAGGAAATTGAATTGACGGATAAAATCAGGCATACCTATAATAATAGTAAGACAGATTTCCTCATGGGAAATAATTAGTGAAATTTATTAGATCTTGCTCTCTCTCTCTCTCTCTCTCTCTCTCTCTCTCTCTCTCTCTCTCTCTCTCTCTCTCCCTCTCTCTCTCTCTCTCTCGCTCGCTCTCTCTATCTCTATCTATCCATCTACCTACCTATTTATCTATCTTTCTATCTATCAATCTATCTATCTATCTATCTATCTATCTATCTATCTATCTACATCCAACTATCTATCTCTCTGTCCTTTTTATAAGATCTGTGTCTTTTTGTTTCTATTTCGTTATTCGCTCTCTCTCTCTCTCTCTCTCTCTCTCTCTCTCTCTCTCTCTCTCTCTCTCTCTCTCGCCGCTATTTATCTCTCTTTCCATCTCTTCACTGCCAGTATCCCATATCCTAGATAGAACTTTACTTAATTGCTTTCATGCCTTGTGAGACCTGTAATTAGGCGCTCAGCATATCGTTTTCATTTGTACACATCTGCCACCGAGTGGTTTCCATCCTGGCCGTTTCTGAAGGCGCCTGGGTCCACGATGGGCGCCGAGCCGAGGAGCTTTTCGAGAGCTCAATTGATTGTATTCCACTGGGACGCTCGCCTCTCCCACCCTTCAAGTGCGCAAGAATGAATTAATGGACAGACCATCCTGTTTTGCACTCCATCTAATTTTGACTGCGGTCCATCGTCGTGGGGTGTTGCTAGTCAATAGATTTCCCTCTGTATAAAATAGCTATTTATAGTCAAGAAAATCACTGTGTAAATAAATAGATGTTAAATAAATGTGTTTTAAAGAGACTGAAAAGATAATCGTTATCCTCCTCATGAGTTAACTACTACATTTGAAATGCTAAATTAATCACATCCAAAGTTTGTTGTAGATATTTATTTTTAACCTTCAAATTGAATTGATTCACTTCTTTAAGTCAGAATTTCTTTTAATGGGAAAGGCACAAAAACAAAACAGTCCACCACATAACAAAAACAGCAACGACTAGAACTTAATTATTCTACCCCACATAAATAGCAAAGCGTATTGATATAAGAATATAATGAGATTTTTTGATGTCAGATTATCAAACGTTAAATTTAACTAAAATTTGATTTTTTAAAAAAGATACGTATCATTTAAATAATTTTGAAAATGTCTTAATGCAGAGATAACGAAGTCAGAATCGGAATAAAAGGAATAAACGATAGCTTGCATTCGTCTTGCGTTGTGGAACATCAACTTTGTCCCTAAGCGCACTGCAGACTCGTGCAGCTATTGGAGACACTTTCAAATGATTTTAAAGCAAAAGTTTAAGAATCACATTTTTTCTTTCCTTACAAATCATTTACAATATTTTCCAAAAAATGGCAGGCTTACCTAGCAGAAAAATTTATTTTTTAAACTCCAACTAGCTCTCTACAAAACAACTTTATGTTATTGTAAATTAAACAAAGATCATTCTTCAAAGTTTGTGATGTAACAAAACAAATCTGAATAAGAAAAATATATAAATATATATATATATATATATATATATATATATATATATATATATATATATATATATATATATATATATAATATTGTGTCGTAACAAATATGACGATTTTGATGCAAATGGTAAGGAGAAGGTTACAGTGTAATACAATATACTATTCTTACACTCTTGCTTTTTGGATGTCCAGACGTGTTTTCAATCGCTACACGAGCCTGCGACTTTGGAAATAAAGTTGAAACTTCAAAACGCAAGCGTGAAAGGGATCCTTCATTCTACCCCTCAATCGATTCTGATTTCGTTATCCCTGAATAAAATACATTTTAAAAATACTTAAATGATACATATTTTTCAAAGATCTGATTAACGTGAAATTAGCGTTTGGTAATCTGACGTTAATGGAAATGTTGCTGCACGCATCTTGAAGAAATAAATAATAATGTTAAATTGAATGTAATCTTCAATTTAATATACGAAAACAGATAAAATGGACGTTTAGGGTTTCCCCTTTATCAACAAAACAGGATGAATGAAATACTACAGACGAATGAGATAATGTGTCTTAACGCCACTACCACATTATCTCATTCGTCTGTAGTGTTTCATTCAGCCTGTTTTATTGATAAAGGGGATACCCGAAACGTCCATTTTATATGTTTTCGTATATCAAATGGAAGCTTACATTCAAGTTCACATTGTTATTTATTGGTAATCTGACATTACAAATAATCGTTGTAAAACTGATATTACGTGTTACTATTTATGGTGAGGGGTAGAATAATTATATTAAACCGTGATACAAAAACAACTCATTGGGTCAGTTACGTTAGATATAGATTATTGTTTTAGTTCCACTGGGAGTTCGATTTAGGTTTCCTCTTTTATGATACAAGTAATATGAAATGTGAAGAGATCACTGCTGAAAAGTGTGATGTCGGTAGCCAGAATCTATTTTTGGAAGATTCAAACGATAGCGAGTGTGGCCAGTGACAAAACGGGTGACAAAGGGCGTGTGCTCCTGTTTCTAGTCTCCGCATTGAGTACCTTAATTAGTTATCCCACCCACAGCCGTGCTTATGACTGGTGTGCTGAATGTCGTAAAATTGAGCGATTCCCATTATTATTATTATTATTATTATTATTATTATTATTATTATTATTATTATTATTATTATTATTATTATTATTATTATTATTATTATTATTATTATTATCATCATCATCATCACCACCATCATCATCATCATCATCATCATCATCATCATCATCCATCATCATTATTATTATTATTATTATTATTATTATTATTATCATCATCATCATCATATTATTATTATTATTAATATTATTATTATTATTATTATTATTATTATTATTATTATTATTATTATTATTATATCATTATTATTATTATTATTTTCATTATCATTATTATTATT
>NC_088363.1:17111519-17114019 GCF_034508935.2 Berghia stephanieae
TTATCCGCAAATCTCTCCGGCTTTTGAGCACCGATCGGCACGACAGATCGACGTAGCCCAAGCAATCATTGAAAAAGCAATTAGCTGGAGCATTTGTGTTTATCGGCCGATTCAGTGGGGCACGAGAACCGTCGCTTCCTCTTCTTTACCGGAAGTGGAGCGTGTAGAGGATGCTGCTTGATTCGCCACGCGAGTAATTGGCGAGAAATGGTCCCCGACGTATGCCCATAGCGCCCAGAATGTTTGGACGGATGTGGCAATTCACAATAACGGAACGGTCATGCATCAGTGATTTGTGGTTGAGCACAAATAAAAAAAAATATGATCATATTGTGTGTGTATGTGTGTGTGTGTATGTGTGTGTGTGTGCCTGTGTGTTTATATTTATGAGTGTTTGAGAGCGAGTGGGGGATAAAAGAGCTAAAGATGAAAGAGATAAAGGTTGGAGGGGCGGGTGAAGAGAGAAATTGAGTGAGCAGAATATGTATTGTATTGATGGAAGGAGAGAGAGAGAGAGAGAGAGAGAGAGAGAGAGAGAGAGAGAGAGAGAGAGAGAGTCCTGGTGGAAAGGGGGGAGGCAGAGACGAAGAGATAAAGAATGTAAATAAACCCGAGAAAAAGACGATACGAAGAGAGAGAGAAGAGAGAGAGAGAGAGAGAGAGAGAGAGAGAGAGAGAGAGAGAGGGGGGGGGTGGAGACAGAGAGAATATATATAAATATATATATATATATGTGTGTGTGTGTGTATGCGTGCGCGCATGTGTGTGTGATTGTAAACGCAGGAGGAGGGATCTAGATAAAGCAACGGCGCGTGTCTTCAAGAGCGTTATTACTTTTATGTCATGCTATCTACGCCATTATCAAAATAAGATAAGTAGGTAGATACATAAGAACTTCACAGAAAGATTGGTGGAGGCCTAATTTAATGGAGAGTTGTTTTTTTCGGGAGAGGAAGGTTGTTTTAATTAATTGATTGTGTTCCAGTGAGTTGATAAATTTACAAAATGTATACCATAATAATAGACTTACATCAATGTACACATATTGTGTAGGTCTGATAACCGAGCGTAATTATGGGACTGGTTAAAAAAACAGCGTTGTAATGAACAATATTATGCGTTGGCTTGAGAGCATTACAACAACGAGCCCATAACAATTTGGATTATCAGACCTGCAAATAAGTACACATCGACTTAAACTGATTTAATAATTTGGTTCATTATTTATGAAATGTACGTAACTGCCCCCCCCCCCCCCCCCCCCAATAATAATTTCTGAATAGAGGAGACAGAAAAGAAAAGACGCTACGTATATAATCAAGATGATATTTTTACCAACTTTGACATTCATCAATGTTTGTTGCACAGACGAAAGGTCTACGTCCGAAACGTTCATATAATTTTATGATGTCTGCCATTCATACAGCATGTCTCACATTACCCTTTTGCTTTTAAGATAATTAGGAAAAGGACGTAATTATTTGACCGTCTTTATCTGGTATTGTGTCGGACTGAACCAGCAGGTGACGAAAAGTAAATTAACCCTCTCCTTACTAACTGTAGGAAAATCGTCACGTTCGTTACGATACAACCAACATTTTTCTTATTCAAATTTCTTTTGTACATATTACTCGTATAATTTAAAGAATATGAACACTGTTTGTAGAGCATGTTTTTCTTGACAAATTATGTATGGCAAGAATTTTACTGCTATTATGTCTGAGTGGTAAAAAATATATTTTTGGGTTAGTTGGGTGTGAAGTTTGGGCGAAAATCCTAAAAATGGCTGGTAAGGAGAGGGTTAAGAATTAAAATGACCAAAGAGATGACATTTTAGAATTTAGCTAAATTGAGAATTGATGTTCTGATCTTCCTTCTTTACCAGTGAACTGGAAACTCGCATTGAAATCTTTGGTCATAAAATTCGTCCTTCAAAGTAGATCGATATAAATGACCCTGATCTTAGCAAAAACTCTCAAACCTGGAACTTTTTATCTGGCCAATTTTTTTACAATACGAGTTTGTCTAGAGTACGGCCAATAAAGAAATGTTGGTGTAAGACTCTTTTTTTTTTTCTTTTTTTTTTTTTTTTGGTTGGTGGAACAAACTTCTAAATAAATGTCTCGATTTTTACGGTCGGTGGATCAAAACTCTGAAGTCATCAAAGGTCTGATCCGCCCAAAATTAAATAAACATGGTGCGCAATGCTCGTGCGTGGACTTCAGAGTTTTGATCCGCCGTTCGTAAAAATCGGGACTTCAGAGTTTTGATCCGATGACCATCGATATTCAAGTTTTACCATCTAATCAGTCAGGACATAATACCGTTTTGAGGTGAATGGCCATATGTGTGAAAATAATAAGAAGACTTGAAAATATGAGCTTTTATATAGCGCGATATCCACTTAATGTGCTCAAAGCGCTTTACAAGGGGTCCCTGACCAACAGCACCATGTAACATGTAGAACGAGACATGACGCCTGTCGGGCAATATTTTTTTT
>NC_088363.1:17121519-17126519 GCF_034508935.2 Berghia stephanieae
AAATAGACTGACCGCGCTTTACAACTTATTCTTTGACAGCAGAGCAAAACGTGAAACGAATTTTAGTTTATAGTTCATACAGACCATAGGACTCGTCATGCGATTTTTTTTTTCGAATATCAATCTTACAATATCTTTAGCTGTTTGAGTCGAGATGCAAAATGTGTTATTATTATTATTATTATTATTATTATTATTATTATTATTATTATTATTATTATTATTATTATTATTATTATTATTATTATTATTAATTTTTTTAATTATTATTATGGTCATCATCATCATCATCATCATCATCATCATCATCATCATCATCATCATCATATTATTATTATTATTATTATTATTATTATTATTATTATTATTATTATTATTATCATTATTATTATATTATTATTATTATTATTATTATTATTATTATTATTATTATTATTATTATTATTATTATTATTATTATTATTATTATTATTATTATCATTATTATTATTATTATTATTATTAGTATTATTATTATTATTATTATTATTATTATTATTAATATTATTACTATTATTATTATTATTATTATCATCATCATCATCATCATCATCATCATCATCATCATCATCATCGTCATCACTATTATCATTATTCGGAAAACAACGCTATATAAGAGTTTTTATTGCAAAAATTACCGGGTTAAAATCACTGTTGACTTTCACAAAGGCACATTTTTATTTGTTATCAACAATCGTGTCGTGAAGTAATTTGCATAATCATTTATTGATCTAGTTATCTTATTATTTAATCATTTATTCACTTTTATTAATTATTCAATTTATTTATTTATCTATGTTTTAATTAGATTATTTCTTAAATTTGCTTATTTATCTATTCATCTAATATATTTTTTAGAAATTTATTTTGATATACAGTAATTACGAGAATAAATCAGAACTCAAATTTTCCGTTTTTATAGATGAATATCTTAAAGCTCTGTGGACAACGCAAGTAATTCCATACCTATTGTCTATTAGGTCGCAATCTAGATCCTTCAATAAACATAGGGATCGTGTTCGGTTCGATCACTTTAAGAATTCTAAGGCAGAGTAAACATAAAGTTGTTTTTATTAATATGAAAAGTAAAAGATTGTGTATGAGTCAGAGCCAGAAAAAAATTCTAACATTTGAAACCTTTACTGATTGTATAAGAACAGCAGTTACTGTGGACATTTGATTTTTGATTTAAAGTAAGTTGTCGATGTTTTTATTGATATATGTAGCCATTTAATGAATGTGATATTATTGTCTATTTTCATAATAACTTTCCCTTTTCCGAATATTTCTTCAACTCCCTTTTTTTGGAATAGGGATGTAGGAAGGGGGGAGGAGTAGGGAGAGAGAGAGTTAACTTTGTCATGTAAAAGTATTGTCTTTTGTAAGAATGTTCATTGTTCAATTCAACGGTATTTTAATATCACAATCTCAATTAACGTCGCGTTTCTATTGAAAATCAAATGTTGCTCCCGTATGCCGCTACTTTTAGAAAATTACAAGTTTTTTCTTTATTCTCGAAAAACATAAAAAGGCGACGACCAGGCATAGATGATGATCATTAGATCATGGCTTCATTCGTTCAGGTTATGAATTAGAAGCATAAAATGATTTAAAGAAAATTAGAACAACCCTGAAGTTAATGTCATTTGAAATAATCATATAATTATCCTAAGGTGACAAGACTATTTTATAATGTCTTTAGGTCTTGTTATATCGGACAACTCTTTTATCACTGCTTAAGCCGAAAGTCTTTACATCGAAACTAGTGTGTTGTATGTGGCTGAGAACAGGAATGCTCGTGCCAAGATACATGCACAAGGTGGAATAACCTTCACGACGTTCATTGAATAATGAGATTATGTCTTGAGAAATTAGAAGATAGAAGTGGAAGGCGACACATTGCAATAAAACACATCAATAACAATGATCAAGATGAAGATGTTGATTATGATGATAAGAGTGATAAGCAAGGAGAGGGTTCAAGAAGCAACCGCCCCCTGCAACAACAATCATTCACCTTGGAAGAAAGCGATCCGTCCTAAATGAATCCACGGTGTAACAAATGAACCTATAATTTAATTTATCCTCAAATGAAAGTCAAGATTACATAAAAGTGTCTAGCCCAGTCCCAGTGGCGACTGGTTTCTCCAGAATCCGATTAGGATCACTAGTAAAGGGAATTTGCTCACACACAAATGAGGCCTAATATAGTAAAGAGTAGGCAAAATACATTAGACCAGTGATACAAGCTGACCGGACAAATCCAGTTAGTTGTTTCCCTAGGCATGTCGTTTGACTTCATTTTTACTAACCTCCCCTTGCCGGTAGACCAGTACCCAATCCTCCTGCGAGCCGTCTCGGTGATCGTCGGACTGCAAGATTTGATTAAGAAATTGCCGCTCACTCTTGCCTCTAAAAAGATGCAGGACTAGATTCTATCTGCCTTATATCTAATTTAGGCCCCCCCACACGGGTCTAAAATGATCATTGAGTTTAGAAAGTGAGAAATTTGCTAAACACCACCAACTTATGTACACCCGGGCGCGTAATCGAATTGGCCGCACACACATCAGCCTATCAAGATGGGACTCAGCCCAACCCCGATATAAGGGACAAATCCTGTGCCAGAAATCGTGCCAGAGGGACAGGCTTTCCGGAAATCGATACATTTTGGCCCCGCCTACAGCCCAGTCGCTCTATAACAGAACAAATGCGGGCGTCTTTCATTGACAAATGTCGCCGTTGTTGAATGGAGCTGGTCTGTGACTTTGACAATCCGAGACATTTGATGTCCACGCTAGAAAATCGATACACATATCAGCATCACCGCATTGAGGTCGGCGTTTATCACTTTTATATAATTTTGTTTGCTCCAATAAATGAAATGTGCACGTGATGTTGAATAGTAAAATAAATTGTGATGCATTGACTTTCTTTTTAATGCCTCGGTGATGAGAAATGTGTTACATCTCAACTTCAATACCCAACAGGATAAAGAGGCAAAATAAAACCAGAAAACCAAACATTCTTTCCTCATTCTTTCTCACTATTGATTTGCCGTTATTATGGGAAAGACAATTTTTGTTGGTTATTTTATTGATTTGTGCCTACTCAAAAACAACAATGATAATCATTATAGAAAGAATGAGAGAATAAGTTATAAAGCGGGGGATGGCGATACTTGTACACGTGGCGTTTATTGCAAGGAATAGGTATACAATAGGAATATCAAGAATTTTATAATATTGTGATATATTATGGAAAGACATTTGCAAATAAAGAAGAAGATCTGAGGTTCGATTCCCATCGAAGGCAGACTAGTAATTAAAGACCCTTCCCCCTTTGCTTGTCTGTATATTTTATCTGGCTCTGGATGAGATAGCATTTTACAGTTACAACTTGTGATTATTGCTCTATTCTCATTATCAGGATTAGCAACATTTGCTGCATTATATATTGATGCTCAATGTAATAGAAGTAGTACTTACTTATCCGAACCAGCGACCACCTGAGCTCTAGCCCTTCGGTCTTGTGCCATGACGTAGAAGTTAGACGTCTTTTGTAGTTGTTCCAGGTGACTATAAAGTGTGTAACTGATGCTTGGATTTGGAAGTAGTAAAAGAAGTAGTAAAAAGTTGTCCTTTAGAGCAGTTTATCACTTATCATAACGGATATGTCCATTTTTTTCCACTAGAGTAAAAAGAACAGTAAGTCCTTTAGAGCCATTAGCCCCTTTGAGCTGGAGTTTATCCTGGTTTCTAGAGCGTGAAACGGACAATTGCAATTGCTTGCTACCCTTTTGATAAGAAGCTATTTCATCGCAAAGTACTTTCCGCTAGATCTAACAGACCCAACTACCCAATCACTGCTGGTTGGATAGGGATTCAGAAAAAAATGTTGACTGCACCCCGGATCGATCTCGGTCCCCTTGCCTTAGAAACGAGTGTTCCACCAACTGAGCTATCAGCCCCCCCCCCCAAAGTAGCTTATTATAATTCAACAGAACGCTAGTTCTCAAGCAGAGCATATTTCAGTTCGCCAGACCTAAAGTTGACCCAGATAAATGATTGATTATAGCTGGAGACAATTTCTATGTATTCCAATTTTCTTCGCGGGTCACACATGCGTGTCCTTTTTTTTTTCATTACTACATATTATAAGCTACCAAATCTAAGGGTTGTTCAACAGATTGTACAAGAATAAAGCCCTCAGGGACTGGACGAGCAAAAAAAATATCAAATAGTCGATTTTTGTGCTCCATTGTCATAATGTCTGAAGCTCGGAAATTTTTTTTGGAAAAAACAAATACAACAAGAAATTTAGAAAATATCCAATTATAGCGCTTGTAACTTCTCATAAGTTTTGTTGTCAAATTTATCTCTATACTGTTGATAAAACGTCTTCATAAATGAACATTTTTAGGGCGCCATATCTACTAAATGAGCTCTAAGTTCTTTAAAAATAATTCCAAGCTAACAACAACACTGAAAATACAAGAGGAAACACGCAACATGCAACCCGCTAAAATAATCCATTTTTGGCAGAAATATCATTAATACCGGCTAAGTACTAAATTTACACTAGAGTATGGTGAGAAATCTTGAGTAAAGAGCCTTTTCTAAGGACTCAATACTTTTCAACAGTCGTAACGTCACTTCCTTCCTAATGACGCATGGTAACTTAGTAACACTGGCTCTAAACTATCGGAACAATGGCGGACGCCGTATGAAATATTTCTCCGACGAGCATAAAAGCGTATCCCGAGGAAAAAAAACCCCATAAATTTCATAATGTTTTGACTTTTACACATTCTGATCACAAGGCATATGAAAAGTTCTAGCCAGCATGAAAAATAAAAAGTAATGATTTTCTTTGTTTAGAACCAAGATGGCCGCCGTTGCCGGGCGGCATGACATCAGACGACTGAATCCAATTGAGCAGGATTCAAACATTCTACTCCA
>NC_088363.1:17131519-17136519 GCF_034508935.2 Berghia stephanieae
GCAATTATTCTACACAAACACGTGAGTGAACAGCGGTCTTTGACGCCTCAAAACGCCGAGCTTAGCGATTCGGATCGGTATCAAAACATCATGGCCCCTTGCCTTGTCGCAGCACGCATGCGCGAAGATGATCCGTACGGAAGCTAAGATTCTTAGAAGAGAAGAGTCAAAAAGTTGAAATGTTGAGAACGCCCGCGACCATTGTGTTTTGATGTAGCTTAAAACGATCGCGCGTGCCTGATATTTAATTTGAAACCAAACCTGAGACAGATATGACAGATATGAATAAGCTTGGGCGGGATTCGACATGCTAAAACGAGCATCTCGTACATGACCTGAACGCCCATTATTGTCTCTTTGCTCATTTTTTGACACGGGCACAGTGGCATCTACATCGGGAAATTGTGGGTGCGAAGATGAAGGACACTTTTTGTTCTTTGGTTGGCTTTGGTGGCAATGAGGCTTTCAAGTGGTAACAATTTATAAAGGGATTCTTTTATTATCTAAAATATCAAAACTGAAACAAATTTAATGACTAACTGATACAAAAACAAACGATATTTTAGATACATGACAAGAAAACCATTGTTCTTGGTAAGTTTTAGGTGTTTGCAAAATCTTCCATTTTTTTATTTATTTTATTTATTTTTTATTTGATCGTTGATGGCTCACAAGATTCGTCTCGATCTATGTAACCTAATTTCCGCAATACAATAGTGGAATAATTAAAATAGATGAGTGACTGTTCATGATAGTCTTTATTTCCCCGCAATTTTTTCGCGTTCTCCACTTACTAGATGAAGAATTTGACAGCGTTTGGTTCACTAGCTGTGCTTGGTCCAATTTTCTTTTCTTTTTTTTTTTTTCAAATAAAAAAATCCTACAAAGAATTGATTGGTTTCTTACCTGTCCAATTATTTTTTAAAAACTCAAAGACACATTCGTTTAATGAAGTTTTCTAAGACAAAATCTATTCTCGGATTGTGAAAACCAGTTACTTCAAAAACTGGATTTGAGATAGACGGTCTAGATATGATACATTAATCATTTCTGAATGGTGAACAATATGATTTTTTTTTTTTTTTCGTTTTTAACCAAAGGAAGGAATGGCGCTTCACTAGATGGATTTAAGAAGTGTTGTTTTTTTTGTTTTTTTTTTTTTTGTTTTTTTTTTGTTTTTTTGTTTTTTTTTTGTTTTTTTTTTTTTGGGGGGGGGGGGGTAAAAAATATTTTTATTTCCTTAATAATAATAATAATAATAATAAAATAATAATAATAATAATAATAATAATAATAATAATAATAATAATACTTTATTGCATCCCAAAAAAGGAAATTTTTTGTACAGACGTGTTATAATTTACACATAAGATAAAAATACAATGGAAATAGGATGTATATATATAAAAAAGGAGCAGCTCTATAACCAGAGCTGCGCTTTATAATATGAATAATTTCAACACTGTAAAATAGTTAAAACTGTCACTATAAATTGAAAATTGAAAAGATTGCAAAACAAATAAATTAATAAATTAATATTTATATTTTTAAAAAGTAAAAATGAGAAATAATTATATAAAATTATTATTGCTTGTTGTTATAAAGCCTAATACTGGACGGCAGAAAAGATTTTCGGTGTCTCTCTGTTTTCGTTGAAATAGAGAAAGGGCGACCACTTCTTTCTGACATAATAATTGATGGTCTTAGTGGATGATACTGGTCATTTAATATTTTAGTTATTTTATTTATACAAAATTTCTCGTATAAAAGATCTACATCGTCAACATCATTTATATAGCGTTTAATGGATTTTTTAATATTTGAATTTATTTTGTTCCTTTCCACTGCTAAGCAATTGCCTCCCCAAGCTGTTATACAAAATGACAAAACACTTTCGATTACTGCTCTATAAAATAATGTGCAGAGGGTTTTATCTATTCTAAACTGAGAGAGTTTCGATAAAAAATATGTACGTCTGCACATCTTATGCCTAATTATTTTCAAGTGTTCATCCCACTTGAGCCTGTCATCAATCGTTACACCAAGGTATTTGTAGTGAGGAACTCGCTGGACGAATTGGTCCTTTAATTTTAACGGTTCTATCGGTTCCTTCACTCTCCTAAAGTCAATCACTAGCTCCTTTGTCTTGCTTATGTTAAGCTCTAGGCGGTGGGCATCACACCAAGACACAAATCTATCAATTTCTTGCCTATAAGCCACTTCGTTGCCATTTGTTATGAGGCCTTGAAGAGCGGTGTCATCTGCAAACTTTATTAAAGGTACACTCAGGTTTTGACTTCTACAGTCATTCGTGTATATTGTGAATAATACAGGGGACAATACACAACCTTGAGGAGCACCAGTATTTGTAGTTATACAGGAAGATTTGTTTTGCCCTAATTGAACTTCTCCTAACAGTAGATATATTAAATTCTAGATGATTCGAAAAAATAAAAATGTACAACAATATCAAAGTCTCGTCGTTTATTAATGATCTAAGCAACACAGGTGAGGTAAAAGGCCTCAAACTAAATACCAAAAAGATAAAGTACATGCACATAGGAGAAGTTAAAGATCAAACCCTACTCGTTAAAAATGAAGAGATTGACGGTGTGTCTCTGTTTAGATATTTGGGATCCACTAAAACAAAAAAATGGCGACCACTCGATGGATATAAACAACCGAATTGCAATGGCTAAAATTAGAATGACCTCTCTAAACAATATCTGGAAAGACAAAACCATAGGGTCAAATTTGAAAATAAAACCAGTAAAAGTATTAGTGTGGACAGTAATGAACTACGGCGAAGAATGATGGCCCCTCTAGAACACGGACGTCAAACGTATAAACTCTGCTGAAATTTGGTTTTACAGATGGATGATAAAGGTAAGTTGGATGGAAAGAAGAACAAATAACAGCATACTTGAAGAGCTGGAGGTCATGCCAAGACTACTAAATATCGTCAAAATAAGGAGAATAAGTATGAAAGGTGCCAGTTGCAACCATTTGACAATCCATATAATATTATATTCAAAACTACGCTTTATTATTTCAACTAGTCAATTTGCTCTATTCATAACATTTTCAATTTGTAAATCAAGTTGTAGATTTTCAAAATCAAAATCAATCCAATATTCTTTTCTGAAGTGGCAGCGGAATGGGTTTGCGATACGAATATGATTCGTCATCGTAATGATATATTTACGTTTTGGATATTCGCGAATGCAATACACGCATTTCGGTTCATTGGAAAAAAAATCTGCCCAGGGTAAATTTTTAAAAAGTTAACCGTCTTGCATCAATTCATTGTATAGTGCTGTACAATTTTGTACCGTCTGTGAATTATTTAAAATTTAAATTTAACAGTATAATACGTTTTGTTTATAAAGATAATGAACAGGAGAGGACCCTGTACACTTCCTTGAAGTATTCCTTTGGTAACATTTCCAAATTCGAAAATTATCCCAATTTACGATGACTCTTTGTACACGATCCATCACAAGCTTTGAATTTGGGTGACTACTTTACATTCTCATTCATTCTCATAATACGATTTGAATTTCTGAAATAGTGGTTGGTGCAGGATCGAATCAAATGCTTTCCTTATGCATGTAAAATAATCCATGAATTCGTTTCATTGGGACACGCATGAACGAGTATTCATCATCATCACCATCATCATTATCATCATCATCATCATTATCATCATCATCATCATCATCATCATCGTCGTCGTCATCATCATCATCACCATCATCATCATCATCATCACCATCATCATCATCATCATAATCATCATCATCATCATCATCATCATCATCATCATCAACATCGCCGTCGTCGACGTCGTCGTCGTCATTATCCTGATCATCATCATCATCATCATCATCATCATCAACAAATCCTCATCATCATCGTCGTCATCATCATCATCGTCGTCGTCATCATCATCATCATCATCATCATCATTATCAAAATCATCCTCTTCCTCACACAGTCATTCGCCGATCTTTCTATTTTCTGTCACTCACTTGGCCTCATCACTCACCCAGTAATGATACCTTTCCCTCCTCTTTCTCTTGGTCAGCGGGACGTCCAGATGTGACCACTCCCCACTCCATTGTCCGGCATATCGGCCTTGCCACTCTATCGCATTACAGTTGCATCTCCCGCCACCAATCAACCGTGAAGAGGATGACAATGGGAGCATTGAGAACCAGGAGCATAGCACCGCCGCTTTCTATCAGCTCCAATTCCCACCCAAAGACAAATTGCACGGGACGCCTCTGTTGTTTTCGGAGTCCTATACCCAATCACAGACCTTGCGGTACCCTATGGTGCCCTGTGTGGTGCCTAGCTGTTCCGTTAGTGCGATCTGATACTGTTATGGTTTGATACCGGATTACTAACGGTGGGTATAATAATAATAACAGTGGTCTCTCCTGATGGATCTAGAGTGCTGCAATGCAAGAATTACTTGTCAAATGGCGATGACGACTTGAACTCAGGTCGAAGTTTACAGGAACAGATGGATGCTATGCAGTTCGAACCCCCCCCCCCCCCCCACTCCCTTCCCCATCCCCTAAACACTTCAAACACGCCCAGTGAGAATAAAAAACTGAAATGAGAGATAGTTTTATATATATATATATATATATATATATATATATATATATATATATATATATATATATATATATACTAGTAAAAAGCCCGCAATTTCGCGGGGAAAGAACTATTTTCATTCGATACTGTACTCACCATCATTTAATGAGGGCAGATTGGTAATCAACGTTGTCTGTGTAATTTGGTTTATCTTCGGTTGATTTTTCTGTGTGGCCCAATAATATATTTAATAATATATTCCCTCAACTAACCCCAAGAAAAAATTAAACCTAGTACCTTTAATTAACCCCAATAGATAAAAAAACACCCTAGCATTTTAATAATACTTATGACTAACCCTAATAGGAAAAAAAAAATCATCCGATCTCGAGCTA
>NC_088363.1:17141519-17221519 GCF_034508935.2 Berghia stephanieae
ATAATGATAATAATAATAATAATAATAAATAATAATAATAATAATAATAATAATAATAATAATAATAATAATAATATAATAATGACAATAATGATAATAATAATAATATGATAATATAATATATAAATAAATAATAATAAAATAATAATAATAATAATAATAATAATAATAATAATAAATATATAATAATATAATAATATAATATATATAATAATAATATAAAATAATAAATATATAAATAATAATAATAATAATAATAATAATAATAATAATAATAATAATAATAATAATAATAATAATAATAATAATAATAATAAACACACACACACACACACACAAAACATAATACATACATAATATATATATAATATATATATATAATATATTATATAAAATATATATATATATATATATATATATATAGATATATAGATATATATATATATATATATAATATATATATATATATATATATATATATATATATATATATATATATATATATATATATATTGATATTGCTGATGGTGATGATGATGATAATGATGATAGCAAATGAATATATAGATTAATAAATAAATGAATAAATAAATAAATAAAATAATAACTAATAATTTATAAATAAATAATGATTTAAAATAAATAATAATTTATAAATAAATAAAAATTAATAAATGAATAAAAATTTATAAATAAATAAATAGATTTCTGAACAGATAGAAAAATATTAAAACAATTATTCATCATGTCCGTTTTCCTTAGATAATTAGATAATGTGTGTCAGATCAACTAGTAGTACAGAGGTTACTTCAGTTTCTCGACCCTATTCATATTATGACACCAATCTATGGCGAGGTGCCTTCCGCTATATCCAATAAATCCTACAACCCATTCACTGTTAGGTGGCAAGAGGAGTAAAAAAAAAAAAAATTAATGAATACTCGATTCGACCAGGGATCAAAACTTGTTACTTTGCTTGTGATGCAATTTGCCCTATCAACTGAACTTCTCGAACTCCTCGACATAGAAAATGGAAGCAAAGAATGAAGAGGAAAAAAAATGAGATGACTATTAATTTTTACCTTGTACTATACCCTACTCTACCACTGAACCGTCTTATTTGCAGGTCTGATAACATTAATAGGATTCAATTTCAATATTATGATGTTACGTCCGCCCAGCAACGAGCAGCTTGGTTATAAACAAAGAAAATCTATACTTTTTATTCTTCATGCTGGCTAGATCTTTTTCACATGGCATGTGATCAGAATGTATAAAAGTCAAAACATGTTCAGTTTAATAACTTTTTTCTCCTCTGGATACACTTTTATGCCCGTCGGAGAAATATTTCATAAGGGCGTCCGTCCGCCATTGTTCCGATAGTTTGGAACCAGTTACTAAGTTGCTATGCGTCATTCGGAGGGAAGTGACGTCACGACAGTTGAAGCCAATTGTAATGGTCTCATTGTTGTAATGGAAATAATCTTAACCCAACGCAAAACATCGTCCATTGCAACAATGTTAAATCAGGCCCATAATTGCGTTCAGTTATTAGACCTTTAAAAAGTAATAAACAAAAATGAATATACCAGCTTAAAAAAAAAAAAAAAAAAAAAAGAACAAAAAAATAAAAAAAGAACAAAATACCAAACATGGAACGTTTCGGGCTCAAAATCCTTCTTCAACCGACAACAACAAAAACAATAAAAACATAAATACATTACTAAATTCCAGATCGACGATATTGGGAGAGTGAGCGGTTTCTGCATTATTGAGGATCAATATATTGAAAACTTATATCATATATTAATCTCCACGTAAAGGTATAGATATGTCATATGCATAGTTACTGAAGAAAATTTGTAATTTTTTTGTTGTTTTGTTTTGTTTTGGATCAGGCCATACCCATATATTTCTCCAGTGACGCTGCTGATCCAATGTAGGTAATACCGTTTTATGACGATGGGTCACATATTTTAAAAACATAATTAGAAGAACAGTTGCTTTTCCATTTGCATTCCATAAACATATGGAAAAGTGTGTATTTAAAAAGTGTCATACAAAGCAGAGATAAATAAAAGAGAGAAAGAAAAAAAAAAAACAACAAAAAAACATGCCCCCAAAAATCAACCTACCTCGTCTGAGGATCGAACTTCAGACCTCCTGATTACCGAACAGACGTGCGACCAATTCCAGTCGAGGTAGGTTGATTTTTTGGGATAGTTTTTTTATTTTGTTTTCTCCATGATATTTTATCTCCGATTTGTTTGACACTATTTCATACACACTTGTTCTGATATTTTATCTATAAAAGTGAATGACAGGCTCTACACAAGACGAATGTCACATTCAAAGTGTAATTATACTGATATAACAATAGGACTCGATCCGCTGTGTGCCAGTTGAGTCCATGGATTATACACATTTATTTATCTCTGGTGAAGCATGTTACCTTATAGGCGTCACGTCCTACATGTTAAATGTTGCTGCTGGCAATAAAGGATCAAAACTCAGGTGAACAGACAGGTGTATGTAAGTGCTCGATAGATGATCAAAACCTTTGAATGATCAGTAAATTATGCCGAGTTGGGAAAGGTTGGGTGGGAAGAAGGCGATGATATGACAACGACAATGATAACAAGGAGAAGGAGTAGAACGAGGACGACGAGGTGGTGGTCGTGATAGCGGCGGTGGAGCATGAGGAGGAGGAGGAGGAGGAGGAGGAGAAGGAGGAGGGGGAGATGCTAGTGGAGGACGATCCATATGAAGGATCAATAACTGGATGTGATATAATGATTTCATGAAATGAATTAAAATTTGCCATTTTATTATGCACAATTAGATTTGCTTAAATCATATCATCATTAATAATCATAATCATTTAATAATTAATTGTAACATTTGAAAGTTGAAAGCTCGAATTTGAAATCTTTTCAATTTTCACTTTCTGAAATAAATTTACTACGAAATTTATACCAACATCCACTTTACACTAAAAAGTCAAATGTAAAATAAAGCGAAACACGAAGGCAGTCAATAACAACAACATTGTGCACATGGGGAAAACTGAAAACATTGCTTGCTGTGTGTTGACTCATAGTGCAGATATGTCCTGATCCCAATGAAATTTTGTTTATAAAAGTGCATATTCTAGAGAACAAATCATGAAATTTTCTTACCAGGTAAGTTTTGTCTTTAATTATAATTCAGATAAATGTGTAAGGAATGAACAAGGCAACAAACTTTGTTACATAGGTAGTTGCATGAAAATTTGAGATTGCAGCAATTGTTTTCAAAATAGTCTCATGCTATTCTGCAAGAAATACACTTTTCAATGGTACCAAAATTATGACAATGTGACAATTAGAACCAAAGTTACGGGATTATTAGTCCGCAAAAGTGGACCAAAATACTTAATATAATTTAAGAGGAAAAAAGAAACTAAAACTGTGACCAGAGAGCAACCGAAAAGCGGGGGAAATGGAAAATCACGGTTATTTGGGGTGGAATACATATAAAACCATATATCAAAATGATCGCAAAGGAAAGACGAAGCAAATTTTAAAAAAATTAAATGATTATTATGCAATATTATGCAACGTCATGCAATTACATAACCCTAGAAAATGAAAAAAAAAGACGCGAGGAACGGATAATAACTTTAAAAACAGATTTGAGGGTGGTCTTCTTCCAGAGCATGCTTACAATACTATGGCTATGATTAATTTTGAACACAAAAATTGTTAAAACAAGAGGAAAGGAGCGTAAACGTATGAATTTAGACACTAAAGTTGTGTCCTTGGGGAAGGCACTTAATATTTGGCATTGGCAAATGAGCAACAGACGAAAGATGACTGGTATTCGGAGAGAAGAAAAAAAAACAAAAAAACAATGAACAGGGCTAGAAATAAAGTTGAACAAGTGTCAGTAAATGCAACTTGCAAATGTACTGCCCAATGTTTTTGCATCCTTGGACAAGACATTTGGGCACCAACAGTACTCGGGAGAAACAAGCTTGCCGCTTTATATATGCAAACATGGTCAGTGATAAAAATGCAAAATTAAAAACAAGAACTACATAAGAGTGGTAGAGAAAACTTAACCTGAAAATGCAAAATTGAATATTACGTAACATATTACATAATAACAAACAATAAGCCGATAAATACCGACACTTTGCAAACTTTCTGCAACATAGGCATGTCATATATCAAACTGAACATCTCGAAGAGATGTATCATATGACTAACTATTAAACTACATTAAAATTGAAATGAACTTTAGAAAATTTGATAATTGCTTTGCATTCAACATCACTAAGAGAACAGATTAAAGGGTACTCACGTACTGACTCGCTTAAATCCATAAGATGGCTGATATGTGGCAAAAGACAGAAGACAACAAAATCTAGGCACTCTGGGTTGTTGGCTGCATGGAATGTAGACACAGGCAATATCCAGGTAATGATACTGAATAAATACATCGAAGTCCAAGCAATGATACAGAAGTAGTTGGGGAGACTGACGATCGAATTCATGTTGTTACTTCAATTTCATATTTAAAAATACAAGATAGATTATTGGAGCTGGAGGCGGCAGATGATCAAATTCATGTTGTTATTTCAATTTCATATTTAAAATACAAGGCAGATTATTGGAGCTGGAGGAGGCAGACGACGGGAGTTGGAGGTGGCAGACAATCAAATTCATGTTGTTATTTCAGTCTCATATTTAAAAATACAAGACAGACGACTGGAGTTAGAGGCGGCAGACGACGGGAGTTGGAGGTGGCAGACAATCAAATTCATGTTGTTATTTCAATTTCATATTTAAAAATACAAGGCGGATTATTGGAGCTGGAGGAGGCAGATGACGGGAGTTGGAGGTGGCAGACAATCAAATTCATGTTGTTATTTCAATCTCATATTTAGAAATACAAGGCAGATTATTGGAGCTGGAGGCGGCAGACGACGGGAGTTGGAGGTGGCAGACAATCAAATTCATGTTGTTATTACAATTTCATATTTAAAAATACAAGGCAGGAAATGAAACATGAAAATGTGGTGTCATAATGAACGTCTGACTCTGAAAACAAAAAAAGTACTTCGATTATGATTAAATCAACAAAATTAAAAGTTATATAATAATTTTTGTTGTGGTAAAGAGTAAAGTAATGAATGAAATATACTTGAATTGGCTCTATCATGCTATTCTGTATTATTTGTATTGAAATTAACCACATTAAATTAAACCAACATACTTAACCTGCAGAACAAACAAAAATAAAAGATAAAAAATAATATCAGTGGAACATAATTTTTAGTTGTCCGGTATCATCCCAGTTAAAAAGTCATTTCAGTTTCAACATTCATTCATAAAATAAAACTAAAATTATGGATGGGACTATTTTCAGTCTTTTTACAGCAATTATTTAGCTTGAAATTATTTATACAAGTCACAAAAGCAAACGCAGTCGATAGTTTACAGACTGCACTGTACACAGGAGACTCGGGGATACATCGAGAGGCAATCCTGGTTGGCCGTCGCCAACTTCATGAACACGCATCATATTTAAAGTCACTAAAAGACGCTTTCGCCAGCATCAATCACCACCAAAATTCACACAAATAGAGAAAAATGGTTGGCGAATAGTATAACATTAATTAAAAATAGGTAATATAATGAAAAATGTATTTAAAATGAAGTTAAAACTTACCAAATTTTCAAACAGCTGGCATCTGAACAAAGAATGAACGGATTAAAAATCTGAAAACGCCGCCTGATGCGCTGGCTTCTCCTCTTTAAAATGAGACCGGAAGTGACGAAATTAGTGCACAGGAAGCGATTCCACGGCAATGGAAGTAAAACTATGTTCACCGGTTAACACAATTTTCACTCCAGAGCCGTAACATCGATATCGGGGCTCGATCAGCGGCTCAGCCACGGGCGATGCGACTACCTAGTTACAATACAAAATCAAAGTGGCAAATCCATCCACAAAAACTAAGCCGAGCAAGCCACAGTAGGACAGTCACAGTCGGCATTGGTAAAGGAGAAAGGTACCAGCTCCATCTTGCTGTGTTTACAGAGAGACTGAGTTGGCACCTTGCTGTAGTAAATAGCAGTTCTGGAGTCGGGGTGGGGAGAGGGATGGGGACAACTGGCTGTATGTATTTCTCAACTCAGACTTGAGTCCGAATAGTTCCGAATAGCCTCCTTCAACTTCAACCCAGTCTGATTCTGATTTCGACGTCTAGTATCTTTTGTGGCTCATCTGATTTGTGAGTTGACTATTTTCTTAAGATTCTTACCCAGCCCTCGCATCATTTATAGGTTACAGACACAGCATTGATGCAAAAGTAAATGAAATGTTCAAAGAATGAACAGCGAATTCTTTCCGAAAAGTCAGACCAGAGATATTGCTACTTACCTTAATTAATCTGGTACTTCATGGTTTCCCCATCGGCATAGAAAAACTTAAAAGAATACACATGCTCACACATTCATCATACACACACTCATGGGGTCAGTGTGGGACATGAACAGAAGTTTGAGGACAAGAAAATAGTACACAAGCAGAATAGAAGTGTAGGAAAATGGGAATAGAGGACGTAGCAAGCAACAAAAGAAACATCCTTTGAGTTAGTCTGTCAAAGTCCGTGCCAACCACCAGCGAGCATATTAGAGAAGAGGGGACAGAATAGAAGATGCGGTCAAAGTGGACCTGTTTGTATGTTTGTTTGTTTTTTAAGAGTTTAACAGCACTTGCAATGCACATGGATTATGTAAGTGCCGATGCAAAAGTAAGATGACAGATAACAGCCAAAGAGAGAATAGAAGGTGACCTAAATAACAAAACCAAAGTCCCAAGATAGGAACAGAGGTTGAAAGACAGGATAGCAGTTACTCGGAATAGAAGTGTAACAGAAAGGTGGGTATTGAAGACAAAGGAGGGGGGGGGGGGACCCTTGAGATAGTCTCACGGGGTCCATGCCCAACCACCCTAAGAATTGGCCAAATTGAATTCGACAAAGAAATCAATAAAATCAAAATGAAGAATTAGTTATGTCCATTTGTTCTCACCACACCCACCGTTGCGATTATCTTTGATGCACAGAGTTGTGACTTAATGAAAAGAAGAAGAAGAAGAGTGGACTTACCCACCAAGATCTGCTAACGAACCACCCCTATGTCACCATTACGGTCCATGGCCTGAGAGAGGGCTCTGACAAGTGATCAGGAGTTTTCTCTCAAAATTCTAGGAATTGTTACTTTTTAAAAAAAGGAATCTTTCTTTTTTTCTTTTAAAAAAAATTGTTTTCCTGCTTAATATGTCTCTGGGCCATAATTTGAACATGCAAGATACTAGCACATTCAATGCTGGAGTAGTGTGACAGTAACAATTGAAATGGAAAATCTACAATCAAACAATAAAGTTGATTTTTGTTTTATTGAAGAAAATCCCTTCCACCGTTACCGGTGATCTCATCTAAAAATCTCTATCTAGCTCTAAAAATTACAAGAAATGCTTCTTCCCAGTCCTCGCAGAATGGCAAAATGAAAGATTTAATGTTTATGAAATAGGCAAAGGTACCAATCACACTCTAGCAACGGCAACACTGTATACTTTCATATTATTATGAAATCACTGTGGCAATTTTGTGCAGCTTAATTTAACACAATTCAACGGTGTTGTCAGCAAAATACCACTGAGGATCTGTTACAATTTGACAGCTGCCACCATTGAGTTGGCCTGTTTAAGTTGCCAGAGAGAGAGAGAGAGAATCTGAAGTTCCATGATTGATAATGATGATTTGAGTAGCTACTTTCAAGTTTTTATTTTGTAAAATCATAAATTAGGTTATTGCTTTCAGCCACATGCATCTGTTATTTACAAACATTTGTTTTTATTTGAGCGATTTAGGTCCATCTATATTAGTAGATCTAATTCAATATTAGTCAAAACAATCAACCTGAAAATTGTGTGCATATCATGTTTGCTTTTTATATCATATTCCATTCTTTTTATTAAATTCCTTGTATTTCGAAACTACATTTCAGTTTTCCAACTTGCTTGGATCTGTTTATCGCAAAGGTAATCTTGTGTTCAGTCCTGATGGCAACAGAGTTATAAGCCCTGTAGGAAACCGGGTATCCATTTTTGACTTGAAAAGGTTAGTAAATCAGACACCAAGTATGCTACCGTCTAGATTTCATTTAGAGCTCATTAACATTATTTCAACAATAGAAAAATCAACTATCTAATTCCAATTCTAGGCTAAAGATGTTTTGGTGATGTCCTTGTGTGATTTTGTCGCTATATTCCCTTTTTTTAAATCTCTTTTTAGGTGTATGTAATGAATTAGATAACTGGTAAAAATGTTAATGGCATATTTCAGTTTTAAGCAATTTATATTTCAATATCAAAATCTGCCTTATATCAATAACAATTAAAGAAGAAAAAATCAAGATAGAAAAGAATTGTAATTCCCATTTTCAAAATAATATATATTTGTTTCTTTGGTTTGTATGCAATATGGCAATTATAACTTCATAGAATTTGAAAATTCACTTTTGCAGTCTGTACATCAATTAATTGAATGCAGGTCTTTCCCATTTCAATAACCATTAATTTTCAGCTGATTTTATGCATTTTGTGATAAAGCTGAGGAATGGAAATTTTTGAGTTCCACAAAATGACATCTTCTGCCCCTTTCTTCCATGCGAGTGAAATCTACTCCATTGGAAATCTAAAATCATTTAGTTTATTTAATGACAATGAATTTACTCTCTAATGATTTTGAAAATTGTTATGAGGAAAGTGAAATATTTAATCGCAATTATTTTAACATTCATGTTTTATACCCACAGTAACAAGTCGCAAACTTTACCAGTGGAAACAAAATGTAATGTGACATGTGTAGCTCTGTCTCCTGATGGCTATACAGCAATTTTAGTTACTGAAGGTGAGCTCTCCCTTCTACTGATGAAGAATAATGTATGGGTAGGGTTCAATCTATTATTACAAGGGTTGGATGTAATTTCAAAATTTATTGTTTTTGCTCAAGCCCGAGTGTGGCATGACAAATGAATCTTCTTATTGAAGTTCGGTTATTTGTTCCATTTATGCAGGAACTGTGTGCTAGATTACTCTTGTGTTTGAGTTTTGGGTAAAGACTTGCGTTGCAGGGATACAATGGGACGAAGAGGATATGCTTGCATATTGTAACACATGATTTATGGGAAATTCATTTTTCAACTGATTTCACATTTGAATGTAAGAAAGGTTTGATTTTATTTTACTTTATGGTTGGAAAAATAATATTTCGGAGAGGGTAGGGCAATTTGTAGATTCCCAATTTATAATCATGTGGGCATGAGCAAAAAGCAAGTGATTGTGACACTTTAATTGTAGTCTGACACCAAACAATTTGTTGCTTTGTCAGTTGCAGACAGTATAAACTACTGTGTTTCAAATAAATGAAGATGATTTTTGACAACAGGGAGAAGCCTGGAAGAGGGAAATGAATTGATAAAGTACTCGACTCTTACACAGGATTGGTTAGAATCCACTAAATGTCTAACACTTTCTGCCCCTTTTGTTCATTCAACTCAACAGTTGAGTCCATGTGAGAATTGGAGGTGCTTTTCATTTCATTCTACTGAAGAAAAAAAGATAAGCTCTCGCTTTGTTGCCTCAAGGCCTTAAAATTTTTCTAATGATAATAGGAATTTAAATTTAAAATTAATTGAAAGCATGCTAACTCACATTTTAATTATTGCATTGATTCTTTATGCACTATTGGCTCATCTTAATTCATCAGTCTTTATAAAATTAAAGAGGAAACAGTACAGTATTGGGTACTCTCTAAATCAGTATGATTGCAAAAAATAAAAGAGGGTGGGGATGGGGGAAGGAAACAACTTAAGATTTATTGAAATGTCATGTCCTAAAGTTAAAATATATTTGGTCATGGTTATTCCTTACTGAGTGTGGTATTTTTTAAAAGGTTCTGGAGACAACTAGAATGAAAGATATTTCATTCAAATTTTAGTTATTAATTTAGTTAATCAACAATTTTAGATTTAATGTTTAAATTGTTGAAATCTCAATTCTCGTCATCGTGAAAAAACAGAATTTATTATTTTAACATGATTTAAAAAAAAAAAGTCTCTAACTCTGAAAGCATATGAATTATTTTGCTCCCCACCTTTTCAAAATAGAATATACTTATGTATAGTCTTTGACAACTGGTACTAACAATCTTTCTTGAATATAATTTTTTTTTACATCAGAGGGTGAGGCTCTCCTTGTCAGTCTAATCAGTTATGGTATCCTGGGCACTTACCATTTTCACAATAAAGTTAATCAGGTCAAGTTTTCCCCTGATGGCAGGTAAGTGACGGATTGCATTAGGTGTAGTGTGGTTCCATCTGGTTTTACATCAGGGTTTGTTTTTTTGTGTGTGTAAAATAGCTATGTTTTAAAGAATTTTCCTCTCAATGTTGATTAAGAAATTCGAATTTGTCCTAATTTTTGGTTTTACCTTTAAAAAATCTCAATATACTGATTACATCTGTACAAATAATCATAATCAAAATGATGTGTACAAAATTACCCACACACACATGATTTAAGCATGGATTCCAGTGAGCTACAGTTTTAAGAAATGTTAAAGTTAACATGAATTGTTGAATTATTTTATAATTACTCAAGTTTAATGACAATTAGGCTATCTCGCATTCTAAAGATTGTTTCAAAAATTTACTTGGTAGCCATTTTTCTGTCCTATAATAGAATATCTTTTGTATAAAAATCATTCCATCATTAAAATTAAAAGAGTTAATGTGAAATATTGACATTGAGAGTCGAAATAAATCTGGCTTGGACATGTTTGAAAGGCTTGAATATGAGAGGGTTTTTTAAAAAGAATTTTTGAGATAGCCCAATTGTCTTTAGTAGTACCATCCAATTTTGATTGACCGACAGTTATTTTGTCAAGTCAATTCTCATATTGATCCAAGATGTTCATTTTTTAAATTTTTAGCAAGTTCGCTGTTACCCGTGACACTGTGGTGATAGTGTTCCATGCACCAGGCAAATCCATGGAATTCAACCCATTCCAGATGTATAGAACTTTCACTGGACATGTGGATGAAACCACCAGCATTGACTGGACATCAGACTCACGGTATGGAAAAGAGTTTATTTATGCCTGAACTCACAATGTACAGACAATTTCATGTTCAAATTCCAATTTCAATTATTTTTTTTTAAAAAGAGAGAAATAAGTGTGAAAGGAATCAACTGCAGCAACTGCATGTTACTCTCAGTATGATCTAATTAGAATTTTTTTTTTTTTAATTGAGCATTTATATGGCGCAATATCCACTAATCATGCTCAGCGTGTTTTGCAAGGGGTCCCTAGTCAATAGTAACTCATAAAACATTGGACGAGACATGACGTATGTTTCGTGACATTTCAATTTAATCCGACAGAGACAACGCTGTTAATGGCCAGGTACACATTTAACACTGAGAATTGTAAGAGAATGTTAGTAAAGAGCCTTTTCCAAGGACTCAACTATGCGCCACTGGACTGTCTGGTCCGAAGACAAGTGTCAAACCACAAGACCATATAGCATATGTTAAAACTTGTCCAAGTTTATCTTTCTTGGTAAAAATACAATAACATAATTTTATTGATTTCATTAATCTCGATTTTATTTTGTGGTCTAAAATGGATGAATTATTATCCTCTTTTTTTTAGTCTTTTAATTTTTTTGTTTTTACATTTTCCTTACAGAGTTCTTTGTACAGGGTCCAGGGATAGAAGAACGAGAATCATTGCAGCCACAAAATTAAAGAATTTAAACTCTTGTGACCTTGGTGCCCAGAGGGACACAATTATTGCGTCCTTCTTTGAACACAACTCCCTGGATGTATCCTTGATTGTATTGAAGAAGTTTCTCTCGTTTATCCCAAGTATAAACTATTCGGAAGATCAGTAGACCTTCCTCATGTAAACTTTTAAAAATTTATTTACATAACGGCAACTGTCCTGATTTTTCAATCTTAGAAAAATTTATAGAAAAAAAATTGGACTGTTTATATGTATGGAAGACCCTTGTTTGTCCTGGGATTATGATTCTTTGACTAGCGAATTAAAATGAGGAACAGAAAAATCTCAAAATCTAGATTATATTATATACTAGTCCATACATAGTACTGTTTAGGGTCATGACGGGATTGTGTGTAAGGGTGTCCCGTTTAAACTCATTGAAAAGTTGAGTAGTAAGTTATTCTTCTTCTCATTATTATTATTATTATTATTATTATTATTATTATTTATGTTGTTTTTTTTTTGGTTATTTTTTTTATTCACTTGCAATTCGTTTTAAATTTAAGCATTACTTTACTTAGTAGATGGGGTTTTGGCATCCCCAGTTTTAAATTAAAAATTATATTTTTCTTTAACTTTAATAGAAAATATGTAATCAAACCATCACTTACTTATTCAAATTAGGAATGATAATCCAGATCTTTTGTTTTTTGCCTATGACATTGATAAAAAGGTGAAGAACAGGGGTTTGTTCATGTTCATAAATATAAGATGTGATCAGGAAATATACTTATTGATATCATATCTATTATTTCCCAATGTTAATTTTAGCCTACCGTGTTATATATACTTGCACTTGAAAGTTACAAGCTTCTCAAAAGCCCTCAGGACAAATAAAAGCAAAGGACGAATTGTGGTTATTAATTGTTCAGATTGTAAGAGAGAGGATTGTCAAATAAAGAAAGATGAAGCAAGATATATGACATCCTCAAATTCGGAGATAGAACGGCTTGATAAATGAGAGGAATCTGGCTATTAGTGATTAACATTCAACTTATGAATTTAAAATGTATGAAGAGAAAGATCCTTAAATCGATTACAAGGTATATGCTGTGGCCCAAGATGGTTTTGTCGTCGTTTGGGAATGTGATACATACCTAGAGGACTTGGAAGCAATGGATGAGAAGCTGGTCTTGGATGTGTGGGAGGAAACTGATGCCACTGAAAAAGAAAAAAAACGGAGAATTTTGAGAGGTCTGTGCTTTAAATTTAATGCATTTTGCTAGAGTTTTCCAGTCATTCCCTAAGCCATAGACTAATTATACAATTAGTAGAATGACTCAAAACCAGGAATACAGAGTTATGATTAAAGCAGGGCACGCACATTTTATGAGTGAAGAAGGAGGAAAATGGTATTTTCTGGAGTATATATAATGTGTCCCATTGACTCATAGTTACAGGGTGATGCACAGGAGAATTCAGTCAACTCTACCTTGTACCCCCAGTCTGAATTGGGTTACAAATGAAGAATCGGTGACTGTCAATCAGCGGTATGGAGGTCAAAGATCATATTTACTAAATTCTATTGTAAATCAATGGAAACAAAAAAGGACTTTATTTGGGCAGTGCTAGCAAAACAATAATTGAGTATTGCCGTGGGTAATTTCACATTTTGGGCAGTAACAGACAAATGCTTTTAAACTTTCATTTGTAATCCAATTCGGATTGGGGTAGGGGTTAGAGCTCTAAAATTAAACGAACTTACCTGTGATGTTCAATTGGAACTCTGACAAATCCAATTCCGAATTAGGAACAAATATCCATCCATTCTTAAATTTCACATAATAGTGTTTCATTATATGTATATGTATCAGTCCTATCCCATTACATTTGTTACGTTTGTTTACATTCAAATTATTTGACAAATTAAGACTGTAAGGCTTTGTGTTTTGTCAGATATTTTGATCATCTCAATTAATGACATAGTGAACTTAGAACTATTTATCAATATAATTTTGATGACCACCAAGTCAACCACCAACATTTGTCAAAAATGAGAACATCTTTTCTTTTCTTTTCTTTTTTTTTTTTTATTTGGTGACAAATGAGCTATTATTTATTTTGAGTAGTACTGATAAAAGATATTAGTTCTAATAGGCCTCTTTATGTGCAAGCTTTTGATTGTGCTTCTTGTAAATCAAAATTCGGTGTTTTAGTCTTGATTATTCTTATCTTAACATATAGTTGAACTCGATGTTCAATTTGTTTTCTTTTTAATTTTCTTTTACAGAGGAGCTCCGTGAAAGTAGAATTAATTACAAGCCTGCACATAAGTAAGATTTTTTATTTCATTGTTTGTTTGCTTCTTTTTTTTTTGTGTGTGTTACAACTTGCCATATTTTACCTTATTTAATCCATAGCATATATGTAATAAAAAAAAGTGTATGTTTATGTCTTGTTTCTGTGAGTTTCTAAAAATAAACTATTGGAAGATAAAAACCTTTAAAAAATGATTAGCTTGGAGAAAAGATGGTATACATTTTTGTAACAATGGCTATCTTGAGGGTAGAGTAATGATTGCCCTAAGAATGTTATGTATTGTTTTTGTTTGTTTTGTTTTTACTTCTTCTTTTATTTCTTACCTATTTCTTGTTTGCTTTTTTTTTTTTTTTTTTTTTTAACAACTCAGTTCAGTTTGTAAATTTTAAAAATATTTTGATTCAAGTTTACTAAATGTTAAATAATTGGTTACTCACTATCTCAGTCAATTAATCTTTCTAAAATTTCAGATATCCCTATAGAGAATGCCGTAAGTCGTCCACCCCAGCTGATGTGACAGCAGCAGCATTTCACAAACCGACTCATTTACTAGTCGTTGGATTTTCTGATGGAACTTTCTTCCTCCATGAGATGCCTGCTTTCAACCTGATTCACTCGCTCAGGTTTGATATGTTCCAGTGCCATTGAAAAAAAATTTAAAAAATTGAGCTTTATATAGCGCAATATCCACTAAATGTGCTCAAAGCGCTTTACACGGGGTCCATTTAACATGTAGGACGGGACATGACGCCTGTCAGGCGATATTAAAAATTTTCGGACAAAGACAACGCTGTTAACGACCAGGTACTCATTTTATACCCAAGTACGTTGAGAGAATGTGAGTAAAGAGCCTTTTCTAAGGATTCAACTATGCGCCGAGCGTGAGGCTCGAACCCAGGACCTTCCAATCCGAAAGACCACAAAGCCGCAAAGTTTTGTTTAGTTATTTTATTGTATTATTCAGAGACCCCAATCTTCTGCTATCCTCGCAAAAGCTGGCAAAATCCTCCGTTTTCATCGTTTTGTTGGCCGGCACCATACCACTAGGTTGTCCACTAATTTCAACAGAGTCCATCCTCAGGAGAATACCTGTGAAAAGGCATATTATATTATGTTATTTAACAAGTATGAATTGGATTCTGACAACAAATAGGGAAATACCTGATGAAATATGCTAGAAAAAAAATGCTTAAAAAGTGTAGGTTTTGGTCTATTTTGTTATCATTCTCTATGTCAGTCTTTACACATTTTGCCTGTTTTGATGTCCCTTCAAGATGTATGCAGTTGATTTCAGATAATGTTATATTTTAGGGGGGGGGGGGGGGGGGGGGGGGGGGGTCAATGACTGGGGTATTATGATAAGTGACTCCAATACGTGGGGTCAATGATCGCCAACTGGTAGTATTATTGTGCACTGTCGACTACCATCCTTAAATTTTGTCAGTGTGTATTTGTGTATGTTTTGATGTGGGTGCACGCGCATGTTTGAATGACTTTCAACTGCCTCCTCAGCATCGCTTTGGTATGCTTATTGACAATTTCCTTGATCTTTTTTTACTCTCAGATCCTGATTTTTCTCTTATTTGGTCCTGATTTCAAAAAAAAAGTTTTGGGTACTTAGTGGCAGGTCTGCATATATTGTCTCACTATATTTGTTCATGATTATACCAAACTGTTTTGCATTCGTCAAAAAGTTCATTGCCATTGGTTTTTAAAGTCAAGTTAAAATTCTCTATTTTTCTTTATTGTTATTTTTGCTGCAATCAGTGTTATGCTTAAACACTAAATATGAAATTTACTAATACCCGGACTCAAAGGGAATCGAAGAATTTTCTAATTTTTACAGTTGCTCATTTTCATCATTACCTTCTTTATCGTCTAGTATATCAGAACAGAGCATTGACTCCATAGCCATCAACAACACAGGTGATTGGATCGGTCTGGCATGTGGCAAGATGGGCCAGCTGTTGGTGTGGGAGTGGCAATCTGAGTCTTACATCCTAAAACAGCAAGGGCATTTTGATGCTATGACATGTGTCACATACTCACCTGATGGACAGAATATCGTCACAGGTGGAGGGGATGGGAAAGTATGAAACATTTTTTTTTTACTTATGTGCTAGTTTTATTCTGGGAGATTTAAAGGCTGAAAATAAAAAAGTCAAAAAAATTATGTATTTTAATCAAATACCACAAAAAAATTTGAAGAGGGAAAATCCTGCATCAGACCAATTTTATAATGCCTGATTCTTTTTTTCTTCTTCTGTCTCTTTATTCTTTACTCCATTTTCGCAAGGAAATTTTTTACATTTTGTCAAGACCTACCTATCTATGGGTTTATTTTATTATCTGGTTACAAAGGCCTACGACAGAAACAACATCAAACGCTGCCCGGTTTAAACTCGCATCCATATGGGACAGACATGACTATATCAAACAATGCCAGACTAAAAAACATTTACAATGCTCTTGTAAACTCAATCCTACTTTATAATTTTTTAACATGGGCTCTAACTTAAGAAGATGAGCACAAACTGAACACATTTCATTGCAAACTACTAAGAACTGCCCTCGGAATATAATACCTAGGCAGAATATCAAACAAATCTCTATACTTCCAAACCAAAGAAACATTGTTATCCCTTGCAATCCAACAAGACAGGTTAGGACTTTTTGGCCATATTCTAAGACAAGATGTTGGAACACCCCGAGCAACAAAGCAATGATTCATTATTTCAATCACAAGAACAAAAAGTAAAGAGGTCAACCAAGAACAACAATAGTTACATAACAACATTAAGATGTGACCTCAGACATATTGGCCAAGAGTTAAAATCAACTCAAGATCTTGAAACAATCTGACAATGTGCAAAAGAATGATAAGAATGAAAATTTGTCACCTCAACAAAAATCAAAGCCGCCCAGGTGGAAAAATCTTTCAACTATTCGGCGGAAGGGCCTTAAGTCAAGTAAGTCAAGCCTTTCCACAAGAGCTGCTCCATGACCTCATCTTTTAAATTTTCTCCTATTGATAACAAAAAGGGTCATTTTGGAAGTTTTCAATGAAAATGAAGACTTTGAAAACTGAAGCAGTAGTTTATGACTCTTTCAGATCTTGATTTTTAAGTGGCAGGTATTTTCATGTGTTTTCTGGTGAAGAAATTAGAATCTGGAGCGGTAAACATTTGAATAGTTTTTGACATTTCCATTTACACAATTGATTATCAGCAAAAATAAATCTGCTGCCGACTAGATATCATTTTTTTCAAAAGTCCAAATATATCTCTTTATCCATTTAAAAAGCTCAGATCCCAGGGTATACATTCATTTTAATAGGACTTAACTAAATTGAATTTTAAGTGTTCTGCACATTATTATAATTGTATTAAAGGAAATGGAAAATATGAACTCATGGACTCAAAATTAAAAGTTTAAAAGATTTTAAAGATTTTTTTAACTTATCGAGTATGTCAAAAAGATTTATGTATTTTAATAGATTTCATGTCTTATTTTGTTCAGGTCAAAGTTTGGAATTCAATGAATGGCTTCTGCTTTGTAACATTTACTGAACACAAAGGGGAGATCACTGGCATCAAAGTCACTCAGAGTGGCAAGACTGTATTATCAAGCAGTCTGGATGGAACAGTCAGGGCATTTGATCTTACAAGGTATTTCAAGCTGATTCCGTCTGAATATTTAGATGAATGAAGAATAGGAAAATGCAATGAAACGATAAACTTTCCATGCTAATAATGTGTTTTGCTTTTAGCAGGGTGTTTTTTTATTTTTTTATTTATTTATTTTTTAAAAATAAATAAATAATCCTTAATGAATCTAGATTGAGAAAAATAATTACTTTTCAATTATATTGATGAATTTGCTCTATCCTCAAGCTGATTGGTCTCGGGTACAATTATGATCCATTCTTTTATCTCCGGCCAGATATCGTAACTACAAAACCTTTACATCTCCAAGACCTGATCAATTCTCATGCTTAGCGGTTGATAATTCAGGTGAAATTGTTTGTGCTGGAGGAACGGATGAGTTTGAGATATATGTGTGGACCTTGAAGACAGGGAGACTTTTACAGGTGATGATTGTTTGATTTTGTAGTGCATTCCCCTGCCAATCAAAAGGAGTGAAATTTGTTCATTTTCACTCATAATTGTTTTACAGAAATGTGTCAATCAATCATTAAATAAAAAGTGGCAGGGAGAGTTGCCATCAATACTTGACAATCACAATAAGAATTTAAAACTGTCTGCTTATTGCTTCCTTTTGTATATGATAAGGTAATTTATTTCATCTGTCTCTTTATATATTTATTTTTTATTTATTTATTTTGCCAATTCATCTTAGTTTGGTTGTGATATTTTAACTGAAAAGGAAAAAAAAAAGCTGCCCGGGTATTCAATTTTTAGATTCTTACCTATTTCAAGCTCTTATTTTTCTATTTTAAACAGACAATATCCGTCCATGAAGCACCTATAAGCTCTTTGGATTTCAGTCCGTATGATGGAATTTTAATGAGTGGTTCTTGGGACAAAACTGTCAGAATGTGGAATGTCTATCAAGGTGGCATTAGAGAGACTTTGGAACTCGGTTCAGATGGTAATAAATTTATTTATTTGTTAATATAGTCTTGCTTGTTATGTTAAACCTTTTTTGTTGTTTTCTTTTTTTGAGGTTGTCTCTATATGTGGTAATATATTTGAACTAGATTGAATTTAGGTCAATTAATTATTTAACAAAATATCTGAGGGAGTGTGCATGGCAGTGGCCAAAAAAAAAAAAAAAAGTAAAATTACCTCAAGATTCTGACCACCACCAGCAAAAAAAAAAAAATATTAAAATAGATATTGTTTTTGTTCTATAATAGTTGGTTTTCTTTTATGCAAAATATGTGTTTTGTCTGTTCAATAAGCAATACGGAAACGAATCATTCATATTTGATGTCTGTTTTTGTCAACAGTTTTGGCAGTTACTTTCCGTCCAGATGGAAAAGAAGTGGCTGTAGCCACACTGAATTGTCAAATTTCTTTTTGGGATGTTGACAGTGCTTCACAGAGAGGCTGCATTGAAGGCAGACATGATTTGGGCTATTTTCGTAAAGAAACTGATAAAATATCTGCTAAGAAATCATCTGAAGGAAAGTAAGTGTTATGGTTAGAATTGCAATAGTGCATGATTCAATGATTCACTACTTTTTTTTTTTTATTGGAGTGAGAGAAAGAGAGAAGTGGGGGGGGGGGGGGGGGCGCTTAATTGTCCTGTATTATTGCGCTTAATTGTCCTGTATTATTTAAGCTTTTGAAATTGTAATTTTTTTAAAAAGCAGTCCTGGTTGAGGGCGAGTCAGACATGGAATTTCAAAAAGTTCATCTAAACATTAGTGAAATATAATATTGTTTTACTGTGTCATTATTATTAAATTTCTTCCCTTTTTTTTTTTTTCGGTGCATTGTTATCAGCCCATATTTGAAAACTAGCATCTCTTTCATGTTTCAACAATTATCATTTTCTTATATCTTCTAGAGCTTTTGAAACGCTTTGCTACAGTGCTGATGGTCAATGTATTATGGCTGCCGGAAAGTCAAAGCATGTCTGCATTTATTCTGTCAAGGACCAGTTACTGATGAAAAAGTTTACAATTTCATGTAATCTCTCCTTTGATGGCATGGAGGTAAGGACGATTCATGCATGAAGTTTACCTCTTTTTTTTTTTTTTTGCCTTGCAATGTATACAAAATAATCTCCATTTCAAGTTGACAATAAGATGATTGAGAACAATTGTTGTTCTATATATAGCTGTGATTTTTTAAATGGCCCATTTTTATTTATGTTTATTCTATCCTATTTTCTATAATTCATTCCAATCATGTCTTTTAACTGTTTCAAATATATGAGCAAAGGCTTAAAATAACCATCTGAGCGAATTAATACAGTTTTAGTTTCTTAGTTATCTGTGAGTGTTTGAAGATAGAAATAAATACCCAGTGATGATACTTTTCCGCAGATCCGCGGAAATCCGCGGTTTTCTTTCCTTTCCTCGGTTTTCCTCCTCAGATCCTTGATCCGCGGATATTTCCTTCATTTCCTCCTTTTACTTTTTTTTTAATATTTAGACCTGCATGTGTGCCGACAATTGTCGGTTTTCCGACAATCACGGTAGTTGCGATCTCCCGGATCACTTATTTTTATTTTATTGCTAAAGTAATCTGATTGCGAGTGACGTCAATTGTCGGAGTGTCGGCGAGCCCCAACTCGACCGGCGGCGCGCAGTCAAGTGCCGACGAATGGGCGTCGGGTTGCCGACAATATTGTCGGCACTTTCAAGCCCTCGTTATGCTCGTTCGGCAATTATCGGGAAACTCCGCTAGTCTTCGATTCGACCGCAACTCTTCATTGTCTGAAAAACGAATAGTGTGTCGATATAATCGAGCATGCGCAGTTCGTTAACTTTCGTTTTCATACTTTCGGTATTCCATTCAAGTAACTTTTGTTTGTTCAATTGAACGTTGCTACATTTCAATTTTATTCGCTCTATCAATAAACTTTCGGGATTTGTCGTTGTATATTTTGATCTATTACTCTTTTACATTATTTTTTGTTATCATGCCTGAACAATTCTTTGACCGTTCGTCGGATCTGAAGTCAGTTGAGAATGGTGTTCGAAATCTATTCAAATGGAATTGGCGATGATTTTCTTTTGGCGTACGTGAGAAAGCCAGCCCAGCCGGGTGCTGCATTTTATTAAAGTCTAATGATTGGGATGGTTATTGCTCTTTAGAGTTAGAGATAAGATCAATTATTCCAGGTTAAAAACTACTGTGGGGGTCCGATTACGGTGGCAAAGGAAAATCATTCATAAAGAGGCATTCTCACAGACAGTCAAAGTCAAAGTGAGTAACACAAGAGAGAAAAAAGAAAAACACCTCAGTCGTTGACGGCTGTTTTCACTGCTGAGACAGAGACTCGTCCTCTCTCCAAGCTTCACAAGATTTCTTAACTCACTCAATCCTCGCCCTAGCCCAGTCTGTAGGTAGACAGGTGCCGATTAGCCATTGGACAAGTGAAGCGCAACTTTATTTGTATAACACAATTTCATATAATTATAATCACTGTTGCATTATTTTTCACAGTATATGAACGGCTCTGGTATCATTTTAAAGGGCAGAGATCAAGATTTCTTTTGATGTGATAGTGATAGAAATCAATGTTGACATATTGTATCAAAAATTATAATTTGATAAAAATAACATCATTTTAAAACTTTTGAAATCTTTTTCAAAATTGAGATAGCAAAAAAAATAAAAGAGAAGGCATCTAGATAAATCATTTGTCTGTGTCTATATCAAATTTCATAAAGATTGAAGGCAGTGCAGTATGTTTAATGTTGACCACAAGTGACCAACCCTCTTTTCTCTATGCTAAGATCCCGTTTTAATCAGTAGTCACCTTATCGAGAGGCTTCCCAGTGGGGGAATTCTCAATCAATTTTGAGCTTTTTGTAAGACTAAATTTAGAGTAGTAAAATCATCATAACTTTGGAACCGTTTATCCTAGATCCAAAAGTAAGGTATCTTATTAAATGTTTTTTAAAGGCCTAACTGTCTATGTAAAAAATAATTATTAATTTTTATTTTTGAAAAAATATCAAACTACCACTCCACCTCCATGCTGTCCCTTGTCCCTATAAATGTTTGGTACTTTTTAACATTTTAAAATAAATATATTCGGTAGGACAACCCAAAAGAAAATGTATATGACTAAGTACTGAGTTACAAAATAAAAGATCCGGTAATGCGATATGTGTGAAAAAGTTCAGACAATTTGGTCAGGACTCGCATGCAGGTCTATTAATATAATAAATCTTTAAAAAATACCTCCTTTTTAAAAAAAAAAAAAATATATATAAAAATTTCCTCCTTTTACTGGACTCTGGGCGTTTTAAAATTGTACTCAAAAGAAGTCATCCTGCCTACTTTCCTGTGGTGCAAGAATGTTCTTGGTGAGTTTTCCGTTTTTCCGACTTTTCCTCCTTTTTGACTTTTTGTGAGTATCATCACTGAATACCAAAAAAACTGTTTATCATATCTACACAAACACAAGAAATTTGCAAGCAAGTATCTCGTACTAAAAATTATTCAAGATTATTTACAGAAAGAGTCTTTACTCACAATCTATCCAAGAAAACTGACAACAAAATTTCTTCAAGTCAATAACCATATATATAGAACTGCCTCTATGTAAATCTATAGAGCAACTTGGAAGGACAGCTCGTTTATACCAATTGGCAATGGCTGCTGATAAAAGGACAAATTACCAGCTGGCAGGGATCAGCACAGTAAAATTATATTTCATTTCATGGAAGTTTGATTGTTGAGGGATTTTTGCTCTCCTTAAATAAAAAAGAAAACAAGAGAACATCTTTATTTATCAGTGAATGTGCCTTTCTCTTCATTGTTTTAGGAGTTTCTTGACAAGCGGAAAATGACAGAGTGGGGCAGTTCGTCTTTGGTTGACACTGGGCAAGGAGATGATGAAACAGCCATTGCTTTGCCTGGTGTTAAGAAGGGAGATCACAGCTCTCGGTTCTGGAAACCGGAAGTCAGAGTTTATTCATTGCAATTCTCTCCTACAGGTATATATAGATGAATAGAATGATAGATGTGCCAGATAGATGAATAGAATAATAGATGTGCCAGATAGATGAATAGAATAATGGATGTGCTAGATAGATGAATAGAATAATAGATGTGCCAGATAGATGAATAGAATAATAGATGTGTCAGATAGATGAATAGAATAATAGATGTGCCAGATCCAATATCACATTGATCCTTTTGATTCTTTTAGACTAATGTTGTGTTGATTTTTTTTTTGTTTTAAATTAAAATCCCTTTGCCTTTCTGAAAATAAATGTGAGATGAATTGGAAAAGAAAGCAAAGAAATCTTTCAATAATAGCTGTCAACAGACCTCCTTGAAACATAGTCCATGCCCCGGCCACCATCTAAATCAACTTTAATTCTGGTATCCATTAATGTGATGACTACTGACACTTACACTAATGAAACATGTTTGTCAGAACAGATAAAGGTTCCACAGTTGTTGTTTTTTTAATTGACTCAGAATTTTTTAATGTTTTGATATAAATAAAGTTTAAGTTTTGTTTCTCTCTGGCAAGTCTTTCTTTTTCCTTCCTCTCGTTCTTGAAATCCGTCTCTCCCAACGATTTTACCTTTCCTAATGTAATTTTTTTTTCTTTCTAAATGTGCTATTTATACAATATTTCAAAGGGGATATTTGTTGCGAATAGATATATAGAAATTAATTAAAACTTTAAGAAATGAAAATCTACTGATGTTCCCAATCAATGTTTTATATAATATTTTTGTTAATGATGTTGATACATCAATTCATCTTCCATTATGCTTTCTGACCTCCACACCCTTAAGACAAGAACCATGACTGACCCAAGAATTTAGCATCTGATCATCCAAATGATGTGATGTTCAAAATGTCCCATAAATTTGTTTGATATATAATTTGTAATTATATTTTTTGTTTGGGGGTTTTTTTTTTTGGTTTTTTTTTTTTTTGTTGTTTTTTTTTGTATAATCGTAGTCAAATCTTAGCTTTATTTGGATTTTTCCATAACAATGCATTTATGATAAAGAGTGTTAAAATAACCATGTTTTCCTCCTGCCTGTGCACAGGACGATCATGGGTTGCCTGTACCACAGAAGGTCTTCTGGTCTATTCATTAGACTACAGCCTTGTTTTTGATCCATTTGATCTTGATGTCGACGTCACGCCTGCTAGGGTTAGGGCTGTTCTTAAAGAAGGTGACTTTGCTAATGCCGTGATGCTCAGTTTCCGTCTCAATGAACAGGCCTTGATTCAGGAAGTCTTGGAATCCATTCCAGTGGATAACGGTAAGTTGGAATTTTGTGCTTGTAGATTTTTGTCATTATTATTGTCATTATTGGTAGTAGTTGTAGAAGTAATAGTACTAGTAGTAGTAGTAGGAATAGTAATAGTAGTAGGAGTAATAGTAGTAGGAGTAATAATAGTAGTAGTAGTAGTGGAGAACCTGCAATATTTGTACAGAAATATAGGCTTTTTTTATGAACAGGCTCTCATCTATTTTAATTAGTCTATTACTGTATTGCGGAAATTGACATAGACCTTAGAGGAATCTTTTGAGCCATGAACAATCAAAATTGGTCCGTACTACAGTCTGTAGGTGTGTGCAAATGAATATGGCAACAAACAGGGCGACCAGATGGCAATTCTCAACATCAAATGACTAATCATTACGCCCTAGCAGATTTTACAAATAATCATTTGAGTCAATGGATGATAGAATTACCTTTGATTAAAAAAAAAGGTTTGCAAGTTTCTTGGATATCAATCTGTAAAAAATAGTTTTGGAATTTTCTAGATTTGCCAGTAGTTCTGTGTTCGTTGGCAAACATTTAACATGGGCTGTACGGAATAATTTTCACCCCCAACCCTATTTTTGTTAAGGAATAGAATTATTTTTTTTTAAAAAAAAAAGCAAGAGTTTTTATATAGCGCACTATCCATTAAATGTGCTCAAAGCACTTTATAAAGGGTCCCTGACTAGCAGCAAAACATAACGTGTAGAACGAGACATAAGCGAGATTACAATATTTTTTTTTCGACAGACAATGCTGTTAACAGCCATGTACTTATTTCATACCTGAATACGGTGAGAGAATCTGAGTAAAGAACCTTTTTGAAGAACTCAGCTATGTGCCAAGCGAGGCTTGAACCCAGGACCTTCCGATCCGAAAGCTAGTGTCATACCACTAGACCACATGGCCGCACATAGATCTATTATTATTATTATTATTATTATTATTATTGTTATCATTATTAGTGGCAGAATGGTGTAATTATTATTATTTTTATTATTATTATTATTATTATTATTATTATTATTATTATTATTATCCTGTTTGACTTCAGACGTAATATAGTGATATAACCATCTATTCTGCAGCATCGTCCATTGTTGAAAATCTCCCAGATTCTTATGTGGATAAATTATTGTCATTTATTGGAAACATCATGGAGTCAACAGCCCATCTGGAATTCTATTTGCATTGGATCTGCCCTCTGTTGACGCTTCATGGCACAAAACTGAAAATGAGATCTCTGAAAGTGATGCCTTTCTTGAGGACACTTCAGAGAAACATGACCAGAAAATATGATGATTTGAGAAAAATGTGAGTTCATGCACTAATCAGTTTATTTCATTCAAGTTAACGTTTACAGATTATTTTTTTTAAAAGAAAGTTTATGACAATGAACAAACCATTGACTTATGGAGTGCTCTCCCATTGCCACATCACTTCATAGCCTGACTTTCTACTTATTTGTGATGCAGTTTTCGGACTTGGAACCGTAAATTGAATAGGTGAATTCAGATTTAAAAGAATTGATATCAAGATACAGTGGAACTCGGAACAACAGGGATAGTGGGACTAACTAAAAATCCCAGTTGTAGCAGAGTCCCATGATATCCATGCATACAGTATTTGAAGGGTGACAATACTAAATGAAATAAAAAATGCAAAGAACACATTTCGAGTTATCTCTCAGAGACGTGATTCTGACTTCTTTCCATTTAAAGCTCACCATCCCTCCCTCTACCACTTACTTCAGAAGAAGAGGCAAGTTGGAACAATGCAACAATAAATTCTACCATCCAACTTTCCTCTGCTTTCCACTCATCCCAACCCTGCAGCCACTGCCACTACTAACTGCACTTCAAAACTCATGTAGCACACCGTCCCTATGATAAGGAAAGAAAACCTCTGGCTTGAACCACTTGTCATAAGGAAGTTACCTCATCAGTCATGACTCCCACACCCCTCATTCTACATTAGGCTGAGTGTATCATATTGATCGGTCAGTCATGCGCCTCTCGCTAGCCTTTTATTGCGTTGTCTTGGTGTGTTACAAAAAGTACACAGAGAAATGTGCTCTTGTACACACAATAACTACTATCCACCCACCCCCAGCCCATCTCCGTTCCCAATATGTTATGTGGGTCATGTGAGCTATGCTTTTTATCTTGAGTGTAGTTCATTTTTCTTAACTTGCAACTCGTACCCCCATTGTAGTTGAGTTCCAAGAACTAATACCCCGTTACAGCCAGTGTTTACAGTAATGATCAAAAGTAAAAACATTTGTTTTCTGTGACCCTCTTCACATATAAAATGAATCAAGTGTTATTTATCAGCTGAAAGAGGAGTGGTAGAGGATTCATAAAATCACAGATTTATTGACATTGCTGTACAGTAAATGACAACTTTTTAAAAACTGAAAATTGCAACTTGGCAGAAATGGTTGTCGTAATCAATATTTTTTATGTTGCCACTTTAGTATCAATCAAATGCCCTGCATGACACCTCGTCAACACTGTAAGGCTGTAGGCAGTTCCGGTAATTCTCTTGCTTCAAACTTTAGTTACAAAAGTAAAAAGTTTGCCGTTGCCTCTTCTTGGAATTAGGCGATTTTTAAGAGTTTAAATTTGAGACCGCATTTGCTCCATGGGATTCTAATCTGGTGAAAGAGCTGGCCACATTAAAGGATCAACATTGTTGTCCTTCAAGAAACACAGGGTGGTACAGGCTCTAACTCGATGTGATGAGGACTTGTTGAGGGCCAACATGTCAAATGTTATTGCCAAGTTGGTTGATAAACAGAATGGTGTGTAGTTGCAGTACTTATTGGAACGTTTAGTCGTCTGTGTTCATTTTCCTAGAGTGGTTGTGCCAAACAGCTGGACATCTCGCACACAGACCTGCCTCTTGGAGAAAACATCGCATAGTATGCCTGTTGCACTGCCCTAGTTCTTTACCATTGGCAATTGTTGTTTTGAATGGGCCTTTTTATCAGTGTAGACAATGGTTTACACATGGGCATCCTTGCCTTGGAAGGTCTTTAACCCATTGCTTCTCAATGCGCCCGAATGCGCCCGCTGAAAAATGTGAAAGTAGATGGTATCGCTGCAACTCTTTTAACGGCAAAGGTTACTTCCGTAGCTTTGTGGAACTCTTATAAATAGAAAGTGCGAGAATGAAAGCGAAAGCAGCAATCTACCGTAGCGAAATATCTTGGATGAAACGAAAGTTACAGATTTTACAAACTTGTCAACAAAAGTAAGCTGTTTTGACAAACCAACTTGGTTTTTTCAACAATGGCGTTTGATTTATTGAATTCCCTCTGCAATCAATGCAGTGTAGTTGCAATGTACACTTGTGTGAAGGCAAATGCTTTGCCAAATTCCACAAATATCAGTAAATATTTTAAAAAATATCAACTCAAAAAAACAAAGACAAAATTTGGGGGTAAATATTGTTTATTTTCTCTTTGATAATTTTATTTTCATGGAAGCGGTGTTAAAATCAATAAATGTTGCATATCATTGCAAAGGAAATTCATTTCTGAATTTCATGGTATTTTTTGTTTAAATAAAGGTTGAAAAATAACAAAGTTATGAATTTTTCAAAATTGTTGGGTGATCGTGCTGTAAGAGTTATCTCCCTGCCCTTGAGAGTTGAGCATAACTTGACCTAGATTTCTTTGAGAAGCATTGGGTTAACTAACTCACTCAAAAACGCTTGTGGTGTAAACAATGGACTGACATGTGAGAATGTTAAAAATATTAGCCACCCTATTTACACTGAATCCAACTTCCAACTGTCCAAGCAACCTTGTCCATCCTTCACAATTCAGCTTGGGCATGATAATGTTGTGCGATTGTTAAAAGATTTTGAAGGATATTGTGATCTTGATGTCAGAGCAAAGTTAAGATCTAACAGTTAACAACAAAAATCTGAATTTGCTTGTCAACGATTGTGGAGAAATGGACAATTTATTTGAACCCGAATGGCAAAATTTGTTACAATGAATGCATTATTTTGTGTTCAGTTAACTATCCTCTAAATGTTAAATATGTACTATAATAATTTTTTCTTCTCTCTCTCTCTGAATTATGTTGCAGAGCTGACCACAACAAATATGCCTGTCAATACTTGTTGTCGCTCTCTCGTCTAAAGAGGAAGAAGGCATCTGAAGAAACAGAGAAGAAAGATGAGACAGTGCAGGAATCTGATGATGAGCAGAATAATGAGGAAGAAGAAAGTAGTGATGATGAAAAGGAATTACCCTTTACATATGATAATGAAAGCTCTGAAGATGACATGGAAATCTCATAGTTGTTATATTATCTTTACCGAAGATGATTTTTGCGCTAAGTCAACAGACATGTTAATATTTAGTTGAATTTTTATTGAAATCTACCAAATAAAATTGAAAAAGATTTTGTCATTTCATCGTTATTTTAAGACATGTGAATTTTGAATTTTAGATCAATGAGAATGAGAAGTATAAAAGCCCCTTAAGTGTTTCAGCACCATTGGCCACACTGCAGCCAGAGCAGAGTGTTCTACTGGCCAATGGTCGCACAGTGCAGCCAGTCTTGAAAGGCAAAAACAATAATGTAATCCAATCTTACTTTCTACAAAAGTTCTATAAATTGAACCAATGGTATCATTTCTTTAATGAGAACATTCATTTGGCCCTAGAGGGGTATGTTAATTGAGATTTTGCGCCGAATTCGAATGTCGCTTTGTCTTTGCTTGTCATTCTCATGCTGCCTCAATCTGTGTCAGCCATTTAGTGATGGAAATGCGAATATGGCCTCAGCGCTGAAAGAATTAAGAAAACCCGCATGTCTTTTTCACCTTTCCAAGTGAAACTGGTGGGAGAACGCTGGCCCTCTTGGATTGGTGGATTCATCACCCCTGCTATGATGAGATAATTTAGTCTCATCTGGTTTCCATAGTGGGTGTCTTTCTCTGTTAGGCCAGCTACTCATTTTATACCCGAGTATGAGTACGGTAAGAGAATGAGTAAAGAGCCTTTACCAAGGACTCGACTATGCGCTGAGCGAGGCTCGAAACCTGGACATTCTGATCCAAAAGTGAGTGTCTTACCACATAGCCTTACATCTACATCTGTTCCCTGTTTCAGTATACCTTTTCTCGTCTATTTGTAAATCTAGATTTTTTTCAACTATCCAATTTTTCTTCCTTTTTTGATGACCTATATTATGTGTCATTAACAAACAGCCCCACTTGGCCTCTGCTTGCTATATTTTATTTACTTATTCCTTTTAACTCAATCTGGAGCATAGAGCGTCCACCACAGATCTCCATTGCTATATTTTAGCTTCGAGGTAAACAAATAGATATATCTTTTGTGCGGAGGGTGGTCTTTTTGTTTATTTATATTAATATTTGTAGTAAATTATTTCTCCATATATATGTCATTGTCAGGAATATATATCGCTTATATTAAGTTATATTGTGACTATCTGAGAGTAGCCCTTTAGGCAGGGACCCTGTAGTGATGTCAGTGTGAGATTTTTAGATTGTTTAGGACTAGCTAGCTTCTAGGAGAATACTATATCGATTATCATTGTCACACACTGTTCAACTTGAGAGTAACCTACCATGCATTCGATTTTTTTAAAAACAAGACAGTATAGCTAATGGTTAAATGAAAATGATTTGTTTTCGATACATGTCATATCCATAAACATGATACTATTATTGCATTCAACGAAGATCATAACTACACACCTCGGCTACAATGAAGTAATCGAAACTGCGAAAAGCATGCCAGTGAGGACAAAATTATCATTAAATTTTGCCTCATTTTCTAAATTCAGTGAACTTTATTATTATTTATATACCAGCATTGACTGGTTACGAGGTTGAATCAAAAAGTAATGGGACAAATCTCCTATTGAGTTCATTTCTTTTTCATGTGACGTCATATTTGGCTCAATTGAACTTACAGAGATACGTATACTCTTTAAACCAAAAGTTAAAAATTTTATTGTCAAATTTTGACAAAGTTATGACAGTTCAAAATGGATGTCTATCAGCGACACAAAGCTGTCATTGAATTCTTTGTTTTCCAAGAAAAACATTGAGTAACATTTTTAAATGCATTGGTAAAGTCTATAAATAGGTATTCCATATGACAGCTGTTAAAGTGTGAATGTCTCTTCACAAATCATCAAAAATGAGGTCTCTTTAAACGGTTTCTCTTTCTCTATAATTTAAGTTAGCGTTGATAGAAATTGTATCACTACTATCAGCCCAAATTGGACCTGCTAGCCTATTTGGTTTTTTTTTCTTACCCCATACAAAATTTATGTTTTTTCACAAATCATAAAAAAAATAAGGCCTATTTGAACAGTCTCTCCCTGTATTGGACTTAAGTTAATGGTGAAAATCTTATACCATTAAAATCAGCAGCCTTTGAATATTACAATATCAAAAATTGGGCCTGCTAGCTTGTTTCAAAGCAAAACGCCATCTATGTGAACAAAGTCTGTTTATTACTTTCCCAAACAAAGATTTATTTTTCTTCACAAATCATCAACAAACGAAACTTTAAAAAACGCATAACTTTTTTATTTTCCGATTTTGATAAATAGTATTATTTTCCTTGGTTTGGGAAGTCACATGTTGCTTTGTAGTTTAATTTTTGCTACTTGAATAACGAAATTTTAGTTTGAGATATCTACTACAAAACTCGGGTATTTTACAGAGGCAGTGTTGAACATGAATTGAAGAGACGATCATTAGAATGGCAACACCACTCTTCCCCAAAGACCAAAAATTTCAACGCTGAGAAATCAACTGAAAAGTATGACAAGTGTTTTGGGACATTAGAGGTGTAGCAATCCTCGTTGATTTCCTACCACAGGGAGCAACTGTCAACGGTGCAAATAGACATTGAAGCAATAACTCGTGGAGTTAGACCAGTTTTGGAGATGGAACGAGTATTATATCTTCATGAAAATGCCCTTCCAGACACAAGTGCCAGGAACAGAGAGGTAATAGCATCAATTTGATGGACAACGCTGTCTTGCCCTCCTTATTAATTCACCAGACTTGACACTTTTGGACTTTCATAATTTTGGTCCACTGCACTGAGGGAGGGGGAATGGAATAAAGTTGGTTGACCCATTAACCTTAACCAGACCTGCCAACCCATCACATTCTAAAAGTGGAATTATTACATACATCAAAAAATTGGAATTTTTTATTAATGGATAATTATGTATCTAAAACATGATCACCATCTTTGCCACCAAACACAAAAAAAACAAAAAACAAAACAGTAGTCTGGCACAATTACAAATATCAGATGGGTTAGGTAGTGAAATAGGCAAGGAGTAATGGAGTCCAATTAATTTTCCTACATAGCTACCTCTTGGCAATCGTTTAAAAAAGTATCACCTTTTAACCCCCCTCCCCCACCTTTTTTTTTTTTAAATTTTCTCTCTTCTTTCCATTGTCATCATTTTTGAAAATCGGAGACAATGACAGAATAGCGGAAAGGAAGAGTGAAAATAGGAAGGGTTGGCAGGTATGTCTTAACCCAGGCAAGTGGGGGTTGAGGGCCAATCCTAATATTTTGAGGTACCTGCGAGGTAATGTAGCAAGGCGATGTAATCCATTTAATTTTACGAACTTTAAGTCCTTTGTATAAGAATGATGTCAAAAATAACTCTGATTCAACGAAACATCGGTTATAATGAACATTGACCACCAGTTCCCTCGTTATTGGAACCAAGGTGCACGATAAAGGTCTTATATCTGCCTACTTTCTGGCAAAGAATCCTAACCATGGCCCGGGCAAAAACAAATTTGTCTCAAACAAAAGATAGAAGGGGACAGAACAAATGGCAAGCGGTCACTATCCATAATAACGAAGTTAACACTGATTGGTGTACAAAATAACTGATTTTAAAAAGAAAATAAAAATGGAGGTTTTTGTATTTTTCTTTATTTCCACAAAACAGATCAAATTTGATTTCAAAACAACATACATATTTATGACAAAATTCATTAAATTAATACACATCTTTAACAACATATTGCGTCAATTTGGGTAATTGTAAAGCACTAAGGAAAATGTAAATTAAAAAGAAAGAAAAAAAATAATCCTACACCATATACACGATCATAATCCTGTTCTCAAGAGCCCTAGGCTGAAATAAATCTTAACACCCTTAAACTGAAACGCACCCACTTCTGAATCATTTCATATAAATGCAACCATTCAGATCCAATAAACATTTCGCCCTATTATGTATAACTTGTATTATCACAAACCATTTCATATATTACACAAACACACTCACGCATACAACTAGCGGTATATGATGAACATTTCAAATTTTTGTTTTGAGATTTGGGACTTTCAACCTGAAGATACAATTTTCATACAACATTTCACTGAAGACAAAATAAAAATCTCAAAGTATTCCATCAAAAATATATACTGATTCAAATGAAAGTTACGAGTGATTTTGGCTATAGATGAGTGGATCAATTCTAAAACGAAATGTGTATGACGGACCTTGAATTCAACCAAACATTCAACGTAACAAAACTTTTTTTTTTAATGCAGTATTTGATTTTCACTACTTCCAACAACATTGAATCAAGATCTAAAAAATATCAAATGAATTTAGAAATTAGAAACAACAACCAAAGAACTGATTTCAACAACACAGGGAAACATCCACTTGCCGCAGCATCTTAACACACATGATGAAATTCAAAAGCTAAGAATGCTTGGAAACAAATTACTAACTGGATATTAGAAACAGACTGACACACTCGAAGTTACACACACATTCACGGCAAGCATCCATGGAGACAGCGCAGTCACATTCATTCATTCATTTAACAATGGTGATTACCATCAAATGTGGGATTCAATGCTCTTCAATTTTACTTCCTTCATTGTTTCCAAAGTCCACCATATTGAGAACATTTAATGATTAAAATGAATTTTTTTTAAATTCACACAATTTCAATAAAGTAAAAGGATTTAGACATTCTATTATATCATTTTAGAAAATACATTTTGATTTCATATTTATATTTTCACACTACAATCATAGTCATTTGAGTCAATAAACTATCTTGCACCGTCAATCACATTAGATGAGGATAATGCACATTAAATAAATTAATTAAAATGTCAAATAACAAAAGAAAAAGAAAAAAAAAAGTAAAAATGGTAACCCAAAATAAATTTTTAAAAGTGATTTCAATTTTGTTTTGGTTGTCTGTACATTACGACAAAGGCCAAGGGTTTTCCTTGTATGAAATGTATGGCCATGAGAATATATTGATCTTTGTTTTGCCTAGCTGCAATGCCAAGCGCTAATTTTAATAATTTTTCGAATGTCTGTGATTTGGAAAATAAATGTTTAGGAACTCTCAAAACTAATAAGCCAAAAGTCATCCAAGTGGTGGGATTACACAAATTATCAAAATCAACATGCATCTGTGATCCCAACGGAGATACCGTAACTAATTACTGGTAGAAATTTGTTAGATTTGGTAACAAAGGGATTTATTCATAAATAAATAAATAACCCCCCCCCCCCCCCCCCCCCCCCCCCAAAAAAAAATCAGTTGCTCTCTTGTTTAATGTTTCATTAAATTAAAATGCTATCAGCTCAAAAAACATATTTCCTGCTTCCGACTTTAGACATTTGTTATGGTATGCTAGTCTATACGCTCATCAATATTAATAGCATCTCCATATCTTTTCATCAATCCCAACTTTACAGAAACGGAGCAAATCGATAAAATGCATGTCTCAGATGCAGTTTAAAACTTCTACTATCAATTTTATTTGATCTCTCTCTTTTTTCTTTAGAGTGAATCATAACAAATAAAACGACCATGAGAAAGCACTCGTTTGGAGAAGCGAACAAAAATCTATAATTAATGGTGCTCTTTTAAATTCATAAGTTGGAATGAACCATATTTATTCAATGTATCACAAATCCGTGCAATAAAAATTTATATAAAAGGCCTACATAATTGCTGTCTCTCTGTCCACATGGCATGGCAAAGCTGAACCTGATGTTAAAAACTCTACTTGAAAAGAAAACTGAAATATGAAAAAAAGAAAAAAAAGAAAGAGATAATTAGTTGATCACATGGCAAATAGCAAATACATAAAACTTATGACATGATAATCAGTGTTCAAGATGATAAAGATTGGTATGACATCAAAAGGAATAAATAACACATTGAAGCTTGAATCAATTTAGATGAAAACGAACGTCATAAAACCCAATCCTTTTAAAATTGTATTTACATGATAAAGTTTGCCAGAGGCAACTAAAAGAAAATATGTTTGCACCTTGTAGCAAAATATCCAAAGTCTAAGGGGGAAATAATTGTATCGACCCAAAATGCATGATTTCCACCCTATCTGAATGAATTGTCACTTTAGAATTGATGGAAAGTTCATTCTGAGTAAAGTGGTCATGTTGTAATCGATTTCCACTATTAAAAAATATCTGACCAAATTGGAATCCGAAAAACATCTCTATAGACAAGAGGTCTACAAGACGGAAGAAATTTTTTAAAATCAACCAACCAAATAGCATTGCTCCCATTTGCCTATTTGAGCACATGTCAGAAGCTGGATTCCATAAGCATATTGTTGGTTTGACATAAGTAATTACAAAAATAATCTGTTTTATTTTCATTTATCAAGCTCAGTTTCTTAGCAATGATTTAATTCATTGTGACAGTATGTTCAAAACCGTTATATAAATTGAATTTTTACAGTTTACAAATCATATCAGCTCCTCGGTTTTGATTTAGTGGGGTCCTGGATAGCTCAGTTGGTACAGCACCGGGGACCGAGATCGATCCCAAGTGCAGCCGAGATTTAATTTCTGACCCCCCCCCCCCCCCCTCCCTGTCCACTCAACAGTGAATGGGTAGCTGAGTCTGTTAGATTTAGCGAAAAGCACTTTGCGATAGACTTGTGTCCTATCCAAAGGATATCAAGCAATTGCTATTGTCCGTTTCACACTATAGAAACCTGGATAAATCCCGACTCCATGGGCGGATTGGCTCTGAAGGATTACTACTTTGATTTAGTCCTATTTCATTTTATAGTGGCTTGTCGTCAAAGCCATGTATGCCATTGTTTTGTCTTAAATTTTAGGCAATATAATAAGTACCAGTCTTTTAAGTTAAATTATCCTCAACATCAAAGTGAGCATAAGAATGAATAATTCTAGTAATTTCTTTTTCTAATTTCAAAAATAAACACCATACCTGTAAGGATAGCCTTGATATTTAGCACGGAACACAGAGAGTAGAAAACTAAAGAAGATGGTGACACAACCTACACCCACTAGGGAGAGAACTGAAAAGAGAATTGAAAACAATTTCTTAAATAAAATATATCTCTATTTATATTTACACATCAAGATTCATTTGTAAAGTTTATGTGAAAAATAAATTAAGAAGCAAGGTTTGTGATTGAATTCTCAAATATGTTTGACAAGCTGTTTATAGTATAATACAATTGGTCCTAAAAATAAATATTTCTTGTGTATTCTGTTATTTCCCTCTATGCACGTACATAACTAATACTTAAAACTAACAACGACAAAATAAAAACAAAAAAAAGTAAAATATGTTCAAAGCTCACTTCTCTTTTTTCCAGGATCACCTTTCATTGTTTGGGCTTCATTCAGCATAATGAATCCAACAACCACTGCTGTGTCTGATGCTTTGATTAAGGATTTTTAAAATAGGATTTCGTCAGGCTTTCATAAACCACTAATACTAAAGCACAAAGTTAAAAAAAAAAAAAAATTATTTTCTTCATGCAATGTTAAAATCAAATACACAATACTGCATTCAATTAATCTCACGACAGCAAAAAAAAAAAAACAACAAATAAACAAATATTCATCATAAAAAAAGAGTCAGAATAGTTATGAATTGAATACAACATAAACAAGGCACGAGTTACAGGAGGAATATATATGTTCTGCACGCCAGTGCCCCCCCCCCCCCTCCCCCAATATGTTCTAGACCAACATTGCATTTTTTTTTTAATGTCAATATGTAAAAATACTGATAAATTGATTTTGAAGATTTCTATAAACATTTGTCTTTGTCTCTCTACTTAAAGTTCAAAGTAATCAATTTTAATTTTCGTTAACAAAAAAAGTGCATTATTTATAAAAAGAAGCCATGTTTATATTGTGTTATTTTAAGTGCATATTTGAATCAAAAAAATAATGGTAGATGATGTTTAAAATGAGAATTTGAATTGATATGTAAAACAACAAGTGTGTTATTTTGTTTCTGAAAATAATGGATCACTACAATTTGTCAATATTGAATTGAATCCAAAGCTTTGATAGTTAAACTAATATATTCTCAAAAGAAAGGATACTCAGCAACATGACAATGTATGTCTCCACAATAAACTGTCCTTGACTGCTTCCATGTATGTAATGCTGGGGGGAAAAAAAGAATCACTTTAACATTTACCTTAATACTATATAATACCAGTTAATGGATTATCGATTATCATTAAAAAAAAAAAAAAATTAATATGATATGATAAAACACCTGAAAAACAACCTGTGCATGAACTGGATGGGCATTAAGTTGAAGGATCAGGAGAGTGGCAGATAAGAATCCGTGACAATGTAAACGGTTCAATGCTAGACAAAGAGAAAAATACCCCCAAAAAATTATAAAAGGATTTTGCAACAGGACATGCATAACCTTTGTAAAAATTATAGGCATTAACTTGAGCCAACTATCAGGTGCCTCTTTGGTGTAATGACGACACATCTGACTGGTAATCAGGTAGGGGGGGGGGGGGTGTGAAGAAGGGAAATGAGGTTCAATCTTCTCTCAAAAAAAAAAGAAAAAAAAAGAATTTTTTTATGGAATGAATTTTTCATTCTGCCTTAATTGACGCTATATTAGATTCTTAAATATCCGGCAAAATACATATTTCACATTTTTTTTTATCACCCGGCGACTAGAATTGTTTGTTTCTTGTTTTTAAGGGTTTTACAGTGCTTGCAACACATTTAGGTTATATCAACGCCAGTAAAAAGGAAGAAAATGGGACAGTTTTGTTTGTTGCTTTAGGTCTCTTCCAACACAATTGAGGTTATATGAGAGACCGCTGAAACAAAAAAACAAGCAATCTAACAAAAATAGTACAAATGTAAATCAAAATCATAACCTAAAGATATCATAAGCTAAATTATAAATAACCAAGAACAAACAGGCAGAAGATTTAAAAGAAAAAAAAATATCCCCTGTCAAAAATACAATCACAAACCAAAGAAGCAGGATAGGCTAGTAAAGAGAAGAAGAAACGACATCACTATCGGATCGTACACCCATGCGAACATCATAGGTATATGATTCAAGGGTGATGCTCCCATCCAACCACCCGCAAAATGGGACAGTAAAAAGTTCTAGAATTACAATTAAAGCACCCAAGAAAAAGTAATACATAGGAGAACTGGGAACAAAAAGGGATCAGATGTAGATTCCAAGAGCACACCACCAATGTACTTAGTTTGAGATCACCTATAAGTCTCATCCGGACACAAGCACAAAATCCAACGAAGAGGAATACATGCAAATGCTTACATTATACATTCAAAATAACAAATATAATAATACATAACAGAGAGATGATTTAAAAGGAAAAAAATACCATCTCCTAAAACAACTATGCATTTGACTGTTTCCCTCCCAGCTAGGACTCCGGCCAGGGCCAGGACAAAACCAAGTAATCTTATTCCAAGACAAAGACAGAAAGTATGTTGGAAAACAGATATAAGGGGTTAGAAGACAGTATGTACCCCCTGCCCACTATGGGAGGTCAGGAACCCCACCCAGGACTAGAACCAGAATCAATATTTTCTATGATTACACAATCTTAAAAAGTTGGCCCTAGAAAATTGTACAGCACAAAGAGGAAATGGGAATGGAAAATAATTATACTTCAGATTACCTTGGCTTCAAAATGAGAGTGCCCAACTGCAGCCTCTGTAAAAGAATGGCTTTTCAAGGTAGTTCATTACTCTGGATGAAATGACTTTGACAATAATAACATTAGGTACGGCAAACCCTCTTATCGAGTCATGGCTTTATTGGCAAACCGAGAATTTCAACTCAAATCGTCACTCTCTTTTTCTCATTTTCAGTCCGTCAAATAAAACGTGTTTGGTATCAGATTAAATCTCAAATCTTCATCTTTTAAAAAATGTTGATGCTTTTTTCATAGGATTTGCCGTTATTTTATGGCTTTGAGTTGAAGAAGAGGGTTAAACTCCGATTTTTGAACCGGCGCTCCGCTACTCGAACACCGTAACTGACGGTCATCTTTTCTCTCCGCTCGGCTGTTCGCGTCAGCGCTATTAATAGTAACGCCAATGGCTGCATCAGAAAGAAAATTGAACAAGCTTTCATTCGATACCAGATTCGCATTTTTATGATCTTTTTCAAAGTTTGAAGTTTCAAGTTAAAAACTTTAAATTGATAAAAAAATTAAGAAAAATTTGAAAATTTGGACGATTCTGGTATCAAAAGAAAGTTTAAAATCTCAGCTTTAAAATGATGTATACGAAAGCAAGATTTATAGCTTTGCGGTCACCAGCCAACTGAAAACGAAACTACAACTACAAATTTGCCGTATTCACTTCACTCATACGCCGGCTCAGGCAAGGGGCACAATCGCTGATATTTCGAAACTTCGTGTTGAAATTGACAATTTTGGCTTTGTCAGCTACTTTGGGGGCAAATTATTTCTTTTTTACCTAGAGTTGAGCTCAGGAAAAAAATTCACATATTGTTTATAAAAAGATGTGTATTGTTAGAAAGTTACAGAGGTCTGGCTTGAATATTTATGAAAATACGGCATTTTGAAAACGGACAAAAGGTTGCTTTCAAAGCAGCCCAAATTTGGGCGATTTTCTACAAATTTCGAAATAACATATCTTTTTAAATTTTTAACCAATTTTAATAATTTTTATACCATTTTAATCAGGAAAAAAAGTTCTACTTATTGAATGCAACTTAAAGACAACAATTATATAATCTAAATTTGGGTTTTCCGTACCTAATAACATGACTAATTTTTAAAATATGTTTATTTTACTGAAGTCAAAAAAAATTTGAATAAAAAAAAAAAAAAAACAGAAACAAAAAAATTATTAATTAAAAAAAAAAAAAAAAAGAAAATAAAAAAAGACATAATATTACAATTGTGAGTGAAAAGACTCACCATTTGTCCAGTGTTTGGGTTTCTGTGCATCACGGGTGGCCCTCTTATATGGTTCCACATCTGACCTGAAGTCATTGCAAATATAACAGCCTATTTTGGAGAATAAAAATTTGTTATCTCACTTTGAGCAAATAGTTTCCAGAGTACCACATACATAATAGATATCTAAAAAAAAAACATTTTTCAACGAAAGTTAAAGTCTCTAGCACTTAAAACAGGGTGGTGGGCCGAAAAAAATATAAACTGCACCCTGGATCAATCTCAGTCCCTTTGCGTGTGAAGTGAATGCTCTGCCAACTGAGCCATTGGGAAATATGCCCTCATTAATGTAGACCTGTAAATGGGCTCTATAAAAATTGACTGAAACTGAAACTCTTCGTAATTTAATTTGTCGTAGCGGTAAAATCCAAAGAATCAAAATGAAAGGTAAACAGCAAGCTCACTTGAGCAAAGCAATGGCAGAAAACTAATTTGTGCGGGAATTAATTAGGCTACTTACCATTGTTCCTTATAATTAGGTACCCAATTAGTGAAGAAACTAGAAACGGTCAACCAGTTTGTTTATAATATGAGGCAATCAAGATGTACTTGTAGCAATCATTTAACTTTCGATTTGAAGGTGTCTACATAACGCACTTCCGGTGTTCGAATTTTTCTTTTTCATACTTTTTCTGTCCTTCAAGTAAATGTGGTCAATTTTGGCTTAGACGAAACAGTGAAATTTATCGCTCAGCGGCTCAGTTAAAATTGGCTACCATTGGGATCACGACAGGTTTGGAAAGTGAAAAAATAATTTCACAAAGGCTGTGTGAAAATACACTGGGATGTGTTCAGACACGGCAATTCTAAAAAGCGTCGCTTAGCCTTGGCAATATATCCATCGTAAATATAAACGGCCCATGAGCTAGGCAAAGTGCTGTGGAACATTCCTAATTAATTTTACAGTCATTCGAGTATGATTCATGAATTCTTTCTTTATTCCCTTTTTAAAAAATATTTGAATTTGACGAATTGACTGATTTCAGTTAATTGACTGAGAATTTACAGGTCTATTAATGACAATAAAAATATAGAATCATTAACATACAAAGCATCTGATAGAAAGGAAAATTTTGTTAAAGAACTAATAAATATAGAAAAGTCCCCTGCAACCATGTTGTTTACAATGATTATTGAAAGGGTATAGATACTACTCAAGGCCTAGAGCCCAAGCTAAAGAAAATAACGGTAATTTGAGATGCATGTAATTCGAACCAACATGATAGAATAAAAATTAAGACCATGAGTGTTGGAATTATATTACAGACCATTTTCAAAGCTTTTATTCAGACAATATCCTAATCAACAATCAACAATATCTTACAAACACAAACCTTCCATCTTAAATTGGTAAGAACAACAGCAGCTGTGAAAAATTGTCTTAAATTAAATGTAATAGTTTTAACTTGAAATCGACATAAGTAGATCTGTTATTCATTTTTCTTCCCTAAAAAAATCAATACCAACCAAAAATATACATCAAGCCACTAAATAAAAAGATAATAAAAAGTGTAATCTTACCAAGGCTACTATACCCCAAGATGTTTTGTTATAGAGGAATTCTAGGTTGTTACGCTTGAAGTAGAGAAGTCCACCAATCATGGCAAAAAGGAGAGCCAGAGCAACAGTGCCGGAATAGTTTGGAGGACGGAAAACTCTTATCTGAAAAATGATATAAATACATAACAATTTTTCAAACAGCTAAAACAGTACACTCTAACACACAATATGGTCATGACCCATAACAGCAGTATGTTTGGACTATTGTATCTAACGTAATCTAGATTAAGAGCTTTTCCTGTTCCTTGCTTTAATTTGCTGGTCAAAAAAGCATAATCCTCGGACATTCAAAGGCCATTTTTATAAATATAAACAGTACTTAATATTTTTTCGGATTGCCAAACTGGGAGTCCCAATTTTATCAAGGCAGTTGGCTGCTATGAAAATGGAATAAAAATCTTATCAAGAAAAGCTACATTCAATGAAAAGGAATAAAATCCAGCATGATATTCTATTTTCTAATTTGATATTATGATCAATTAAAAAAAAAAAATACAGATAATACATCCCTGGTAAAGCCTTACCTGAATATCTGTCCTGTCTGTGACCCATTTACCTAGTTGTTCTGCAGAAAATCCAACTCTGTAATAATATTACATACATAAGTAACCAAAAAAAAATAAAAATAAAAATAAAACAAAATAAAATAATGAAAAGCATATAGAGTAAAAAGTAATACTAAAGTTTTAAAGATCATTAATAATAATTATATTTAAAATTCCGATAATAATACTTTAATAATAATAATAATAATAATAATAATAATAATAATAATAATAATAATAATAATAATAATAATAATAATAATAATAATATTAATGGTATTAATACCTCTACTTGGTAGGAATGATGTGGTAGTGATTGTAGTAGTTGTGGTCGTATGGATGAGTGGTGGTGGTTGTAGTAGCTGTGGTAGGAATGATGATGAGGTGGTAGTTGTAGTACTAGTGGTGGTAGGGATGATGTTGTAGTGGTTTGTTTTGTTTGTTTTTAAGGGTTTTATGGCACTTGCAACACATTTAGGTTATATCAGCACCAGTAAAAAGGAAGAAAATGGGATAGTGAAAAGTTCTAGAATTACAATTAAAGCAGCCAAGAGAAAGTAAGACAAAGGGGAACTGGGAAAAATAGGGATCAGAGGTAGATTCCAAGAGCACACCACCAATGTACTTAGTTTGAGATCACCTATAAGTCTCATCCGGACATAAGCACAAAATCCAACAAAGAGGAATACACTCAAATGCTTACATTATACATTCAAAATAACAAATATAATAATACATAACAGAGAGATGATTTACAAGGAAAAAAATATCATCTCCCAAAACAACTATGCATTTGACCGTTTCCCTCTCAGCTCGAGTATCCGGCCAGGCCCAGGACAAAACCAAGTAATCTCTTCCAAGACAAAGACAGAAAGCATGTTGGAAAACAAACATAGGGGGATAGAAGACACAGTATGTACCTCCTTGCCCACTATGGGAGGTCAGGAACCCCACCCAGATGTTGTGGTGGTTGTAGTAGAGTTGATGATATGGTGGTGGTCGTAGTGGTAGTTGTAGGAATGATGATGTGGTGGTAGTTGTAGTAGTAGTGGTGGTAGGGATGATGTGGTGTAATTTGTAGTAGTAGTGGTGCTAGGGATGATGGTGTGGTGGTGGTTGTAGTAGGAGTTGTGGTAGGGATGATGATGTGGTGGTGATTGTAGTTGTAGTCTTAGAGATGATGTGATGGTGGTTGTAGCAGTAGTGGTGGTAGGGATGATGATGTATTTCTGTACAACCAGATGATTTAAAGGATGAGAGAGAGAGAGAGAGAGAGAGAGAGAGAGAGAGAGAGAGAGAGAGAGAGAGAGAGAGAGAGAGAGAGAGAGAGAGAGAGAGAGAGAGAGAGAGAGAGAGAGAGAGATTAAAAAGGCAATAGGTACCTACATCAGAGAAAAAAAAATCCAGACCCATTTGTCCCTCCCCTTCCCCTTCAACCGTCAACTAGCTAATCAAGGAACACCACTGGTCTTCTGTGTCAATCGTGACATCCGGTGCCATTCTGTCTGGCCCGACGTCATAAAAACGGGACCATTATGGTGATTTTGTGGCTTTGAGGAAAATGATTGACATGGCAAATTACTGAGAAATTCTCAAAATCACTGTTTATTTATCCAAAAAAAAATATTGAAAAAGGAGGAATTGTGATGGGGATGGGCGGAGATAAACTACCATTTAGGCGGAAATTCGCCTTTAGGCGGAAGATTCTCAGCCCTGAATTTTAAGAAATTTTTAAAAATAAAATAAAATAAAATAAATAAAACAACAATGTTATAGACACTACGAAAAAAAAATTGTTTAAAAATGGGGTAAAGGAAAGAATACATGAAAAGCATCATCACCAAATGTTTGGATGTTTCTAAAGCAATTTAGCTGATACATAAAAATTCATTTAAGTTTTTCAAGCAGTCTATGCAGTCCATTTCCATAAAGTCAGAGACTTTCTTTCAGTTGGTCTCAAAACAGTTGGATATTGAGTATTGCAGAGATATTACAATTTCAAGTTGGCGATTCAAAATGATAAAATTTGGCCTGTGAATTTTCCCTCTTTCCTGAAATTCAAGCAACGATTTATATATGGAATAAAATCCTACAGTTTTCACGAGAAAATCGGTTTATCTATATGTTCATACTACCTATGGATATCCATTGTATCTGCTCTCTTTGGTTTTCCTTTCGCAGGGAAATGCATGAAAGCAGGGGCTGTTGTGAGTTTCATCTATATATGAATTGGGAAAAAAAAATAAATAAATAAACAAATAGAGCATCACTCCAAAAATATTTTTTACTAACATTAAACATTTAGTCCTTGAATATGGGCATATTAAATGGGATCTGTACATTGAAACTCTATAACTCAACCTGAGACTGGTGGACAACACAATAATCCCCAAAATAACCCACACAATTAAATTATCGGAATCAATTGCAATGCCCTTCATGCATAGTCAGACTATCCAGCAACCACAAAGATACATCTTATACAATGCAGATAAAACAGCTATTTTACATCGATGCTGATGGTGATAAAAGTAAAAAAGTAAAATTTTTCATGATTGCCTATAAGCCCCATGCTCTCCCGACGGATTATCACCTTGTCGTGGTGGGAGGGCTTGCGTATCTCGAACCTCGGACCTCTAATAAGAGAAAAAAGGAGAGAGATCAGACGAAGAGTAATCCACCGGCCCTCCAGGAATGGGGGTTGAGCGTAGGGTTAACAACCCACCTCATAAAAAGCAAACTGTTACAGAAACAGAAACCAGACATAAATCCACAACCGGCGGCAGCAGAGAAGCGGACCAGAATACTGGCTTCATGACGGTAGGAGGTCAAAGCCGAAAGGACGCCCCCGACCAGATTGCAGATCTGTTGTCACCAAAACGCAAGCTCAATGTCTCGTGCTGGAATGTTAGGACCCTATATCAAACAGGAAAACTGGCACAAGCCCAGCGCGAGATGTTGAACTACAAGATCGATTTGCTAGGCATATCAGAGGCAAGATGGACAGGAGCTGGGAAGCGCCAACTCTCAAATGGCGACCTGATCATTTGGTCAGGACGAAAGGATGACCAACACAGAGAAGGTGTTGCCCTCTTGATAGCCAGGCAAAACAACAAGTCACTATTGGAATGGAAACCGATAAGTGAAAGACTTTTATACACAAGACACAACTCAAAATACACCAAGCTATCAATCCTCACATGCTACGCACCTACAGAGGATTCAGATGAAGAAAACAAAGAAGAATTTTACGATATTCTAAGAATGGCCGTTGAAAACATTCCAAGACATGATATGCTCATGATCATCGGAGACCTTAATGCTAGAGTTGGCAATACACAAACAAATCAGTCCGTTGGAAAGGAGGGCATAGGGTTAATGAACAACAATGGAAGCAGACTGGCAGAATTTTGTGAAGAACACAACTTCATTATTGGTGGAACTTTCTTCCCACACAAAAACATCCACAAATTGACATGGAAATCACCAGATGGGAAAACAGAAAGTCAGATAGACCATATAATTATAAACAGAAAATGGAAGAGCAGCCTAAACGATGTCAGAGTCAGACGATTGGCAGACATTGGAAGTGACCACCATCTTGTCACAGCCAAAATCTCTACTAAATTGATGAAAACAAAAATAGCAAAACAGAAGGAGAAACGTTTCAACACAGATAAATTGAAAATCCCAGATATCCAAAACAATTTCAATATCTCAGTCAGAAACAAATTCAGTGCAATACAAGATATTACAAACATGACAATCCAAGATTTCAACCACGTCATGCAGGAAAGTGCCACTGAACACTTAGGACACAATAAATCCAATACAGAGAATTGGATATCAGCAAGGTCATGGGAGCTCATTAACCAAAGAAAATCAATCAAACTAAATCTCCTGAACGCTAAATCCCCCGACTGAAAGAAAGGCTATCCAGTGAATACTCATTGAAGGATAAAGAAGTGAAAAAATCCACAAGGAAAGACAAAAGAGATTTTGCAGAAAATTTAGCAACTGAAGCAGAAAATGCAGCTGTAAGACACGACACACAAACACTATACAAAATCACAAAAAAGCTCTCGGGAAACAGAAGTTATGGTCAAGAGAAACCATTAAAATCCCAAGATGGTAGTGTCATCACAGACGAAAAGGAGAAAATTGAAAGATGGAGAGAATATTTCGCAAACCTTCTGAACAGACCAGACCCATCTTCTTACACAGATATCCCAGAAGCAGAAAGGGACGTAGAGGTTAATCTTGGTCCAATCACTGAGCATGAGGTGCACGAGGCAATACAACAACAAAAAAATGGCAAGGCCCCAGGTATTGACAAAATCACTGCGGAAATGCTTAAAGCGAACTCGCAAGAAATGTCCAAAATTCTCAGTAAACTGTTCACCAACATTTGGGAAAAGGAAGAAATACCAGAGGATTGGCAGAAAGGCATCATCCATAAAATAGCCAAGAAAGGAGACCTAGGAAATTGTGCTAACTGGCGTGGAATCACACTCCTGTCCGTAACGAGCAAAATTTTTAATAGAATCCTTCTGAAAAGAATCTCACCTCACATTGAAAACATTCTTAGAAAAGAGCAGGCAGGGTTCAGAAAAGGGAAGTCATGTAGTGACCACATATTTACCCTGAGACAAATCCTGGAGCAAAGCATTGAATGGAACAGCCCCCTCTACACCATTTTTGTCGATTTTGAAAAAGCCTTTGACAGCTTACACAGAGAGTCCCTGTGGAAAATACTCCGCCATTATGGTATACCGATGAAGATAGTCAACCTAATCAAAGCAATGTACAGCAACTACCAATGCCAAGTGATCTGTGGTAACAATTTAACAGACAGCTTTAATGTAACAACTGGTGTAAAACAAGGCTGCATACTCTCCCCGCTTCTGTTTATCCTGGCTCTAGACTGGCTCATGAAAAATACAATTGATGGTAAGAAGAGAGGCATTCGCTGGACACTGACATCTTTTCTGGAAGATATAGACTACGCAGATGATATCGCGTTAGTTTCCAGTACACACAGAGACGCCTCAGAGAAACTAAACGTACTACACAAGAACGCCTCGAAAATTGGACTGAAAATAAATTTCGATAAGACTGTGTACATTAGGGTGAATCCAAAACATGACAGTGAAATTAGGATAGATGAACATATAATTGAAGAGGTAACAGAGTTCTCCTACCTCGGATCCAAAATAACAGACGACGGAAATGCAGAACACGATATCAAGCACAGAATTCAAAAGGCAAACCAGGCTTTCGGCATGCTGAAAAACTTTTGGAAATCAAAGCAAATAATGAGAAAGACAAAGCTGAAAATATACAAGAGCAATGTTTTAAGTGTACTGCTTTATGGAAGTGAAAGCTGGAAAATGACATCCTCCTTAATACAGAAACTAGAAGCCTTTCAGAACAAGTGTTTAAAAAGAATTTTTAATTTATCTTGGCCTACAAAAATAAGAACAGTGGATCTATTAAAGAAAGCTGACTGCACTAGCATTGATAGCCAAATAAAAAGAAGAAGATGGCGTTGGCTGGGTCATGTGGCCAGAATGGAAAAAGGGTCACTTCCCAAGACAGCCTTGTACTGGACAGCAGATGGGAAGAGAAAGCGGGGAAGACCCAAAGAAACCTGGCGAAGGACGATGGAGAAAGAATTAAAGGAAGCAGGCCTGTCCTGGAATACAGCCACCGCAAAAGCAGTCGATCGCAAAAAATGGAGATGTCTGGTGGATGCCCTATGTGCCTCAAGGCCCGAAGAGGATTAAGTAAGTAAGTAAGTATAAGCCCCATTCTTACTGTATTGACCCCACCTATAGAGCCTTTGAAATGAAAATTTATCATTGATTTTCTGGCTAACTTCTACGAAATTGCAAATGATTATTTCACCACACATCAACTCTCTCACTGCCAATACATTAATTTGGGGAAAGGGGTCAGGAGTAGGAAATGACATTTCTTAAAAGGAGAAAATTCCTTCAAAGAGATTTCCGCGGATCCAAGAAAAACATCAGCACTAATATATAGTATCACACATTTTTACGACACTGATGAATTTTAAAAGTTACATAACAACCTGTTTAAAAAGTGAACAACTGGAAACATTTCTAATTTATTCTTATTGTGTAAGTGAGAGAGAGAGAGAGAGAGAGAGAGAGAGAGAGAGAGAGAGAGAGAGAGAGAGAGAGAGAGAGAGAGAGAGAGAGAGAGAGAGAGAGAGAAAAAAAAAAAAGAGAGAGAAAGAGAGAGAGAGAAAGAGAGAGAGAGAGAGAGAGAGAGAGAGAGAGAGAGAGAGAGAGAGAGAGAGAGAGAGAGAGAGAGAGAGAGAGAGAGAGAAAGAGAGAGAGAGAAAAAAAAGAGAGAGAGAGACCCACGCACCTCAAGCAAGTGCACAAAATTGAGAGATACTTCAGAGTCAATATAGATACAGAGATCTTTTACAGGCTTGATGTAAAGGTAGGGCATGGGATTAAAATAGGTGAAAATTATAAATCTATCATCACTGACCACATATATATTCATTTGCGACTATGTGGCCTTGTGGTATGACATTCGTCTTTGTACCAAGTGGCGCATAGTTGAGTCTTTAGAATGTCTTGTCCTACATGTTATGTGTTGCTGTTGCCTAGGGACTACTTGTAAAGTACTTTGAGCATAGAATTTAGTAGAAATAGCACTTTATAATAGCTCAGGTTTTAAGTGTTTAATGTGACTTGAAATTTCACTGGGGCTGTAAAAAGTTGGAAAGCATCTATCAAATCAGAGGTAAACACACACATAAACACATACACAAAACAAACATAGAAACTTACACTTTGAAAAACATCTGGTCCTTCATCATAATCTACAAGAGCAAAGAAGAGCCGATTTGAGTACTGCTGAGAGTAACGCCATGAGTTTGCAAGGATGACAAACTCATCATTAGCTTGTCTGTAATTTTAAAAAAAAAAAAAAGGAAAAATAGAGATGACAATTATCAAATCGTTTAAAGCATTAACGTTATTAAAACAGTATCTTTTACTTGATTTATAAAAGAAATTCACACAAGCACTTGTGAGTATTGCCAGGCTAACTTCAAGGTCAGTTGAACCATTATAATGTTAGCAAAGGAAACAGTTTGGCTTGGCCAGCCTTGCAAATCAAAGTAAGGCACCCTCAACACTGGCGCAGCAAATCAAAATGATGATGACATAATATTGTTGAAATTTTGATAGCTAGATAATGCAGGTTGTGTTAAAAATCCCTGACATCCTTGGCCTTGATCGCAAATCATTCCAATTCCACACCTCTCAAATTATGCAGGAGGAGATCAAAAGCTGCCAATGATATAATGGCCCAGTGCCCATGAACAGTTTTGCCTCATTTCAGAACAAAGCATTTTCATTGGGTAGGTTCAGTCCATATTCATAGACATTATGCAACATTGGTTGATAAGTGATTCTGACCTAAAATTTTAAAACTGGGCATTCTTAGATTGTATGATTTGCAATCAAAGCCAATACCATAATTTTTTAATGTTTCGTCTTAAGTGCACGCCTCCTAAATGTAATTACCACATTCAAACCAAAACCAAAAAAGGCTCTATCATGACGTTTTTCAAGCCAATCAATATGTAAATTGGAATAGGAAAGACTATATAACTACAACTGTAAAAAAAAAAAAATTACATGAAATTGAGATTTTGAGGAGTAATGGATGCCTGAATGTAGACTGGAGTTGGACATGATTAAATGTGAAATCAATTAATCACATGTAAAATGGTAGAACTTGAGTAATTTTTTTAAAAAATAGCTAACTGTATTAACTAAATAAACATACTTGCAAACAGAGCATCCTCTCCCAGGCTGCAGTGCCGTAAGCATGACAATAACTGAATAATTTCTTGGGGCAGTCTTAACATATGTTCGAAACTTGTCTCCATTGAGTCGAATGATAGACTTTTTGTTAGTCCAGTCCATCATTTGTTGAACTTTCTCCCCAAGAGTGTCCTAATAGAAAATAATAAAATAATATATCAATGTTTTCTCAAATCTAAAAATACAATAATTTACTTTTTAAAATCTTTCATAGGTAAAAGAAACTACGAGGGCTCTTTCAGAAATAACCGAAAAATGCCCATTGCTCAGCCAGTGGAGATTTTTAAATTCTGTAAACGACATGATATTCCTTATTTCCTTACGGATATTCCCAGAAATTATGAAGTGCATCATTTTGCACAATGAATTTCTAGACGATTTTAAAGATGGCGGCCCACCTTGAAACTTGGTCAAAGGAGGAAATCAGAGCTGTCATACGTTTTTTGAACGCCAAAAGTCTGAATCCTACCGAAATTCATAAAGAACTTCAGAGTGTATATGGTGAGCATGTTATAAGCCGTACACAAGTCTATCACTGGTGTAATTTGTTTGAAGCCGGCCATTCCGACTTGACAGACAGGGAAGGTAGAGGGCGTTCGATAACTGCTACGTCAGAAGACAATGTGAAGCGAGTTGATGAGCTTATTCATCAAGACAGGAGGTTGAAACTTCATGAAATCGGAAGCAGTCTTGAAATTTCGGAAACTTCTGCCCATAGAATTGTATTTGATGAACTTGGCTACAGAAAAGTCAGCGCAAGATGGGTTCCTAAGCAATTGACAGACAATCATAAAGAACAAAGATTGGACATCTGCAGGGAACTTTTGAGAAGAAGCAAGAGCTCACGCAGGGTTCACGGGCATACTGCCAACGCCGGCGGAGACTTTCTAGGGTACGATGTGACTTTTCTTGACAGCATAGTCACCGGTGATGAGACTTGGTTGCACCATTGCACCCCAGAAACAAAGCAAGATTCGATGACATGGAAACATCCATCCTCACCTGTCGCGAAGAAATTCAAAGTCATGCGGTCAGCAAAAAAAATAATGGGAACTGTTTTCTGGGACAGTCGTGGTGTTATTCTGTTCGAAACCTTACAACCTGGAGAAACAATCAATGCTGCAAGGTACTGCCAAACTCTTGACAAGCTTAGGGAGGCCATTCGCAGAAAGCGCCCAGGGCAGTTGACCAATGGGGTCATTTTGCAACACGACAACGCTACACCCCACACAGCACGAGTGACGCAAGGTTGGCTAGAGAAATATGGATGGGAGATTTTGCCACACCCACCACACAGTCCAGACCTCGCACCATCTGATTATCACCTCTTTGGGCCACTGAAACGTGAGCTGGCAGGAAAGCGCTTTGATGTCGATGAAGAGCTTGTTGACCATGTGCGGAAATGGCTACAGAACCTTGACGGAAATTTCTTCCGAGAGGGTATCTATTCCATGGTGCGGCGTTGGCAGAAGTGTGTCGACAGACTTGGCTGTTACGTAGAGAAATGAAGGATGAGTCAAGGTATAAACACGTGCAAGAATTTTGTTGATAGCATAAAAAACGCGGATTTTACAGACATTTTCCGGTTAATTATGAAAGAGCCCTCGTACATTGCAGTCCAATTATGAGGGCATCTCATCTCTATTGCAGCATGGAGCCCAAGTCCCAATTTTTTTCCTATGTAATAAAAAAAACTCACCATAAAAAGATACATAATATTATATATTAATATTTTAAAATTTGATAACTTCAAATCAACAGTCGAGACAAAATTTCTGCTGTGTCATTGAATTACAAGTCATTTGCACATATTTATTCATTTAAATCTTGAGCAGAAATTTTTTTTTTTTAAATATGAAAACAAACAAGCAAAACCAAAAAAAAATAATTAAAAATTTTTAAAATAAAACTTACAATTTAGAAGAAAGAATAATAATTTTTAAAAAATTGAATCAGAATCGAAAATTTGCAATATTTTACATGATAAGTTAAGCTGCTGAATTTCGCAGTACAGGTATGTCAACAGATGCCCTCACTGCCTGTGGAACAATGCTCTTACAATTACTGTTGAAATTATGTTTAAAAACACTTGAAAGCCCTGGTACTGGCAATGATTATTTGTAAATGTCATGTTTGTCACGTCTCATTGTCAAATGTCACCAGTCTCATCAAAGGTCAAAAATTGTATCTCTTTCAAAAATTGAATGCCTGATTGTCACTCACTATTGATACATTTTTCAACTTTGCCACAACAGATATAGCCTGGCAGATTAGGTCCACGATAGGCTTTTCTATTCGCAACTGAGCAGAAAGTTTTCATTTCACCATGAGATGGGAAGGGGGGTAAGGGGGCATGGGGAAAGATGAAAGAAACAATAGGTTGCCTGATGACGTAGATCAGGGGTGTTACAGAGGTACTCTACGGTGCATACTTCGTGAAATTTTAACCTCTTACAGTGACACTGATTTTTTTCCTTCAGATTGCTTCTGCAGAATAAATCGTTTCCACCAAGAGAGCAGTAAGAGTATTTCGACATGGGCTTCAATTAAGCTATAATCACAAAGCTTGTCTTTTAATGATAACATTAAGAGTAAGATCTGGAGTTTGGGTAATGTAAGATTGAATCTCGCCTTTAATGGGTAAAATTGTTGTGATAAAAAAAAATAACACAAACATACACACACACACACGAGCGTGCACGCTCTAGACGAGGTCCATCCATTGCTTGTATTGCAACAGTAAAAAGTTAACAGGTACGCAGATCCGGAGGCTAGGTGCCCCATTGCCGTGTACGTAGGCACTCCAAAAAAAATAAAATTAAAAAATAAAGGCCAGTGATGATAATGGCAATTTGTCAAAAAGGAGGAAAATTTATCGCTCCATCGGTCAAACTCAAACAAACTCATAACATAATATATCATAGTTTCTTATTACTACTTGAGTTAACAAACATCCATTCTTAATAGTAGAGATATAACGTACTTTAGGCATGTAAAGTTTTAATGAATGGTCTTTTCCCTAAAACCAGTTTAAAGACATACCTTATATTCAAGAGATTTAAAATAAACTTTTGGTCAAAATGCCTGAAAGTATTTGTTTTTACTTGTTTTACCTTTGTTACTGTAGCCCAGGGGTTACGGATCTTACAAATATGACAAGTATCTTTAATAAAATAAAACTGTGAAACAATAAAAACAAAGGTAAAAAGAGTCAACTAAGTTAAGCACCCCATATAATTTTATATAAATAAATATTTCCTCTCTATAACCAGATGACGTTTCTCGAGTTAACACAAAGATTGATAGAGGGATGGTTGATATACATATATATATATATATATATATATATATATATGGATAAAGGAAAAATGTTTGACACGGCAAATTCAGCGGAAAATTTCTGAGAAAATCAAATAATCCCGGAATTCCAAGGATCCGCGGAAGATTATCATCACTGAGAGGCATCAAAATAAAGGAAAATAAAAAAAAAAAAGAGACACACACACACACATGGAGTCTGCCGTGGAACAAATTTTGCGCACCAATTTTTACTGTACTAATGCAAAATCATTCCATGCACCAAATTGCATATCTAGTGAAACTTCTTCCAATCTTTTTCTAGGTAAAGATACTTTTTTAAAAACTGGTCTTTTCATCAGTGATGATACTCACAAAAAGTCAAAAAGGAGGAAAAGTCTCGGAAAAACGGAGTTATTGACTACGCGACTACTGTAGGAAAGTTCGCATGTCCAAAAGAAGCGATATCGTGCTAGTTTTATTCTTCGATACTTAGCTTACCACATCGAACAAATAAACATGGTCGATGAACACTTTCGCAGTGGCGATGAAGCCCCGCAGCTGGATCGTTCAATTTTAAAACGCCCGGAGTCCAGTAAAAGGAGGAAATTTTTTATATATATATTTTTTTTAAAAAAAGGAGGTATTTTTTAAAGATTTATTATATAAAAAAAAAAAGTAAAAGGAGGAAATGAAGGAAATATCCGCGGATCGAGGATCTGAGGAGGAAAACCGAGGAAAGGAAAGAAAACCGCGGATTTCCGCGGAAAAGTAACATCACTGTTTCATGACGACAGCCATTAATTGATGATTGACATGGACGACTTCACGAGGAATGAATCATGAAAATTTACTAAATAATTTAAAACATAACTTTTGAAATTCATCAAGGATTGTCTAGTACCGAATGTTTTTTTTTAAATAGTAAATAAATGCATCTTCAAATCTAAACTGCTTTTGACGGTTGCCGTTAAGTCTTTTTATTTTTCTACCTAAATCTATAATGGACAACTTGAACCAGGCCTGCAAATGGTTGGTGAAAAAATTCTCGGAACTTTTTGAATTCGCAAAAATAGACACAACAGGACAAAAATATGGATTAATTAATAAACACAATACAGATATGACACGTCAATTGACTAGTCAAATCATGTCACTTTCCCCAACTGATTTATAATGAGTTCCTTTTTTAAAGTACCAAAAAAAAAATCACAATTATTTGAGAGACTACCCACTTTTGTGGGTCCAGGTCTGAGTTAGTTGTAAAATGAAGGGAAGAGAACAACTCCTACCCTTTTGAAGGATGCGTATCTAGTGCTTGACACGGGAAGCTGCGTATCTTTGCTCCTGTTTGTGTTAAATTTTTACGCTGATTATTTCGTTTATTTGGATTAATTCTTATAGAAGAAGAAGAAGAAGAAGAAGAAGAAGAAGAAGAAGAAAGAAGAGAAGAAGAAGAAGAAGAAGAGGTTGGAAGTAAGAAGAAGAAGTGTGTGCGTTCGTGTGAGAGCTTTCAAAGAAGAATCATTTCAAAAAGAAAGAGTTATTTAACATATTTTCTTCCATCATCACATCCAGAGGAAAGATGATCATTGCAACAACAGATAGGACGGAGAAATGCATGTGTGGTCGGTACAATAGAAGAAACGCTCTGGTCCGATTCGACACTCCTGTGCATGTTAGTTAGGGTATTTACCAACTACGTGTGTGTTCAACGACTCACGCAAACTTCACGACCCTCTAGCTGTGGCACAGTAGACAGGCAGTGAATACATCCACGTCTAGCGGAGCGTGTAGATGGCATAATATTATAGCTAACTTGATGCGACAAATAATAATAATTTGTAAAAATTTAAGTTGGCATTTGAAACGGAATAAAATCTGATTTTTTTCGAGGAACGAAATAAAACTCTTTTGTTTTCTTTTTTATCGGTTCTGTTCTTTGGCTTTACAAATCATATTTTTACTATTAATTTATTTATATTTAATATTAGCACTATAGAGCAAAATCGTACTGTCGGAAATCCGACAATAGTCGGAAGATTTACAGGCCTGTTTAACATAAAAAAGGAGCTAAAACTAAATAATGAATGTTGGTTCCACCGGCCCACCTCACTATGCACTTGGCTAAGAAGCTCACAACATTGCCATCCGGATGTATAACGGAACAACACACAAAACTACGTGTAACCTTGAACGTTTATAGTCTGGTTAACAGTTTAGTGAGAATTTCTCATAAACACGGATGGCAAAAACTAACCAATCAAAGACCTGACTCAGACAGACCTGCTAACCAGTACTATTTCGCATATTTTAGTACGATTTTTGGACCCAAATACGCGGATACGATTCCAAAGGATTTATGTGATGTGAATTACGTTGATGATACATCACATTTAGTACTATAGTTATCATTACAGTTAGTTATATGATGCCAGTTTTCTATAAATTTTTGAGAATTTGCATAGAATTATGCTTATTTAAGTGCATTTTATACTTTAAATAGTCTCAGACCAAATTTAAGCTTTTGCCACTTATTAAATAGAAAATTCTAAATGAAAATTAAATTAAACTAGCATCTTTGACTTTGAAGCCTTCAATTAAAAACTGTATTGCTCATAAGCTTAAACATAAATGGATTATTTCCCTTTATAATAACTAAACTTACTCTTATTTTGATTTATAAAAGATCTTTTTTTCCTTAATTGTTTTATACGAGTCTTGAATTACAAAGTGGGCAGCTTTAGGAACAGTATTTGGTTCAAAACGAATTCCCTTGAACCGTTTTAGAAGTATTTAACTTGTCTTTGCATATACATACTTTGGAATTTCCCATCATTTGACCAAAGTAATAGTATAAGTAGGATGTAGTAGTAAAAGTAGTAGTGCCAGTAGTAGTAGTAGTAGTGAATGCTCAAAAAAAAAAAAAATAAAAGAAAATAAAAGAGAGAGAGAGAGAGAGAGAGAGAGAGAGAGAGAGAGAGAGAGAGAGAGAGAGAGAGAGAGAGAGAGAGAGAGAGAGAGATGGATCATTAGATAACATATGGAAAATATCTGGCCACTTGCAAAATGTCATGTCTTGAATTGAAGACCACTCTCCCAAATATTATATCTCAAAACGTATTCATAACTGATTTACTGGGCTAGCAGATATCACCATCACAAGTTCATTTGGTACATCAGCATCATCATCTCTTACCACCACCGCACCATCATGGCATCGCCACTTCTACTACAACCGCCATCACTAGGCACTTTGATAAAATTTTCAAACTCAAAATATCTTGATTTGACTCAGTCAGGGGGATGGGACTTGAAAAAACATAAAATTTGATACCTTATTTGTTTCTCTACGACCTACGGTTCCAGAGTTATTTATATTTTTCTATTGAAATTTTTTGTCAATTTTACAGAGAGAATCTGTGATCTCACTGCTGCCTCAAAACCAGCATCTCGCGGCGATCGGGAAATTTTGAGTTTTACAGTCAACATGGCCCACTTATTGTTTTCAGTAATTTTGTTTCAATTCAAAAATAAATGGCAAGTGTTAGGTATCATTTTAATGGTCAGAAAATAAGCTTTATTTTCATATAAATCATTTTTATGGATGGAAATTATGGAAAAAATTAAGGATAAATGAAAAGGGGAAAAAATATGAGGTTTTTGTCCTAAAAAGTGGGGTTGATGGCGGAAAAAATAAAATAATGAGCGAGTTTATCAATTTTGATGAAATGTGGCAGAGATATTCTTCAATTAATTGTCTATCGATGTATGAAGTATAATCAAAATGTATCCATAATTTTAAATTTTTATTACTTAAGCTTTCTGAGAAATGCAACCAGGAATTAAGAATGAAATACACAGTTAGAAAGCTTGTTTTGTGCCCTTTAGAATGATACCAAAGTTAGTCACATAGGTTCACAAATAACGCCATGGTGACCAAAACAGTAAAGGGTCAAAAATAAAGTTCCAAAAAACGAGTTTCACCTTACAGTGAGCCTATCGGCGGCCACTGGACTGGAGTTATCAAAGTGCCTACCATCACAGCATTGTCACAGCCACAACCACCACATCACTTCTACCACCACCGCCACCACAGCTTCATCATCACCACCACTAGAGCACCATCGCTACTACAACCATCATTTCTTCCACTGACACAAGATAGCATCAATACTACTAACTACCTAGTCTACATGTTTGGGGCCTTCTGGTCATTTCTTTGAGTGTTTCGAAAGCAATTTCCTTAGATATTGCAATTTCTGAGCCTTTTGCTAATTCAAAATGGGCATTCATTAAGTTTTAGTTTCTTGTGATAAATCAAATCGATAATTTTGTAATTGCATTAGAGTTAGAGATTGCTCGAACTTGAACTTGAATGATGAAGATCAGTTTATTTTGATTTGGGTTTGGTGTTAGTGTTAGAGAGCTGAGCCGGTGTTACCAATACTTAGCTTCTATAACCAGGACAAATAATTCGTTTGGACAGAAAAATAAATAAAAACTTACCGCTTACCGTCAAAAGCAGTTTAGATTTGAAGATACATTTGTTTTCTATCAAAAAACATTCGGTACTAGACAATCCTTGATGAATTTCAAAAGTTGTGTTTGAAATTATATCCTAAATATTTTCATGCTAAATCGTGTGTTTTTCTCGTCTGACCCATAGGTTGGTGCCCCCTAGTGCCAGCCGCCTGCCGCGCAATAGCCGCGCAAAACAAAGGTTTTTTAAAAAGTTTATTGAGAAAAAGATACGGAAAAAAGTGTCCCTAGATAGGTATGCAATTTGGTGCATAAGTGCAGTAAAAATTGGTGCGCAAAATTAGTTCGTAGAGGATGCGAGACTGTGTGTGTGGTGTGTGTGTGTGTGTGTGTGTGTGTGTGAGTATGTGTGTGTGTGTGTCTCTTTCTTTCTTCCTTTTTTTTTGGGAGTGCCTACGTACACGGTAACGGGGCATCTAGCCTCAGGATCTATGTACACGTAAACCGGTTTACCGTTGCAACATTCTGTCAGTGATGGTCCTCGCTGTCGTGACCGCGCGCGCTCGTGTGTGTGTGTGTGTGTGTGAGTTGTTTTTTTTAAATCAAAACAATTTTAACCATTAATGGCGAGATTCCATCTTACACTCCCCAAACTCCAGATCTTAGTCTTAATGGTATCATTAAAAGACAAGCTTTGCGATTTATAGTTTAATTGAAGCCCGAGTCGAAATATACTCTTACTACTGCTCTCTTGGTGGAAACGATTTATTCTGCATAAGCAATCTGGAGAAAAAAATCAGTGTCACTGTAAAAGGTTAAAATTTCACGAAGTACGCTCCGTGAACACCGCTGTAACAATCCTTTGATCTACGTCATCAGGCAACCCATTGTTTCTTTCATCTTTTCCCATTCCCCCTTACTATCCCCCCATCCCCCCGCCCATCTCTCTCTCTCTCTCTCTCTCTTGTCATAATGTTATCCCTTCCCCTTCCCATCTCAATGTAAAATGAAAACGTTCTGTTGTTTGCAGATACATGTATGATTGTTTTGTTTTCTCTCTCTCACTAGGCTAGGATTAAAAACCAAGACATCAGGTAATGGGTGTCTAATGCCAAAGTATAGATTCTCTCTTTGGCCAATTTAGTCACGCATGTGGCAGTCCAGCTATTTACTATGTTCTGCCTATACCACACAATAAGTGGGATTTTGGGGGGTGGGTACGAAAGAAATCAAGGTCATAAGTAACCGTGCACAAGAGCTGTATAGGGAATTGGTTTCTGGGGGTCTTGCAAATACCAAATATTTTATGGAAAGCTTTTTCGAACTCCAAGACGTCTGGTTTGTTTTGCTATCTTGGAACAAACGAAACAGAGATGTCTTGATGTGTGGCCTAGTTGTCTGATTTTGTGACCTGGATGTAAGGTTTTGTGACTTAGATGTATCCTTTTGTGTGTGCAAGCCATGCGGGTAAGTACGGCGATAGCTTGCCAGTTGAGGAAAAAAAAAGGAAGAAGCAGCGTATCCGCATTTGAAAAACAAAACAAAACAAAAACTGAAAAAACAAAACAACTTAACCTTTTAAAGGCGAATATCAATCTTACTTGGACCAAAAATAAAATCTTACCGTTTTCATCAAAAGACAAAAAACAAATTACAATTTAAAAACTTGAGCTTTTATATAGAGCAATATCCACCCAACGTGCTCAAAGCGCTTTTTATCAATATTCTTACTGCTCTTATGGTGGAAACGTTTGCTTTTTCTGCGTTAAAAAATAATATAAATGAAGACTATTATTTGAAAAACAAAAAAATCTGTGTCACTGGCAAAGGGTTAATTGCAGTACTCCTGCATCCAGTGAGACTCCTACGGCACTTGCTAATCATAAAAAAGGAAATAGCAGCAATCAACAATACTAAGGTGAAAAAAAAAAAGAAAAAAAAAAGGTGGGTAGGGGGGAAGAGCAAACCCAGTAGCAATGCAACCTTTTAGCCGCGAAATTCGATCTTTGACCTAACACCAAATCTTCTATCATCAAAAGACAAGTAACGGCAAAACTATTATAGACAATTGAAGTCCGAGTTGCGATAGTCTGACTACTCTCTTGGTGGAAACGCTGTATTCCCCGTTAACAATAATAAAGATAAAAGCAAACTACTATCTAAAAGCAAAAAATTAGCTTCGCTGTTAAGGAGTTAAGAACACCTGCAACTGCAACTGCCAGCATCCTTGAGATGTCTACGTCACCAAGGTCACCAATCGACACGTCTCCCTCTCGTCGGCATGCACCCCCCCCCCCCTCCACTCTCACGGTGGTGGTGGCGGTGGATAAAAAAGGCTTTTTTTTCTTTTATTCAATCAACTTGACTGCTGGTGGACCCTAGGCCTCTCTACAAGTCCAAGAAATAATACTCACTTTTTCTCTTCGCCAACGAAAATATCTACCCCCTACCGGTCTAATTATTTGTAGCAGACGACAAATTTCTCAAAAAGGTCACGTGACACTGTAAAAACAACACAGGAAGTCCATGAAAGCTTATTTACGACATTTCCTTTGAACCGTGTAAACAACAAAATTTCGTTTTCATTCGACTCAACGGGTCAGATTGGCCGGTATTTTTTAACGAACTAAAGTTCTGAAAAATCAAAATGTTTCTTAGAAAGGTGAAAGATGCTAGTTTTTGAAACAGAGGTAGGTTTTTTAAAAAAATCTTTATATTTTACGTGAATGCATGCTCAAGGCGAGTTGGACGTGCAGCGGAGGTTGGTCGGCCAAAGGCCCACCTCTCTAGTGTTAGCTTTTAGAAATTTTTGTATAGTGCGCATTTTTTTCCACTCACGCGGACAAAATACACTTATTGGTAAAAAAAAATACACTTTTTAGGGTCATAGTCATAGAATACACTTTTCATCCTCGGAAGTGGAAGGTTGGCAGGTCAAGGTCTGCTCTGACTCGATACTGATGATTGAACGTCAACTTCTTCAGTCTTCATTACTTCATTGGAAACCCAGTTAATGGGTAAAATTGTGTCGGTTGGCAGAGACATTTTATATCAAAAGGATCAGAGACCGCGGCGACGTTATAGCCCTCACGTCACACCTCCAAAATCCCCATTTCTGGGACCTCCGATCATAACTTTTCGAGCCGGTAGGACTGGCAGGGGCAGGGACAGATGATGGATGAGGCTTCTTCAAATTTGTAACAAGAAAGAACAATCTTCAAATGTTTTATAAAATCAAGATGGATAAAATATTCACTCCAAGTGCGAGCATGTCTTACTTTTTTCTGTGCGTTGCATAGTGAATTGTGGCAAATAATTGCAAAGACGGCAATGAAAGCCGCGACATAATGTACGTAAGCTGCCATCTTGGAAGATTAACCAAAATAAAACGGGAGAAACGGAAACTACGTGGTGGAATTAAAGATTACGATTGGTTTGTTCCATGAAAGTAGATGTAAAGTATCTTAGCATACTTTGAGTGAATGGGAAAAAAAATCGAATAGGAAGGCATTGGGTCAAACCAAGGCCTTGGTCAAACACTAACTTTGCCTATTATAAATGAAAGAAATAAGCTTGCCTCTATTAAAATTCTTAACCAGGAGATTAAACTGCTTATATTATATTGCTTAATCACTTTAACTAAAATGTGCAAAGTTAAAACATTTACACACTATCGCGGGCTGTGCACTCTCTCTCTCTCTCTCTCTCTCTCTCTCTCTCTCTCTCTCTCTCTCTCTCTCTCTCTCTCTCTCTCTCTCCGTCAATCTCTCTCTCTCTCTCTCTCTCTCTTGCACGCACTCACACACACACACACACACACAAACAAACAAACACATTTTTACCTACACTGTTTTGACTATTATAACAATCTAATGCATCTAATATATTTTGTGTTTTCTTGAAGAAGGTCAAAGGCTGAAACGTCGTTTGTTTTGTGTTGTTCCCTTATATATGAGTCACATTTACTCTTTCTCTTCATCTTCATTTCATAATATGGATTCCTAGCATTAATAATAATAATAATAATAATAATAATAATAATAATAATAATAATAATAATAATAATAATAATAATAATAATAATAATAATAATAATGATAATAATAATAATGAACAATGGTATAGATTTATAGTGCGCCAAACATCCCTTCATCAGGAGGGCTCTGGGCGCATAACATAGATTAATTTAATCATGAAGCCCTAACACAGTACACGAACAACGCTAATTATACACATAATCAAAAGAAAGCCTGTCGGAATAAGAATGTCTTCAATCGACGCTTGAATTCCTCTAGTGAAGACGAAGAACGTATCTCTAGTGGTAATAAATTCCACAACCTTGGACCAGAATGCTGAAAGGCGCGTTCACCAGCCTTCACTCGACAGCGGGGTGTTTTCAATTTGAGGTCGTTCGTTGATCGAAGCGATCGCTGTGGGTTATACCGTTCAACGAGGTTTGAGAGATATGCTGGTGACGAGCCCTCCAGGCATTTGAAAACGATAGTTGAAGATTTATATTTAATCCGCTGGTCCACTGGCAGCCAATGCAGCTGCTGTAGTAATTCGGGAGCTGCAGTTTTTCTGTCTTTCTGTAGTACAACGCGGGCTGCCATGTTCTGTATTTTCTGGAGTTTGTTTATTTTGTCCTTTGTGAGACCAACAAACAGTGCATTGCAGTAGTCCATTTTCGGGAATATCAAAGATGTTACCAGTTTGTTGCAAGTTTCCCTATTAATAAATGGTCTGATTGTTCTGATATTTCTTAGAATGCAGATAGCACTTGTTCTCACATTGTTAATATGTTTGTTCATAGACAGATCACTCTCTAAGGTGATGCCGAGATTTTTTGCTGATGTTGTGAGTTGTATTTTGTCATTATCGTTGATTGTCAGTGCCAGTGTAGATGGATCTGTCTTATTATTTGAACTAGCAATGAATAAGGCTTCGGTCTTGTCGCCATTTAATTTTAATCTATTTGCAGACATCCATCTCATCACATGATTGATGCATTGTTCGTAAACAGTTATCTTTGAAACTATATCGGATTGCAAACACATGCTATATATCTGGGTATCGTCGGCGTACATATGGTAAGCGAGAGAATGTTGCTCTAAGATCCTCACAACAGGGGAAGTGTAAAGTACAAAAAGGACTGGACCTAAAACGGATCCTTGAGGTACACCAAAATGAATGTCACGCTCTGACGAAGTTACTTCCCCAATTAAAACTGATTGAGTTCTTTGAGTAAGATATGATGCAAACCAGTTTAGAGCAGTGCCCGATATGCCGAAAGTAACTTGTAGCCTTCGAAGTAGTATGGCATGGTCAATGGTGTCAAAGGCCGCCGAAAGATCGAGAAGACTAAGGATGGTGGTTTTTCCTTGATCAATAATTTGCAGCAAGTCATTTGTGATTCTCATCAATGCTGTTTCTGTGCTATGATTTTGCCGATAGGCCGATTGAAAGCACTCATCGAGGTTATTATGTTTCACGTGACAAGAAAGTTGTTTTAGTACAATCTTTTCTAGAATTTTGGAAATGAATGGTAGATTTGATACAGGCCTAAAGTTTTTAAAATCATCACTGTCAAGTCCCGCTTTCTTCAACAATGGCTTCACCAATGCTTTCTTGAAGCTTTCTGGAACAACTCCCTCCCTTAATGATTGATTAATCAATTCAGTGATGTAAGGTGCAAGTTCATCAATACACTCCTTCAAAAGGGATGTTGGTAAAGGGTCGAGCCTACATGATTTGCTAGGACTAGAGAGAATCGTTTTCTTTGTGTCATTTATTGAAATTTCTTTGAAAGATGTTAAGGGTTCACCATAAAAAGAGGTATATTCTGCTTCTGTTTCGTCTGTGTCAAGTTCACTCCGTATCGTTGTTATTTTATTCATGAAATACTCTACAAAGCAGTCCGCGAGTTGCTTGTCGTCAGTGTGGTGTGGCAGGCTTGTTTTGATCTCTTTGCCTAGAAGCTTATTTGAGATTTTATAAAACTCCTTCGGACTTTTTATGTTATCAACTTTATCAAGATAGTAGATACGCTTTGCCTTAATTGTCACCTCTTTGAGTCTATGTTTGAATGATATGTAAGTTTCCTTATCAATTGTCAGGCCAGATTTTTTCCATTTCTTCTCCGCTTTTCTTTTCTCTTTCTTTATACGTTTTACCTCCAAATTGTACCATGGTGATTCTTTTCTGATGTTCACAGATCTTATCGTGAGAGGTGCGTGCTTATCAATAACACTAATAACTGCTTTATCAAAATTGTCACCAGTCACTTCTTTCTCACAATGTGTAGTTAGAGAGTGAGAGAGGTCCGCTTTAAATAGTTCTATGTCAATTTTCTTCAAATCTCTCGAAACAACTATTTTTTTTGTTTTTGTGTCGTGTACTGTCCCCCCTCTGATGCCAAAAGATATTAAATGATGGTCTGAAATGCAAAGATCATCTACATTGATAGGTGTCGCTAGTTGCATGTCAACGCTGGTCAATACCCAGTCAATAATGTGTCCACACCGATGTGTCTTTTCATTGACATGCTGTGTCATGTGATGTGACGAAAGTAGTTTATTTATATTTCTTATATCCGGTGTGTCTCGATCAAAGTGTAAGTTGAAATCTCCAACAATAATATTTTTCTTTGACTTCATGTCAAGGCGAAGAAGGAAGTCCTCGAATTCATCAATAAATAGTGATGTTTTTAATCTATTTTTTGCACTGGGTGGTGGCCTATATATTGAATGAAGCTTGACTGAGTCATGTTTAAAATCAATGACCATTCCTACCGATTCGAATGCCGAAAAATTGTTGACATCATGATTAAATCTGATGGTCAAATTTGACCTAAAGACCACTGCAATTCCTCCCCCTCTCCTTCCTTTTCTCGGAAATGACTGAGTTGTATGTGTGAGTGGTGTTAAATCCGACACAAATGCTTCATCCCCATTCTCCTTTAACCATGTTTCAATTATTATTAGAATGTCAATAGATCTCTCCTCAATCATATGTTTAATGTCTAATGTTTTATTGCGGCAAGACTGGGCGTTTATTGTCGCCACTTTTAAAATTGGAAGTGATTTCTTTTCACTCATAAGTAATTGTCTGTGTGGTAGGTGGCCGTGGTGTTTTATTTTTAGGGGTGGGCCGATGGCCACACTGTGTTGGGATGGCCCTTTGTTTTCGTATCCCTCCTCGACTCAATCGATGTTTCGGTTCACTTGTTTCAACACGGTGTTTGTATTCGCTTTCATAATCATAACAATAATTATCACTTTCATGGTGTAAAATGTATTCAAGACAATCGTTGGTTTTCGTAAGACTTGTCATCGCGGTGGACTGTGTGGTGACGTGTGTTTCATTTTCTAGATTCATAATACTGGCCATCGATGTTAGAGCACAGTGAACACTTGTAGTAAAATAAATAAACAACTTTGTTCATAAAATAAAACACTTGAAATTATTAAAATTTAGCATAAAATTCACGAATGATGCACAAGTCCTTTGGTAAAAATAAGAAATAATTATATCACTCAGAAGACTAAAACGTCACAATTCGATTGGTATAAAAATCCAGAATTGAAAATGTGAATAAACGCTAAAATAAATAGAAAACACAGAGCAAATTGAAACGTGTCAGCCTGCAAGGCGTGTTACAATTTTTTGATAATAACAATAATAATAATAATAATAATAATAATAATAATAATAATGATAACAATAATAATAATAATAATAATAATAATAATAATAATAATAATAATAATAATAATAATAATAATAATAATAATAATAATAATAATAACAATAATAATAATGATGATGATAATAATAATAATAATAATAATAATAATAATAATAATAATAATAATAATAATAATAATAATAATAATAATAATAATAATAATAATTGTAAACAGTTATACCGCGCGTCTAGTAGTAAATGAGCCCCGTGCGCAATCGCAGATGATAATAACGAGGAAACTTACGTAAACCCACCTACAATGGTATTGATGATGCTTACAACCAATGGGAAATGGCCATGTACCCAGAATACAAATCATTGCGTTAGATTAGCCTATAGTTTTGAAATTGAGTGGCATACCCAGCAAAGTTTAATGAGAGACATTCCTGACTACCTTTACTTGTAATTCTAGATTGTTTATATTGTCCCATTTTCTTCCTTTTTACTGGCGCTGACATGACCTAAATGAATCGCAAGCGCCGTAAAACCCTTAAAAACAAAACAAACTATTGTTGTGTCTTGTATCCCCATATGTCTGTTTTCCTTTTTCCAGTGGAGTTGCATTCTGTCCTTGTTATTGGATTGGGATTGCTCAGTTGTATGCCCTGTGTGGGGTCTTTGTCCTCCCGTTGTGGTCAGGACGGAGGCACTGACTCAACTGACTGTGTATTCGATCGCCCTATAATATCTGTTTTTCAACTTTCTTACTTTCTTTGTTTTGGAATGGGATTCATGGGTCCTTAACGGGGATCAAAACACCCACATGTATTGTTAAAGTTATTTTTTTTTTATTTTTTTTTTTTTTTTTTGTTTTTGTTTTTTTTTTTGTTTTTTTTTTTTTTTGGGGGGGGGGGGGGTTGATTTTTTCCCCTTGTAAATCATCACACTGATGTGGTTTGTGACTTTTGTTTTGAATATAGAGAGTGGAGATCGCCTAAATGACCCACTCCGCATAGTCTTCTTCTTCTTCTTCTTCTTCTTCTTCTTCTTCTTCTTCTTCTCCTCCTCCTCCCTCCTCCTCCTCCTCCTCCTCCTTCTTCTTCTTCTTCTTCTTCTTCTTCTTCTTCTTCTTCTTCTTCTTCTTCTTCTTCTTCTTCTTCTTCTTCTTCTTCTTCTTCTTCTTCTTCTTCTTCTTCTCTCTCCTCCTCCTCCTCCTCCTCCTCCTCCTCCTCCTCCTCCTCCTCCTCCTCCTTCTTCTTCTTCTTCTTCTTCTTCTTCTTCTTCTTCTTCTTCTTCTTCTTCTTCTTCTTCTTCTTCTTCTTTTATTCTTCATCTTCTTCGTCTGCTATCAGCCATCAATTAGATAATATCTGTAATCTAGAAATACACATGTTTAAAAATTAGGCCAGAAAACTAGTCCTTTAAATATCGATCGATTTAAATGTGCACGGCATTGTTGACACAATGGGGGTAAGGGTTAAAGGCTAAGGTTTTTAGTTCAAGTCCTATGAGAATGGAAATGTGGTAAGAAGACTTGCAAATACAATAAAAACAGAGAAACCTAAACATTTCTATAAACTTTCTTGAGTATGCACAAAATTGGACCAAAATGGATGGTTCACCTTTACTAACGATTAACCAATCAGAAAATTTCCTGCCTTTTATACCGTTTCGTCCTTGACTTATTTATTTCCTGTCTGAAAAGGATCGAGATACCCTTTGAACATGTCAAACACACAAATACGTCAGGCCCAGTGCGGCTATGTAGTCTTCTGGTATGACACTCGGTTTTGGATCGGAAGGTACTGAGTACGAGCCTCGCTCGGCTTATAGTTGAGTCCTTGGAAAAGGTTCTTTACTCACATTCTCTCACCATACTCAGATGTGAAATGAGTAACAGCGCTGTCTCTGTCGGAAAAAAAATTGTAATATCGGTTTGTCCATTCAAACGAATCTGATCTGTAGATAACCATTCCACATAAAATGTTCCAAACTCTCACACTTTGATCCGCTCTTTGTTTTTTTTTATTTCCTTTTATTGACATTGATATGATCTGTTGAGAAAGAATACTTATTTATATATCATAAGAAAAATAGTTTCTATTGTACAACACTGAACCTTTTTACATTTTGCAATAACTTGAGCAGAATGCCAAAGAGTAATGAATGTGTTGGTGCAGGTAGAGTCGCTCAGGCTCGGGAGACAGAGCTTTCTAATTCGAGACAAAATCTCTTAAGATCACATCAAGATTCAAACTTCAAAAAATATTTTTATCAATAAACAACATAAATTATAATATAAATACTAGAGTAAACGTCAGAATCTGGTCAAAACAAGTATTTTTTACCTTCCGGTCACCCGGCAAAAAAGAATTCTCAAAAAATACAAATTGCTCACCACAAAAAGCAATTTTACAATTTTACCAATATAAGTTTTAGTTTATGTATTTATTTATAATGCTACAATTTGAGTCAGTGGCACATCATATACAACAGAAACAAAGCGGTCTTTTCTAACACTTCTTTACGGTCTTATATATATGTACGTGAACACCGATATCCACCAAAATCCACCGCAATCTACCGAAATCCACCCAAATCCACCAATATCCACCGAAATCAACAAAAATCTACAATAATCTACCGAAATCTACCGAAATCCAACGAAATTTACCAAAATCTACCGAAATCTACCGAAATCCACTCCAGAAGGAATTGAGCTAGAGACTATGAGAGGTGGGCACCAGTGGGATGGAACCAGATAACTGTAGAAATCAGAAATCCACCAAGATCTACCGAAATACACTCCAGTGGGGAAGGAACCACAAATATAGGAGGTGGGTACCTGTGGGCAACAATGGGTTTTGAACCAGAAACCATGGGAGGTGGGCACCATTGGGAAATGAGCCAGAGACTATGGGAGGTGGACACCACTGGAAAGTGAACTAGAGACTATAGGAGGTGGATACCAGTTGAAACTGAACTAGATAATATGGGATAAGGGCATCAGTGGGGATTGAACCAGAGACTATGGGTGGTCGGCACCAGTGGAGAGTAAACCCAGAACAATGTAAGGTGGGTAGTAGTGGGGAATGGCCAGGAACTAAGGGAGATGGGCACCAGTGGAGAGTCAACCAAATAATACGGGAGGTGGGCACCAGTGGGGAATGAATCTGGGACTATGGGATGTGGATACCAGAGGGAGAGAACCCGTGATAATGGGAGTTTGAATCAGTGGGGATTGAACCAAGGAATATGGGATGTGGTCACAATTGAGGTGTGAACCTGGGAATATGGGAGGTTGATATCAGTGTTGAATGAACCTCGGACAATGGGAGGTGGACACAATTGGGAAGTGAACCCGGGAGTATGGGAGATGGACACAATTGGGGAGTGAACCGGGGACAATGGGAGGTTGATGACGTTGGGGAATGAACCAGGGACTATAAAAGGATGACTCAATTTGGGGGGGGGGGTGAACTCGGGACAATGGGAGGTGGACACCAATAGAAAGTGAACTCAAAGTTAAGGAAGAAGATACCCAGTGGAGAGTGAGAACATTAGACTACCCGAGGTTGACATCAGTGGGGAGTGAATTGCGGCCATTAGAAGTTGACACCAGTAAGGAACGAACCCAGGACACCGAGATGTGAATACAATGAGTGGGTAATGAATCTGGGACTGTGGGCGGTGGATACCAATGCTGAATGTACAAAAGACTATAGGATGAGATACAAGTGACCAGTAAACCAGGGACTGTGAGATGTGGACAATACTGGGGAATGAACCCAAGACTGAGGAAGATGATACCTAGTGGAAAGTTACCCCGTCATTACATCGGGTGGACAGAAGTGGGGAGTGAACTGGGACTGTGGGAGGCAGAAACCAGAGGTGATTGAACCTGGGACTAGGGGAGATGGACACAGGTTGGAGAGTAAACCAGGGGTCGGGAACTGTTAGACGCCCACCAGTGAGGAGTGAATCTGGGATTCATAAAATGAATATCGAGTGAACCCGGGACTTAAGGAGGTAGCCATCAATTGGGAGTGAACCCAGAACTGTATGAGATAGACACCTGGAATATTGGGGATGGACACTAATTATTATGAAAAAATCAAAGGACTATAGGATGAGATTGCAATTGGCGTGGGACTGTGAGGTGTGAACACAACTAAGGATTGAACCAAGACTGAGGAAGAAGACACGCAGTGGAGAGTAACCCTAAATCTAAGTGGGGCGGTCACAAAGTTTGAGTAAATCTGGGACAATCGGAGGTAGAGACTGGCGGGGATTGATCCCGGAACCAGGGTAGGTGTACATAAGTGGTTAGTAAACCTTTGACTATGGAAGATGGACACCAGTGGAGAGCGACCCGAGACTGAAAGATGGGGATGCCAGTGGAGAGTGGGTAAATTCAGGGCTATGAGAGGTGGAAACCCGTGTCTGTGTGGTGGGGGGGGGGGGGGGGGGGGGGGAGGAACACGGTACGAGGGGAGGTGGACACAAGTGGGGAATAAACCTAGGATTCTGAGATGCGAACACTAATGGGGATTGAACCCTGGGATACGGAAGACATCTAGTGGAGAATGAAACCGAGACTATCTAGAGCGGACACCAGTGATGTGTGAACCTGTAATCTTGGCCATCCAACACCCATAGTCTTGGGCTCACGCCCCACAGGTGCCCTTCTCGGGAAGTCTAGGGATTACTTTTCACTGATGTCCGTGTATCATTGGTCCCGGGTTTATACTCTATTGGTGTCTATCGTTTATAGACCCGGGTTCGGCCCCTATTAGTGGGTGTTCAGGGTTCCTTCCCCACTGGTTCCCTTCTCCCACAGTCTCTGGTTCACTCCCCATTGGTGCCCACCTTACACAGTTCTGGGTCCACTCCCAATTGGTGCTCACGTGCCATAATCTGTTGTTCACTCCCCACTGGTGCCCACCTCCCATAGTCTCTGATTCAATCCTCGGTGGTGTCCAACTCATTCAGTTCTGGGTTTAGTCTTCGCTGGTGCCCACATCCCATTGTCTCTGGTTCAATCCCCACTGGTGCCTTGCGCCCATACTCTCTGGTTCACTCCCCACTGGTGCCCACCTCTCATAATCTCTGGTTCCCTCCCTATTGGTTCTCACCTCCCATAGTCTATGGTTCAGTCCCCACTGGTGCCCTCATCCCATAGTCTCTGGTTCAATTCTCATTGTTGCCCTCATCCCATAGTGTCTGTTTCACTTTCCAAGGCTGTCCTCCTCCCATAGTCTCTGGTTCAATCCCCATTGGTACCCACTTCCATTAGTCTTTGGTTTACTGTCCACTGGTGTCCACTTCCCATAGTATATGGTTCACTACCATCACACAGTTGTTGGTTCACTCCCCATCGGTACTCGCTGTCGTAGACTCTGGCTCACTCCTCACTGGTGACCACGAGAGTCAGAAACAAAACCACGAATTTCAAAAACATGACAAATCTAATTCAGAATATCGCAACCGATTGCAATATAGAGATCAAAAGAGAAATCAGTCAGCTAATTTCAAAACAGGGAATAAGCCAAAAGAACAAAACAAACAGTTCGGCGTGAACCAACCAAATAATAATATAGCGTAGTGCAAAGTGTCAAACCCATCAGTTCAGAGCAGAAACAAGAAATTAAAGTCACATGCCAATTAAAAGTAGGAAACACAGCAGATGTTTGTTTCAAAATAGATAGAAACAACTAAGTTCAACGTGCGGACACAACTAATGCTTCAAAAACACACTCACTCCAAACAGCAGTTCCAATCATCAGAAAACATAAATGTTAACTGTGTCAAGGGAATAAATGTCTTTACTCACACAAACATACCGTCTCAATGGGAAATTGGATTAAGGCGACCATGAGCTGTTATTTTTCAAACCTGTTGTTAGGCTATCTTGTGTTGACAACTCCTCTCAGTCGTCCTATGAATACTATTCACCATAATTATATTAACCCACGGCAGGTCGCAAATCGTCACTTCCTATTCTTCGCACAATGCAGGGTTGATTGTGTGAAGAACGTTCAGGGCCGGAAAATAGCAAGACATAATGCAGGTTACTCTACTGTGTAAGTCCGTAAATGGTGACCAAACTCATTGCATAAAGAAGGCAAATTTATGCAATGTGTCCCATAAAAAGAGTTAATTAAAAATCACTAAACATAAAAGGCAGACCTGTTACTATGCATATCCCAATAAAGTATGACACAGAGAAGACCGAAACTGTGTTTTAAAAATATTAAATGCTGGTCGGTTCGGTGACAAAGTAAAAAGCGACGTTTGTCGTAATATCACATCCCCATAAAAGAGTGTGATAATAATATAAGGTTCCGGTTAAAAATTGATTCGATCAAATCTCTATCCAGATCCAAAAGGATAGAGACATTTTTGGTCGTAATATATAATATTTGAGAATCACTATCTATGGGCCGTGTTCGGTAAAGAGTGAAGAAGTATCAACACTACACACCTTCTTCACGAAAAGTCAGAGCAAAGCTGTTACAAGAAAACAGAAGAGCAAATTTGAGCCAACAAGACAAAATTTGTTTGTGTGTATTGCACGATGAATATGCGCCGTGCGATGCTCGATCTGGGTCAGAGAAATATTTTATCAAATCTCCATTACAAAACGACGGGATAAGCATATTCAAACAATCAAAGAGCGTGACCCAAGGGAACAATTATTTGACCAATATTGCCCGATTTTTGTCCATGGATTGAATTGGAGGGGGGGGGGGTGCCATGTAATCTGATGACCAGTAATTCGCCAAACTAGCATTAGGAACTATCCACGTGTAAAAAATTGATAGTGACCGGAAGGGTAGCAGCTTCTTATGGTTCACACTATTATGTTATGACGATCGACCCAATCAGCAAAGTCCGGTCCGCATTCGTGCACCGTCGCGAACCCGCCTGGTAGCATCGTCACAACACACCTTTCGACTAGATGCTCTGCCGTTTCGGGTTCTTGCCCACAGCGTGGACATATTGGACAGGAAGTTAGACCCCACTGATGTAACGCACCGGCCGTTAGGCAGCTCCTCGACCGGAGCCGATTCGCAGCTACCCAGTGTCTCCTCTTACTGGTATCAAAGCCTGGCAACTTCTCACCAAGCTTAGAGGAGTGTAGGTCCCCGCCCCACGAGGGATTGAATTCGTCCAAACCGACTTCCATCTCGTATGTGCAGCTCTGTCCGTAGTCAGGGATTCTGCGTACAAGGGTTGCCGGGACTTATTTCGGCTCGAAACGGGGGCACCGTTCATTATGCGCATGAGAGGGGTATCCCCATTCCCTCTCTCTTTGATCTTACTCAGCCAGTTTCCCATAATGGTCTCCCTCCGGACATCGGGGGGCTGGATCGCTGCCATTACCGGGCCCCATTCTCTAGGGGTTGTTGCTAGCGTTCCCGACACTATGTGCATCGACTTGCGAAGTTTTACATCCACCTTCTCAACGTTTCTGCTTCTACCCCACACTGGAGCGCAATACTCCGCGGTGGAATAGCATAGTGCCAGGGCGGATGTTCTCAGGAGCGCTTGGCTAGCGCCCCAAGTCGATCCCGCCAGCTTCCTCAGAAGACTATTCCGCTTCTCTATCTTCCGGGCAACCCCTTCGAGATGAACCCGATAGGTAAGGCTGCGATCCAACGTCACCCCTAGATATTTTGGATGCGGCTCATATGGGAGTGGCTGGTCCCCGACTAGGACATTCAGTTTACGGGTGTGCCAACCACTGCATAAGTGAAATGCAGTGGCCACGGTTTTTGAAGTGTTCATCTTCAGGTACCACTTGTCAAAGTAGGATTTGAGTCTGGTGACGTCCTCGCTGAGTACGCTCTCGAGACGGGTCCACACTTTACTCTGAGTAACGAGTGCCCAGTCGTCTGCGTATCCCAGCCTCAGGGAGGAAGTGTTCGGCATATCGCTAATGTAAACGTTAAACAACATTGGCGCGAGTACCGACCCCTGAGGGACCCCATTCTTCAATTTCCTTACTTTGCTCGTGACGTCTCCCAGCGCGACGTGGAATTGCCTTTCCCCTAAGATCGAAGAGAACAACTTCAAGGTCTTTTTGCACCTTATGATTTTTGCAAGTTTGAGCATTAACCCATCGCACCAGACCGTGTCGTACGCCGCTGATAGGTCTATAAACACAGCACCTGTTTGCTGTTTTCTCTCGAACCCGTACTCAATATGCTCTGTAAGGGCAATGACCTGCTCCGTGGTGCACCTCCCTTCCCTGAAGCCTGCCTGCTCAGGTGGCAGGGCAGCGTCTAGGACCGGCCCCCATCGGTTTAATAGAACACGCTCCAGCAATTTGTAAAGACAGCTCAGCAGCGATATGGGTCTGTAACTGTCTGCCTCCTTCGCCGGCGTCCCTGGCTTCAGAATGGCAACTATCTTCGCGTGCTTCCACACTTGTGGAAGCTTTCCATTTGCAAGGATGTCAGACATTGCCTCTGCTAGCCAGGCCCGTGCCCTGGGGCCCAGATGCGTCACCATATCGGGATATACACCATCTATCCCTGCTGCTTTGCCGTTCTTTACTTCGCTAATGGCTGCACCCACTTCTCGGGGACTGAACGGGGCCGTCCAGTCCGACTCCTCCGCAGGTAGCGAGTCCAAAATCGTACGGTACGCCTTGCGGACACCGCGCTCAAAAGCCTGATTAGGGACCCGCTTACTACGGTTCTTAATATTCTTGGCAATTGTGTCTGCCTCGCATTCCGGTGCAGCCTTCGCGAAATTCCGATCTGGGTCCAATTTCTTTATCAAACGCCAAGCGTGGCGGCTGGAGTGTGTAAAGTCGAGACTTTCCACGGTCTCCTGCCACCGTTGCTTCCTTCCTCTGCCAGAGACTGAAGTAGTCTATCGGCTGTGTCCTGGGACTGGGTCTGCTGGTACTCTCGGTACAGCTCTTCCGACTCTGCTGTCCAGCAAGGGGTGTAGAATTTCCGTTTGCCCGTGGAATAGAGCGTTGAGCGCTCTTAACCAGTAGCCTACTGAATCTGGTTATATTCTTGGACTTGGGAGGAATGGCAGGGCAGACCTGCTCGATATAGGAACTGAATTCCTCCCAGTCAGCCTTCCTGAAATTCCATCTGCAAAGTGGGAGAGACTGCACCCTCGGTATTGTCACCCCAGCTGTGACAAGAACCGGTCTGTGCTGGCTATGCGGGAAGTCCCCGAGGACTGTCCGCTTCACCTGCAGCGGTTCACCGTTCGCGCCTTTCGTTACGAGGGTGAGGTCTGGAGTATACTCCTTCTTATGGCGGGTACCCCGGAAGGTACCCTTGGCTGTAGGATCGTACACTAGGTGTAGATCATTACAGTCCATCCTTGAGCGGAGTTGTCTTCCTGCCTCATTGCAGTCTCGGTAGCCCCATTCGTGATGGTGGCTATTAAAGTCTCCCAGACAGATGGAAGGATGGCTGACCACCGGTACCGGTGGTGTAGTCCAAGTCGCTCTAGGTGGTTTGTATATATTATGCAAACACAGTCCACCTACTTCCACGGAAATTCGGTTCACCCCATTGCTGTCCGTTACGCTCTCAATGACCCTTACCTTCGATGGCTCTTTAGCGTAAACGCTAACCCCTCCTTTGAGCCTCGAGGTGTCCTCGCGTTGGACCACCGTATAGCCTGGGATCTGGAATCGGGAAGATTGCGCGCCTGAATAAAGGTGGGTCTCCTGTAAAAGGAGGATATCAACGCAATGAACGGCCAATAGCTTTGATAAAAGCTCATTTTTTGCCATACTCTGGCTCTCGACGTTCAGGGACAATATACGCGTCAGCTCGCCATCCCCGCCGTCGCATTTTCCGATCGGCAGGCCGCGAATCGATTGATGCATGGGACGTTTGCTTTTTTTTCGGACGTGCCGACGACCCTGGCGACACGAACGCGGTATTATTTGGCTAGGCGGCAGACCGCTTCGCCATTGACGGGACTGATTGGGACTCGACATAAGGACAATAGTGTGGCGCCCGGGATAGGGCTGCTATTCGGGCACCGGGTTTGGATCAAATTTAGTCACACACCGGGGCGAGCAGCTAATGTGGCTCGTTGGCTCGATACCCGGGATGGTCTCGTGACGGTCGACCGGGATTTACACCTTTGCCCTCCCGTGTGCCTCAAGCCCCCTCACCAACTGCAAGGTAAAGATCCACGAGGGGGACCGGAAGGGTGAAAAGTGATCGGAAGGATGACAAAGTGATCGGATAGTGAAAAACTCGAGCCATGTTCTCCCATCTCACGAGACATGAGCTCTTTGATACGAGGATCAAACTTAAGCACATTTGATTGGCCAATCGTTCCAAGGTCTTTTGTTGGATTTGGACCATTTTTCTAATCATCCAATCAGTCACAGCAACCCCTTGTAAGTAGGGTGGTGGGATTAACCAAATTTCGATCGGATCCCGATGTTTACTCTCATTAACAACACCAAATTAATAATATATTTGTACGTACACAAAATAGGAATGTATATGACGATACTGGTGATGATGATGATGATGATGATGATGATGATGATGATGATGATGATGATGATGATGATGATGATGATTGATGATTATAACATTCTAGTAATTGGATTATATAACTTGCGTTTCGTAATAGCTGTTTGCTGTAAGAGGAAGGACAATTAAATTCCTGGACGTTACGCAACTCCGTCCTATATTGACAAAATACATTTTTTCCCATTTGATGAGATAAGATAAGATGAACATTTTTTTAATCCACTTCTGGAAATGTAGAAAACACAATGAAATAGAAATAAACCAACAAAAAATTCAACAATACTAAACAAATAAAAAATCTCTCATACTCCCAAATTCTCTCTCTCTCTCTCTCTCTCTCTCTCTCTCTCTCTCTCTCTCTCTCTCTCTCTCTCTCTCTCTCTCTCTCTCTCTCTCTCTCTCTTTGTTTCTCTCACTCAATCCTTCACGCACAAAACACACACACACACACACATACACACACACATACATTCACACAAACATAAACAAACGTTCTTCTCTTCTAGTATCACCCTAATTTCGTACCTTTTTATTCTCTATAATTACATATAATATATTCACACCCACTGTTCAAACATCTACACAATCCCCGATCTTTATACCACTTCAAAAATGTCTCCTCGAGGGTACAAATGACTTTGTTAAAACGTTTTGTTCTGGATTTTAAATCATATCATCCTGTCTGATCTACCCGACGCTTTATATTCTAAAATAGAGGATGCTGCTTATCTTTCAAGATGTTCAAAACTTTTTATAGGAATATTATTCATAGAGGGTATTTTGTGTAGGCAAGGTGGACCTGTATTATCTATGGGTTGGACTGCACAATGCTTTCAGCTCTTCTTATGATTTTATCTATTGTGCGGCTATGTGGTCTAGTGGTATGACACTCGCTTTCGGATCGGAAGGTCCTGGGTTCGAGCCTCGCTCCCCGCATAGTTGAGTCCTTGGAGAAGGCTCTTTACTCACATTCTCTCACCGGACTCAGGTGTAAAATGAGTACCTGGTCGTGAACAGTGTTGTCTCTGTCCCCCAAAAAAATGTAATATCGCCTGACAGGCGTCATGTCTCGTTCTACATGTTATGTGTTGCTGTTGGCCAGGGACCCTTTGTAAAGCGCTTTGAGCACGTTCAGTGGATATTGCGCTATCTAAAAGCTTAAGTTTGGTTATTTTTTGTTTTTTTTTTAAATTCTTTTTCTATCCCCAGCAGTGATGGCCCCACCCCAGCAATTTATTTCAATTGTCATACCAATTTGAACTACTGACAAATAGAACATATAAAGGATTTTTTTTCTGTAAAGTGAAAAAAATAGTTTTCCAATGAAAAATAATCTAGAACTAAGCTTCGAACAAATATTATTTACATGCAAGTGCCAGTTCTGCTTGTTGTCAATGGTTTGTGACCTAAAAATAGATGACATCATTTAATATAGCATAAAGTAAGTGAACAATATCTCATATAATAATCATATAATGCAACATAACACAACATATTATAACACAGTATTATATAACACAATATCACATAATGTTATTATGTTGATATAACAAGTCGCGACAAAAATATGATAATTTTTCCTTTGGCTGTAAATGCCAATTGGTGCCATTTTGACGAATTGCTAAACGCTTTGCTAAACAGCAATTTTCTAAGACATCATGAGTCATGAATTTAAGACCAATTTTAGTCCACATGAATGCATTGCAAGCTGTTTCCATTTAATTTACACGGCGTCATCTTTAGATAAAAAAAATATTATATCAAATCTATTCCATCGACAAATCAAAATCAAAATTTTGTAAGACAGCAACAGGTTTTGTAAAAAAAATAGACATTAGATATTGTCATAGTTTTTGTCGGGAACTGTATTATATACTTCAATAATATGATATAATCGTATTATATACCATAAAACAACATGATATAAAACAGTATTATTTATTATAGCATATAATGTAACAATATGAATATGATGACATGATATAAAACAATATAATATATTATAGCGTAACACAATAAAATACAGTATAATACGATAAAATGTAACATGATATAAATATATAATAAGATATGACATATTACCAATATGATATAATATAGTGTTATATAATACAACACAACATAATATATTACAGGGAGAGTACAGAGTGAAGACGGCATTGCCGGGTAATTTCTCAAGTATCCACCCTCATGACTTGACAAGCAAATCTCAGCAATATTTAACAAATCATGATGCATGAAATCCTGGGCATTTAGCAGTAGGGTCCCAATAGCACTACCAAAAACCAGGAAAGTCCAAAGGTCCATCTAAAAATCTCAGACCGATAACTCTTCTAACCACACTGAGAAAAATGTTATCACTTATTGTTTTAAACCGGATAAGAGCAAAGGTGTCTATCTCACAGTCAATCAGAGAGTATACAGCCTAAAGTACATCCAACACTGTATGGGCAAAAAGATGGATAGCGCTGATAGCAACTCAATCAAAGATTGCAGTCAAAATTTCTGGCTTGGACACGTCGGCTGCATTTTACACGATTAAACGAGATAAACTCCTACATTTTCTTTCATAAATAATAGATGAAGACGAGATCCGCATAATCTAGTTCATTGCCGGAAACACAACATATGTACCAGAATCATTGGATCAACAAGCATTCGATGCTCTATTGGCAACATAGGGACCCCTCAAGGGGGCAGTTTGAGCCCGGCATAGTTCATAGTATATTTGAAACCTGAGTTAAGAGAAGCACGTCAATGCCTATCCCCCTCTGTAATTACTTTAAAACATCCTTACCCCAAGAAATTAGTTACGCAGATGTCACAGAATTCATTGGCATATACTTTATTAACGTAAACGACATCAAAGACGTCCTGAAAAAAATACTATCTTCAAGTTAATATTGACAAAACCGAACTAACAACCATCATTTCAACAATCGGGTCACTGGTTGGAGATCAATTGGACATAGAAAACAGGAATCAACTATCATAAGCAGCGATACACAAAGTTATACATATTTGATTAAGAAACGACAAAATAGAACCCCCCCCCCCTAAAAAAAAATGAGACGAAAATCAAATAGACAATTTCACCGTTAACAACTTGGAACAATACTGGGAATTGAAAACCCTACAAAATAACAAACAAAGCACTGCACCAAAAATGTAATGAGACACGAATCTCTCTTCATATAATGAAAGCCAGATGGAGCCTGCTTAACCAAATCCTGAGACGAGATCCTGAAATAGAGAGAGAGAGAGAGAGAGAGAGAGAGAGAGAGAGAGAGAGAGAGAGAGGGGGGGGGGGAACCGAAACCTAGTGTCTTAAAAATGGTAACAAAAAGATGAAATTGGAAAAGTTTCAGATGGGAACAGTACAGGCAATGGACTTCCAGTACAACTCCTTCGTCAGCAAAACAATAAACAAAAGAATATTAGACACAAATAAAAAGACACTGTAGCAATAATTATTGTAGCATCTATATTCTTAATTCTTAAGTGCTTGCAGCGTGGCGTCCGTTTTTTTTTGAATAGACAGCCCGTAGAGTGTATATGAATGTTAAGGGCAAGTCAGCGTATTGAGAGACGGAATGTTTCTAGAAATTAATGGTCATCAAAAGAAATAATGGTAATGTAATATTAAAGGTAGTAATAAAAGAGTAACAACAAGATATGAAGTGAATAGAAAAGTGCCAGAAGACAATAGAGAATAAACATTTTTCGCGGCGGTGGTGGGGTTTGAACCTGCGACCTTATTGGTACGACAACTCCGCCTGGCAGGTGAGAGCGTGGCTCTACCGTGTGAGCTATCCACGAACACAAAAATATTCGTTTCAAACCCAAAGTCATTACTAGATCCCTTCTCTCATCCACTTCTTGAGACCGCCGATTCGTTCGTACACCACCATCGCGAATAATTTTGACCAGCAGTTAAGCTTAATAGCCAATATTCTCAACACAAACATATAACATAGAAACGATTGAGACAGTGAGTATGCTCCGGTGTATGGGGTGAATTTTTAATTCAGAAAAGTGAGTGGAGCAGGCACTTATGTTGGTAACAACAAGATATGAAGTGAATAGAAAAGTGCCAGAAGACAATAGAGAATAAAAATTTTTCGCGGCGGTGGTGGGGTTTGAACCTGCGACCTTATTGGTACGACAACTCCGCCTGGAGTTGAGAATTGTTTTGAGAATTAAAAATTCACCCCATACACCGGAGCATACTCACTGTCTCAATCGTTTCTATGTTATATGTTTGTGTTGAGAATATTGGCTATTAAGCTTAACTGCTGGTCAAAATTATTCGCGATGGTGGTGTACGAACGAATCGGCGGTCTCAAGAAGTGGGTGAGAGAAGGGATCTAGTAATGACTTTGGGTTTGAAACGAATATTTTTGTGTTCGTGGATAGCTCACACGGTAGAGCCACGCTCTCACCTGCCAGGCGGAGTTGTCGTACCAATAAGGTCGCAGGTTCAAACCCCACCACCGCCGCGAAAAATTTTTATTCTCTATTGTCTTCTGGCACTTTTCTATTCACTTCATATCTTGTTGTTACCAACATAAGTGCCTGCTCCACTCACTTT
>NC_088363.1:17226519-17249019 GCF_034508935.2 Berghia stephanieae
AATAACAACGGAAGAACATAAAAGAAAGATGACAATTAATACAGAGCACGTACGACATTTTGTAAACATGGATTTGACCTTGAATGGAAACATTATACAGGCCATTCTCTCCGCTGATACATAGGCGATTGTCAAACAGGAGCAGGTATTAGAAATTTTTAGAATATTATTTATTACATAACGCATCTCAAAAGGTACGAAGTCTTCAAACTGATACATCAGGATCATCAGGCAGACCAAAAAATCAAACACGGCCAATGCCATTTGATTTATTGTAATTCAGAAAAGTGAGTGGAGCAGGCACTTATGTTGGTAACAACAAGATATGAAGTGAGTAGAAAAGTGCCAGAAGACAATAGAGAATAAAAAATTTTTTCGCGGCGGTGGTGGGGTTTGAACCTGCGACCTTATTGGTACGACAACTCCGCCTGGCAGGTGAGAGCGTGGCTCTACCGTGTGAGCTATCCACGAACACAAAAATATTCGTTTCAAACCCAAAGTCATTTCTAGATCCCTCTCTCACCCACTTCTTGAGATCGCCGATTCGTTCGCCACCATCGCGAAGTAATTTTGACCAGCAGTTAAGCTTAATAGCCAATATTCTCATCACAAACATATAACATAGAAACGATTGAGACATTGAGTATGCTCCGGTGTATGGGGTGAATTTTTAATTCAGAAAAGTGAGTGGAGCAGGCACTTATGTTGGTAACAACAAGATATGAAGTGAGTAGAAAAGTGCCAGAAGACAATAGAGAATAAAAATTTTTTTCGCGGCGGTGGTGGGGTTTGAACCTGCGACCTTATTGGTACGACAACTCCGCCTGGCAGGTGAGAGCGTGGCTCTACCGTGTGAGCTATCCACGAACACAAAAATATTCGTTTCAAACCCAAAGTCATTTCTAGATCCCTCTCTCACCCACTTCTTGAGATCGCCGATTCGTTCGCCACCATCGCGAAGTAATTTTGACCAGCAGTTAAGCTTAATAGCCAATATTCTCATCACAAACATATAACATAGAAACGATTGAGACATTGAGTATGCTCCGGTGTATGGGGTGAATTTTTAATTCAGAAAAGTGAGTGGAGCAGGCACTTATGTTGGTAACAACAAGATATGAAGTGAGTAGAAAAGTGCCAGAAGACAATAGAGAATAAAAATTTTTTTCGCGGCGGTGGTGGGGTTTGAACCTGCGACCTTATTGGTACGACAACTCCGCCTGGCAGGTGAGAGCGTTGCTCTACCGTGTGAGCTATCCACGAACACAAAAATATTCGTTTCAAACCCAAAGTCATTTCTAGATCCCTCTCTCACCCACTTCTTGAGATCGCCGATTCGTTCGCCACCATCGCGAAGTAATTTTGACCAGCAGTTAAGCTTAATAGCCAATATTCTCATCACAAACATATAACATAGAAACGATTGAGACATTGAGTATGCTCCGGTGTATGGGGTAAATTTTTAATTCAGAAAAGTGAGTGGAGCAGGCACTTATGTTGGTAACAACAAGATATGAAGTGAGTAGAAAAGTGCCAGAAGACAATAGAGAATAAAAATTTTTTTCGCGGCGGTGGTGGGGTTTGAACCTGCGACCTTATTGGTACGACAACTCCGCCTGGCAGGTGAGAGCGTGGCTCTACCGTGTGAGCTATCCACGAACACAAAAATATTCGTTTCAAACCCAAAGTCATTTCTAGATCCCTCTCTCACCCACTTCTTGAGATCGCCGATTCGTTCGCCATTGTCTTCTGGCACTTTTCTACTCACTTCATATCTTGTTGTTACCAACATAAGTGCCTGCTCCACTCACTTTTCTGAATTAAAAATTCACCCCATACACCGGAGCATACTCAATGTCTCAATCGTTTCTATGTTATATGTTTGTGATGAGAATATTGGCTATTAAGCTTAACTGCTGGTCAAAATTACTTCGCGATGGTGGCGAACGAATCGGCGATCTCAAGAAGTGGGTGAGAGAGGGATCTAGAAATGACTTTGGGTTTGAAACGAATATTTTTGTGTTCGTGGATAGCTCACACGGTAGAGCCACGCTCTCACCTGCCAGGCGGAGTTGTCGTACCAATAAGGTCGCAGGTTCAAACCCCACCACCGCCGCGAAAAAGATTTTTTATTCTCTATTGTCTTCTGGCACTTTTCTACTCACTTCATATCTTGTTGTTACCAACATAAGTGCCTGCTCCACTCACTTTTCTGAATTAAAAATTCACCCCATACACCGGAGCATACTCAATGTCTCAATCGTTTCTATGTTATATGTTTGTGATGAGAATATTGGCTATTAAGCTTAACTGCTGGTCAAAATTACTTCGCGATGGTGGCGAACGAATCGGCGATCTCAAAAAGTGGGTGAGAGAGGGATCTAGAAATGACTTTGGGTTTGAAACGAATATTTTTGTGTTCGTGGATAGCTCACACGGTAGAGCCACGCTCTCACCTGCCAGGCGGAGTTGTCGTACCAATAAGGTCGCAGGTTCAAACCCCACCACCGCCGCGAAAAAAATTTTTTATTCTCTATTGTCTTCTGGCACTTTTCTACTCACTTCATATCTTGTTGTTACCAACATAAGTGCCTGCTCCACTCACTTTTCTGAATTAAAAATTCACCCCATACACCGGAGCATACTCAATGTCTCAATCGTTTCTATGTTATATGTTTGTGATGAGAATATTGGCTATTAAGCTTAACTGCTGGTCAAAATTACTTCGCGATGGTGGCGAACGAATCGGCGATCTCAAAAAGTGGGTGAGAGAGGGATCTAGAAATGACTTTGGGTTTGAAACGAATATTTTTGTGTTCGTGGATAGCTCACACGGTAGAGCCACGCTCTCACCTGCCAGGCGGAGTTGTCGTACCAATAAGGTCGCAGGTTCAAACCCCACCACCGCCGCGAAAAAAAAAAAATTTTTTTCTCTATTGTCTTCTGGCACTTTTCTACTCACTTCATATCTTGTTGTTACCAACATAAGTGCCTGCTCCACTCACTTTTCTGAATTAAAAATTCACCCCATACACCGGAGCATACTCAATGTCTCAATCGTTTCTATGTTATATGTTTGTGATGAGAATATTGGCTATTAAGCTTAACTGCTGGTCAAAATTACTTCGCGATGGTGGCGAACGAATCGGCGATCTCAAGAAGTGGGTGAGAGAGGGATCTAGAAATGACTTTGGGTTTGAAACGAATATTTTTGTGTTCGTGGATAGCTCACACGGTAGAGCCACGCTCTCACCTGCCAGGCGGAGTTGTCGTACCAATAAGGTCGCAGGTTCAAACCCCACCACCGCCGCGAAAAAAAAATTTTTTATTCTCTATTGTCTTCTGGCACTTTTCTACTCACTTCATATCTTGTTGTTACCAACATAAGTGCCTGCTCCACTCACTTTTCTGAATTAAAAATTCACCCCATACACCGGAGCATACTCAATGTCTCAATCGTTTCTATGTTATATGTTTGTGATGAGAATATTGGCTATTAAGCTTAACTGCTGGTCAAAATTACTTCGCGATGGTGGCGAACGAATCGGCGATCTCAAGAAGTGGGTGAGAGAGGGATCTAGAAATGACTTTGGGTTTGAAACGAATATTTTTGTGTTCGTGGATAGCTCACACGGTAGAGCCACGCTCTCACCTGCCAGGCGGAGTTGTCGTACCAATAAGGTCGCAGGTTCAAACCCCACCACCGCCGCGAAAAAATTTTTTATTCTCTATTGTCTTCTGGCACTTTTCTACTCACTTCATATCTTGTTGATTTATTGTACAACTGTCTTTAAATAAACCGCGGCGGATAAAAATAATCATGTTGATGATGTTTAAGACTACACCAATTCCTGAAAAGCTACCTCTTAAAATGTTACCCATAAAAATGCCCCAAAGTTGTTTATTAAAATCAGTGGAAAAGCCGTATACGTATGTCGAGATATAGGTACCGTGCACTAGTGTTGAAATGCCATGCACTAGTGTTGAAATGCCATGTACTAGTTGTGGAATTCTGTGAAGTAATAAAATAAACAATATTAATAATACTGACTAAAGGATAAAGCACAGCAAATGGTTAAGAAATGTAACAATATTATTTAAAGAGAAAGAGTGAAGATTTACTCTAACATTAAATATAAAATCATACGTTGTGACCACTAAAATACTTTCTAGATAGATAGCTGCCGAATGAATTATATATATTTTTTTAAATTGAAAAATATCAAAATGAAAAAAATTAGAAATTCAAAGAACGGAATTATTCTAAGAAGCATTTGACGACATTATTCAAAGCTGACTGTAAGACATGGATATTGAATGGCTTATAAAAAGGGCTAAACAAATTTTTGACAATTTTCGAAAAATAGTAGATATACACTTATCAATTGCACGCTTCATTTTAACATACCATTTTTATCTCTATATTTTCAAAGAAGATTATATTCCTTCTAGTTCTCTTGACCCTGTGGAAAAGTACATTCTAAAATTAGAAAATAACTTTAATATGGGAAGAATTAGAAGAAAGCTCATTATATATATATATATATATATATATATATATATATATATATATATATATATATATATGTGTGTGTGTGTGTGTGTGTGTGTGTACTATTTTAGTTATAATTCTGTACAACTTCTACGAAATTACACTTGAACTATTTTATAAATATATCCTTTTATCAAAAAGTTGAACACCATTATTTCATGGTTTTTGTTTATTCAGTTATATATATAAACATTTCAAGTATAATTATGATCATTTAACTCCTACAACATTGTTTCAAGCGTTAGCTCTCATCAATGAACGATGCCCGCGCAATGCATTTGATTATAAGTAGATCAACTCAAAGTTTATGATTCAAGTGTTGAATAAGATTTGAACTAAGTTCTATTGTTTTAATAGACATTACATTTTTCGACTTCATGAGAGAGCGATACAGAGCTCTTTATTTGGGCACGGAGATATATTTTCTGAATTTTATACATTTCCCTCACTTCTCGTATAAGTCAAAAAGATAAATAAACGGACTTAACAAATGATAACTAATTTAATATGTAACTAACGTCAACTAGCTAATACCAAAGGGGAGCAACTATTCCCTAGAGTAAACCTTTGTATAAATCCATAACAATCATCATCATAATCATCATCATCATCATCATCATCATCATCATCATCATCATCATCATCATCATCATCATCATCATCAGCAGCAGCAGCAGCAGCAGGGGCAATAGCAACAGCATAATCATCATCATCTTCAGCTTCATCATCGTCATCGTCATCGTCGTCGTCGTCATCATCATCATCATTATAATCTTTGAATGAGATTAATTGGTTTGTCCTGACCCTGGTCGGAGCCCTTGGCAACGGGAAACAGTCAAATGTATAATATTCGTTTTATGATTATATTTAAAAAAAAAAATTTTCTTCCCTTATAAAATAAGTATTTTTGTTGTTGTTGAATATCATGGTTTGTAAACATTTGATTGCACTCCACGTGTTGGGATCCTGCGATTGTGTCTGAATGAGACATTTAAGCGACCTCAAACTAATTAGATTGAAAGTGTTCTTGGAATCATATTATACATCCTTTCCAGATTTGAACCATTTCCCTTTTGTTCGCAGGTGCCTTTAATAAAAGTATACTTTTTGACTACCTATCACATTTTCTGTCGTTTCATTGGCTCTGAAATGACCTAAATGTGTCACAGATGCCGTAAAATTCTTAAAAAACAAAAGAAAACAACAACCTTTCTTGACATTTCTAGGTTCATTTCTATTGTCCTTGATAAATGATGGTTACGTGGGAAAAATTCCAGTCTTCTAAAATGTTATTTAGTGATAGAAATTTGTTAAATAAGACGGGAAGGGGTGGGCTATTCATTTTTAATTCAGAAAAATGAGTGGAGCAGGCACGTATACTGGTGACAACAAGAGATGAAGTGAGTAGGAAAGTGCCAGAAGACAATAGAGATTAAAACATTTTCGCGGCGGTGATGGGGGTTTGAACCCGCGACCTTACTGGTACGACAACTCCGCCTGGCCGGTGAGAGCGTGACTCTACAGTATGAGCTATCCATTTTTTTACTTTCATGTATGTTCCCATCAAATTTCATGATTTATTGGCGAAAGCCTAAGAGTAAATGAACTTGAAACTTAATTATATATTTTGTCTTTTTCTAAAGACGCAGTATTGTTTTTATTTTGTGAAAACAAGATCAATGCAGCCATTATGATTAATATTGACCGTGAATATTTCAAGATATCAGATTATTTTTTTCAACAAAGATAAAGATAATTTTATCACTAAATGGCTTTATCATTTTTATGACAATTGATTCAAAATTTGTTTGAAATCTAAGCAGACGTTTAATATTTCCGAATAGCCGTCCTATTGCGTTGGAAGGATTCTTTCTACACACTACACTCACTCTATATTGTTTCCGACGCACCATCGAGAATGAAAAACAAAGGAAAAAAAAGTTTGTCGAAGTCAAATCTTTGCATGAAATTTCTTTTATAGGAAACCATAGCTGCACATTATATAATATGAAATCATTGATATAAGATGTTCAATCGCTTATCACATCCATTGAGTACACACACACACACACACACACACACACACACACACACAGAGAGAGAGAGAGAGAGAGAGAGAGAGAGAGAGAGAGGTGGGGGTGGGGGGGGGGGGGGGGGGAGGGGCAGCTTGAGGCAAAAGGTACTCTGGAACTGGAAGACATCGGAAAATTTTGATGTGTGACTCCAAGGTTACTTTCTGTTTGAGAATCCGGTTTTTAGTGACCGGGTTATCGGTATTTTGTAATCATCGTAAAAGTTGGCAAAATATGAGGTCAGGGACGATGATGATGATGATGATGATGATCGTCATCATCATTTAAGAGGTTAAGAATCTTTATGAAAACATGGTAATTAGATATGGCAAATGTTAGAAAGAATTATGGGGGTAGCAGCAGGAGATTGCCTTTAGATTTCACAAGAATTTTAACAGAAAATATGATTAATATTCAAGCAAAAGTTATCAATGCTGGGATATCAATGAAAACATGGTCAACATTTAATGGGTTTATGACAGTTTTACGTCCTAAGTTAATGGACCGATGATTGTGTCGAATGCTAGAAAATTACTTTCTTTGATTGGTATTAATTGGATTCAGTAGTCTGATGTCACGCCGCCCGGCAACGGCGGCCATCTTGGTTCTAAACAAAGAAAATCATTAATTTTTATTCTTCACGCTGGCTATAACTTTTCATATGCCTTGTGATCAGAATGTGTAAAAATCAAAACATGGTCAAATTTATGGGGGGTTTTTCCCCTGGATACGCTTTTATGCTCGTCGGAGAGATATTTCATCGGCGTCCGCCATTGTTCCGATAGTTTAGAGCCAGTGTTACTAAGTTACCATGCGTCATTAGGAAGGAAGTGACGTTACGACTGTTGAAGAGTATTGATTTTGGGAATAAAAACATTAGATTGTATTTGTTTTGTTGTTGTTTGGGCATGTAAACTGACATTCACGAAAATAGTATTATATCATAAAAGGCGGGGTTTGGCATTTAGAGATTTAACGTTTCGAGTTGAGTATGATTCGCTTCTACTTCTATTTTTAGGGGGACGGTTTTAGACTTATGGGGCGGTCAGAAACAGTCGGAGGAGTGGTTGAAGGAGTTGGGGGAACAGTCTATAGTAGAGTATAAAATAGAGTTTTTCTGATCAAACCAGGACTTTCTTTACTTTGGGCTGCACATTTTTATTTTAAACATTTCGTACTCAACGTCATTGACTGCATGTTTTATTTTTGACTTAGTATTTTTTAACATAAATTGTGCGAATATGTAAAGTTGTACTTTTTTAAAGTGTTGAATAAAGTCAATGAAAAACCACTACACGAGTCATTAGCCTTTATGTATATGTGCAACTACGCCACAATTATGATGATGATGATGATGATGATGATGATGATGATGATGATGATGATGATGATGATGGTGATGATGATGATGATGATGATGATGATGATGATCATTATCACGATGGCGACGACGACGATACTTATGATGATGATGATGATGATGATGATGATGATGATGATGAAGAAGAAGAAGAAGAAGAAGAAGAAGAAGAAGAAGAAGAAGAAGAAGAAGAAGAAGAAGAAGAAGAAGATTTGTAATATTATTCAAACATACCGGAATGTGCGAGTAAAAAGGCAGTGTTCTAGTTTGAAATTTTGAGTATATGAAAATATTTAGACAAGCTTGAATGTGAAGGAACAAGACAGCCATCTCTGGTTTTCGAACATAGAATGGGACTTGCATTCAATCAAGGCTTCCTTGCAAGTGAGCACTAGAATATTATTATTATTATTCTTATTATTATTCTTATTATTATTCTTATTCTTATTCTTATTATTATTATTATTATTATTATTATTATTATTATTATATTATTATTATTATTTATTATTATTATTATTAATTAATAATAATAGTAATAATAATAATAATAATAATAATAATAATAATAATAATAATAATAATAATAATGATGATAATAATAATAATAATAATATAATAATAATAATAATAATAATTAATTAATAATAATAATAATAATAAGAATAATAATAATAATAATAATAATTATAATAATAACAGTAATAATAAAACATTGATTAATTAATTAATTAATAATAATAATAATAATAATAATAATAATAATAATAATAATAATGATGATGGTAAACAGTTATACCGCGCGTTTATTCGTAAACGGACAGGGGACTCTGTGCGCAATTACATTGGTGATAATAACGAGGAATATTATATAAACCCAACTACACTGGTATTTATGATGCTTACAACCAATGGGAAATGACCACATATCCAGCATACAAATTATTGCGTTAGACCCACCTACAGTTTTGAAAATGAGTGGCATACCCAGCAAAGTTTAATGAGGGATAAAGCGTGACTTCTTTTACTTTCGCTGAATGTAATTATTGACTTTACTTAAAGAGAGAAATTATTCATCAAAAGTCAGTTGTCCTGTATTCTTTCGATAATTGAAGTCACGTTTTTTTTCATCTTTAAACGAAGTTGGTAGATATTGGGTGTGGTCTTTGACGAACGGATGGAAGATAAAAACAACTTTTAACCACTATCTTTTAAACACTATCTTTTGATCGATCATTATTTTACACTTAACTCAGGTGTAAATATATACCTGTGGAAGTAGGTGGACTGTGTTTGCATAATATTTACAAACCACCTAGAGCGACTTGGACTACACCACCGATACCGGTGGTCAGCCATCCTTCCATCTGTTTGGGAGACTTTAATAGCCACCATCACGAATGGGGCTACCGAGACTGCAACGAGGCAGGAAGACTCCGCTCATGGATGGACTGTAATGATCTACACCTAGTGTACGATCCTACAGCCAAGGGCACCTTCCGGGGTACCCGCCATAAGAAGGAGTATACTCCAGACCTCACCCTCGTTACGAAAGGCGCGAACGGTGAACCGCTGCAGGTGAAGCGAACAGTCCTCGGGGACTTTCCGCGTAGCCAACACAGGCCGGTTCTTGTCACAGCTGGGGTGACAAAACCGAGGGTGCAGTCTCTCCCACTTTGCAGATGGAACTTCAGGAAGGCTGACTGGGAGGAATTCAGTTCCTATATCGAGCAGGTTTGCCCTGCCATTCCTCCCAAGTCCGAGAGCATAACCAGATTCAGCAGGCTACTATTCAGCAGGTTAAGCTCTCAACGCTCTATTCCACGGGGCAAACGGAAATTCTACACCCCTTGCTGGACAGCAGAGTCGGAAAAGCTATACCGAGAGTACCAGCAGATCCAGTCCCAGGACGTAGCCGATAGACTACTTCAGTCTCTGGCAGAGGGAAGGAAGCAACGGTGGCAGGAGACCGTGGAAAGTCTCGACTTTACACACTCCAGCCGCCACGCTTGGCGTTTGATAAAGAAATTGGACCCAGATCGGAACTACGCGAAGGCTGCACCGGAGTGTGAGGCAGACACAATTGCCAAGAACATTAAGAGCCGTAGCAAACGGGTCCCTAATCAGGCTTTTGAGCGCGGTGTCCGCAAGGCGTACCGTACTATTTTGGACTCGCTACCTGCGGAGGAGTCGGTCTGGACGACCCCGTTCAGTCCCCGAGAAGTGGGTGCAACCATTAGCGATGTGAAGAACGGCAAAGCAGCAGGGATAGATGGTGTATATCCCGATAAGGTGACGCATCTGGGCCCCAGAGCACGGGCCTGGCTGGCAGAGGCAATGTCCGACGTCCTTGCAAAAGGAAAGCTTCCACAAGCGTGGAAGCATGCGAAGATAGTTGCCATCCTGAAGCCAGGGAAACCGGCGAAGGAGGCAGACAGTTACAGACCCATATCGCTGGGAGACGCCACGAGCAAAGTAAGGAAATTAAAGAATGGGGTCCCTCAGGGGTCGGTACTTGCGCCAATGTTGTTTAACGTTTACATTAGCGATATGCCGAGCACTTCCTCCCTGAGGCTGGGATACGCGGACGACTGGGCACTCGTTACTCAGAGTAAAGTGTGGACCCGTCTTGAGAGCGTACTCAGCGAGGACGTCACCAGACTCAAATCCTACTTCGACAAGTGGTACCTGAAGATGAACACTTCAAAAACCGTGGCCACTGCATTCCACCTATGCAGTGCTTGGCACACCCGCAAACTGAATGTCCTAGTCGGGGACCAGCCACTCCCATATGAGCCACATCCAAAGTATTTAGGGGTGACGTTGGATCGCAGCCTTACCTATCGGGTGCATCTCGAAGGGGTTGCCCGGAAGTTAGAGAAGCGGAATAGTCTTCTGAGGAAGCTGGCGGGATCGACTTGGGGCGCTAGCCAAGAGCTGCTGAGAACGTCCGCCTTGGCACTATGCTATCTCACCGCGGAGTATTGCGCTCCAGTGTGGGGTAGAAGCAGAAACGTTGAGAAGGTGGATGTAAAATTTTGCAAGTCGATGCACATAGTGTCAGGAATGCTAGCAACAACCCCTAGAGAATGGGGCCCGATAATGGCAGCGATCCAGTCCACCGATGTCCTGAGGGACACGATTACGGGAAACTGGCTGAGTAAGATCAGAGAGAGAGGGAATGGGGATACCCCTCTCATGCGCATAATGGACGGTGCCCCCGTTTCGAGCCAAAATAAGTCCCGGCAACCCTTGTACGCAGAATCCCCGACTACGGAAAGAGCTGCACATACGAGATGGAAGTCGGTTTGGACGAATTCAATCCCTCGTGGGGGCGGGGACCTACACTCCTCTGAGCTTGGTGAGAAGTTGCCAGGCTTTGATACCAGTAAGAGGAGACATTGGGTGGCTGCGAATCGGCTTCGGTCGAGGAGCTGCCTAACGGCAAGTGCGTTGCATCGGTGTGGTCTTACTACCTGTCCAATATGTCCACGCTGTGGGCAAGAACCCGAGACGGCAGAGCATCTAGCCGAAAGGTGTGTTGTGACGATGCTACCAGGCGGGTTCGCGGCGGTGCACGAGTGCGGACCGGACTTTGCTGATTGGGTCGATCGTCATAACACAGTAGTGTGAACCATAAGAGGCTGCTGCCAATGGCGATTGAGGAATTTTTCCACACGATGCCCTAAACTCGGAATTGAATTGGAGTCGCAAGAAGAGTTGCCAGAGATCGAGTTAGCAGAGATGAAGAGTGTTAGAAGCATTTCGAAAATGTCTTCAAATATTTGTAAAAATTTGTTGCATCGGTGTGGTCTTACTACCTGTCCAATATGTCCACGCTGTGGGCAAGAACCCGAGACGGCAGAGCATCTAGCCGAAAGGTGTTAATTGGGTTTTGTTTTGTCTTATGGACAAATATAGCGTTCTTTATATCAATATCAATAATACTCAATGTATGGTTCAAAACACAAGATTTGTTTTAAAGCGCCTAAGATAGTATTCTTGATTCAAAACCCTTTCAACCGGACGATTTTGTCATCCATTGTTCCATGACGATCACAGAGAATATCCGGTTCCAATCAACTCTCCCCACTGGTGTATATGGATGTGGACATTGTCCAGTAAGTTCTAGAGAGCCGGGACCTGGTCATCACCATTTTTCAAAATAAAACGTTGCCATTCGTCATTGGTTTTAGACAGGTATCCATTGACGACTGAGTTAAGTGCACCTGGACCTGTTAACGAGTTCGACCACCCCGCCGCGCTCTGTGACCTTGAGCAAGTCACCTCGACCTAACTCACCTTGCTGCTCTGCTCTGATGGTGATGATGATGATGATGATGATGATGAACATGATGATGATGATGATGATGATGATGATGATGATGATGATGATGATGATGATGATGATGATGATGATGATGAACATGATGATGATGATGATGATGATGATGATGATGATGATGATGATGATGATGAACATGATGATGATGATAATGATGATGATGATGATGATATAATTCTTGTCATAGTCGTATGTATTTATAATGAAAACGGGTTGGTCGTCACAGGAATCGCTGCTCTGATGATGATGATGATGATGATGATGATGATGATGATGAGGAGGAGGAGGAGGCGGAGGAGGATAGGATGGTGATGATGGTGATGATGATGATGAATATGATGATGATAATAATGATGATAATGATATAATTCTTGTCATAGTCGTATGTATTTGTAGTGAAAACGATTTGTTCGTCCTAGGAATCGTTATCATCTGGACTCTTCTCCATCACCTTCTTCATCATCGTGAAAACAATTAATTATATCGTCTTTAAAGTCGATTCGAGATTTCTATTGTTTACAGACAAGTCCCAGGAAAACGGTCGAATTTATGTTCGTAAAATAAGTGAACTAAAATTCCCAAAATGATTTGATTATTTTACTTTCAAACTAGACATACCTAAAAAACATTTAAACAAGTTATGGTTGATTCAATATTGTACAGTATGATATCAACTAATACGACTCAGTGACAGTAAAATAAATGAAAACCTTGTTAAACACAATATGTGTCCGACGGGTCTGCAAGTATGACCTAGACTGCTGGAGATATTTGTCTGATGCATCTACAATGTGTTAAATGATCAGGATTAAGAAGTTTTAAAGACTATCATAATCTACCGATGTAAGAAGTAAGAGATGTCTGGCCAAATTGAAAGACGACGTTTTGTCATTTCACAGCTGTCGTACACAGCTGGGGCGTCAATTCTATCACCGACCACTTTACGTATAGACTTTTATAGTCAAAGAGAGATAAACATTTATCCCCCTCTCTAGTGTATTTAGAGTTTTCCTCAACCTTTGGTCACGTGCCGACCGCATGGACCTTGTGAGTTTGTGACGTGTGTGCAAAGATGAAGGTGACCGGTTGTTTGATGTAATATTGAAACGTATTTTTATGTTTAATTATTTTTAAGTATGTCTCCAGGTAGTAGTGAGTATTGTTTTGTAATAAACGTTTTATTATTATAACATATTTGTATTAGTCCTTCTGTTAAATTAAATGTCATTCATTTCGTCTATTTCTCATAATTTCTTTGGCGTGGTTTTTACAGAAATTCTGCCATCAAGCCAACTCTCTATCTGTCATTCTATCTTTCTATTTTTCTCTCTATCTTGGCTCTTCAACATTTAATATGTGATCCTTGATACTTCTACCTTTTAGTGTTATGGGTCGCATTTTTCTGTTAGCTTATGGCGATGCGCATTCGTTTATACCTTTATATAACAACCCGTAACAGTGACAAGTGGTTTAATGCACCTTTCCCCCCACACTTGTACTGGACTGAAATCTCTGAGGTGCTGAGTAGATGCTTATATAATAATATTTGGTAATGGTTTGTTTATGTTCTGATTCAGTTGAAATTCAGGAATGCACCCCGAGGTAAAAATCAAACTCACTCATGCTTTAGTCGATATTTGTCATGATTATCAAGAAAAACCATCGAGCCTGTTAAGAACTTGGAAATAATTTGTCACTGTTGATTCATATTTGCATCCAAACTATCGGCACCAACACCATCACCACCATCATCATCATCAGTGGCGTGGCATGCTTACAGTATAAGGTGGTTCCAGAAACAGAAGAAAATGACTAAAAACATGCTATATTTGTAAATACAAAAGAAAGAAAAACATAAACAGAAAAGACTTACTCAGATAAGTAAGAGGAGGTTTATATCATTTCTTTGTTTTATTATTTTTCAAATGCTGTAATCCACTTTTTAAAGATGGAATTGGTGCCAGGCGCCAAATCAACCAATATAACCACGCCCCTGATCATCATCATCATCATCATCATCATCATCATCATCATCATCATCATCATCATCATCATCATCACATCATCATCACCACATCATCATCATTACATCATCATCATCATCACATCATCATGATCATGATCATCATCATCAAATCATCATCATTATCATCATCGTAATCACCATCATCATCATCATCATCATGTCGGAATTATAAGACAAACCACACCCAAGCCTCTTATCTTTTGAAATCAATAACTTTTTGTCATGCCAAGTCCGTTTTAGCATTTAATTTATCGATGTGATACCCTCACGTTCTTTTTGAACTTTTTGATGAAACCAAGACCCACCTATTAAATAATTAAACGAGAGACTAAGACATTATTTGATTTTTTCCTTAGAAAATGTTTACTTGAAACAATGCTTACGTGTTTACAGTTTTTGAAGCAGACAATTTGAAACAAATAAGGACAATTTGCCACGTTGGGGATTGTCTCAATCTGTCGATTTTTGTATAGTGGACAAAATGTTTAAAAGTGAAATGTCAGTAAAATAGTGCTAAGAACATTTCTCCCAGATAAGTGGAATGATTATGTATTTATTCCCTCGATACTGGGAGTAAAACATTCTCAACAAAATTTTCAACGTCAAATTTATTTTACAACAAACTTTAGATTTACCAATTAGGGTGGAGTGTGGGTGTTCCAATTCGGACACCCAAAATGGCTCTCTCAGCTCAATAACTTTATTGGCCGCACACCGAGAGTAATTGTGAAAACAACGGTTGCATAATATGTAGCAAACACCATTCATCTAACGTTTTAGATAAAATACTTGTCTATTAGTGTAGTGCGCCCCTACACCCCAAATCTATGCGCTTCAGAGTGTGTCACATAAAGACTTTTCGTGTGTTTACATAACGCTCTTTATAACGCAAATTGATTTTTTTCTAATAACCAGAAGGTCTTGAACTTTACATAAAAATTGACATTCATACCAGTTATTGTGAACTGTAATTAGAAATATTGACATAAATGACGCTAAGCAATCCTTGAAAGGAAGTATTCTACCACGATTTGTCACACAATCTTTAGATTACTACCACCATGATAGTAGATCAACTCTGTACAAACATTTGTCCTCTACCAGTCGTGTACAATTCTGATTTTAGTGATAAGCAGAGATGTCAAATTTGTCATTTACATCAGTATTTTCTCAGTACAATAGATATTACAAGTTTATAAAGCGTATGTTTCGCTCTCTTACGGATTTGGGGCCTGTCACTTTACCTCATGCCCTAAAACCGTAGATGCACTGCCCAAAATCCGTACTGTTAATCCAATTATCGAAAGATCACATTAATTTTCAAAATGTCTACAGGGCATTTTCACTAAACGTGATTCTAAAAAACAACAAGGGGTTCAAGACTAATAGTAACACCGTTTCAATTATGACTTGTGTTACATCAATCTGTCTGTGTTTGATAAAGAGGAAACCCGAAACGTCCACACCAATTCGCCTTTTTATATAAATTGAAGCTGAAATTCTACCACATAATTGTCATCAACAACAACAACAACAACAACAACAACAACAATAATAATAATAATAATAATAATAATAATAATAATAATAATAATAATAATAATAATAATAATAATAAATAATAAAGAAGAAGAAGAAGAAGAAGAAGAAGAAGAAGAAGAAGAAGAAGAAGAAGAAGAAGACGAAACAGAAGAAGAAGAAAAAGAAGAAGAAGAAGAAGATAAATTATTTTAAATATATATATATATATATATATATATATATATATATATACATATATAATGTCGTTTAAATATATATTTATCTGGGATACCGGCGATCCCTTTGATTGTTTGATTATATCGGTTATCTGTTGTGCTGAAATAATGTTTTAATGTAAATCATTTTGTAACTTGTAAAACAGCCAGATCGATAATCCACCAAACCATATGACTCTCTGACTGATCACAACTCATCGTGTGATTGAGAAAAAGCGACCTGACTACGAAAAACATCCATTTGAGTGTTTCCTTTGTTGGATTGATTCAAATCTAATTTCAATATGTTGCACCCTCCAAGTCTAACTGTCAATGTGTTCACCGGCGATAGGAAATATGCCGGAACTGATAACACTGTCAGTATTATTTTACATGGAAAGGATGGAAAATCCTCCAAACCGACAACCCTGGACACATTCTTCCACAACGATTTTGAGCGTGGTCAAGCGGACACATTTAAAATAGCAGCCGATGTTGTAAAGGATTTTGACCAGTTTGTGGAGATTGAGGTTTTGGAAATTCGGACTGACAAGACATTTGGAGTTATTTCTGACGACTGGTTTGTTGATAAAATCGTGGTCGAAAACAAAACAAACAATACAAGTTTTGTCTTCCCGATCCTCCGATGGATCAGAACTGATCAGCGTTACTTCATCCAACACTTGGACACTTCTCTACCTCAGTTTGATAAGTTCAAGGAACAGAGGTCGAAGGAATTAGCCGAGAAGAGGAAGGATTATGTCTATGAACAGAAAATTCGAAACGGACCAGTTCAGGTAAGCCATTTTTATGAGTAGTTTTCACTAAATTGTTTAAGGTTACACGTAGTTTTGTGTGTTAGTGCCGAATATCCGGCTGGCATTGATATGAATTTTTAAAGTAAACGTCGAATAGTGGAGATCAGAAAACCTTACCATTGTTAATACATCGTTTAAAAATCATGATAGAAAGAAGTGGACATGGATAAGCCAGGTGGCCTTGATAAAAATCGGATAGACTTTATTCTGGTCCAACATCGATTCAGAAATATCGTGCGCAACGCAACCACTATTCCAAGCGCAGATTGTAATAGTGACCACCGACCTGTCAAGGGCAAGCTAAAAATAAAAGTTAAACAAATAACGAAAAAGAAAGTGGAACCAAAACTGCAATTATATCTATTGAGAATTAACGATAAAATAAAAAAAATGATAACAAAGAATGCGTGAGAGAAAAAAAAGGGAAAACTTGACCTCAGATATAAACATAGATGAGTACTGGATTCAAGTATTGAACTGCATCACAGAATCTGCAGGAGAGAGCATTCCATCTGTGGAAAAAAAAACACGAACGAAAACAAAAATGGATGAATGACAAGATCTTGAAAATGATGGATGAAAGAAGACAACTAGGGCGCAACAGTAATGAATATTATAAAGACGCTAATTAGAGTATAAAACATGGGTGTAAGAGAGCAAAGGAACATTATATTAAACATGAATGTCACAAAATTGAACGACTAAAACAATCAAATACCAAACATTTCAACCAGTCAGTACAAGATCTAAGTGGTAAACAACCAGTCATGGCAAGAAAATACGTTAAAGACGCAAACGGTAACATCTGCTTGTCAACATAGATCTCGAGGACGGTTTGATTCAGGTACAAATCGCAAAGCTCTTAATGTCGTACTCCATTATTTGTGATTAAGAATGTCAAAACGGTACTATATCGGGATTAGTCCGGTGACAAAATGGTTTTTAGGTTTAAACAATGACAAGGAATGTGAGATTTTAGTTTCTGTCTCTTTAAGTTAAATCTAGGTGCTCTTATTAATTGGTATTATAGCCGAACACAATTTTGAGCCTGTTTCAACAAAGTTGTCATGGACAATATGTTGCGCTGGTTTGAGAGCATTTCCATAACAACAACGAGCCCATAACAATTTGAGTTAACAGACCTGCATATAAGTAAACGTCTAGTTAAACCTATCCATCGTGATAAAAGAAAAATTAATTAATCCAGAACTATAAAATCTCTTTCTCGTCTAAATAACTCAGACGTGATATGGGTCACATGACACGCATATTTCTTCGGCGTCTTTCGTCGAACCCCCAAATCTCCTCCTCCTCCTCCTCCTCCTCCTCCTCCTCCTCCTTCTTCTTCTTCTTCTTCTTCTTCTTCTTCTTCTTCTTCTTCTTCTTCTTCTTCTTCTTCTCTTCTTCTCTTCTTCTTCTCTTCTTCTTTCTTCTTCTTCTTCTCTCTTCTCTTCTTCTTCTTCTTCTTCTTCTTCTTCTTCTTCTCTCTTTCTTCTCTTCTTCTTCTTCTTCTTCTTCTTCTTCTTCTTCTTCTTCTTCTTATTATTATTATATTATATTATTATTATTATACGAGGTCGTCGACATGTATGAAATAATGTAACGGGGGGGGGGGGGTAGAACTATGACTTAGTGTGATTGGTCAATCATTTGTAGTGAAATTGATGTACCAGGCGCCAACCGCAGTACAGCGCTATAAACTGGGCCAAGGCGAGGTGACTTGCTAAAACCAACACAACGCTTGTCTGATAATGTTTGTGGTTTGGTCTTCTCGAAGGATATGTCCGAGCCATCACGAAAAAGTTGCACTATCTTTTCTATTGGCTGCCGTTTAATGCGTTGTATGCACTGATTCGGAAAAGAGAGGTCTAGCAGATCATACGTATCACGCATCACGTATCGCGTATCACATTTAAAGGAGTGGACATCAAATCACTAACTATACCATGCCATATTCTGCTTACAATCTTGCTGGAAGTAAAGAAATCGTCTTAATTGTGAGTCTTTCTAATGTTATAGTTTCCTTTCGTAACTACTTATGTTGATCGTGTCATAAGTTGTATTAAACATGGGTCTTTGACAATCACATGATCATCCTCATTATACGTAAAAATAGTGCCACTGTGCGATTTTTCATATGGGTCACAGAAACGTTTAAATTGTGACATCCAATTAAAATTCTTCTTCTTCTTCTCCTTCTTCTCCTTCTTCTTCTTCTTCTTCTTCTTCTTCTTCTTCTTCTTCTTCTTCTTCTTCTTCTTCTTCTTCTTCTTCTTCTTCTTCTTCTTCTTCTTTCTTCTTCTTCTTCTTCTTCTTCTTCTCCTTCCTTCTTCTTCTTCTTCTTCTTCTTCTTCTTCTTCTTCTTCTTCTTCTTCTCTTCTTCTTCTTCTTCTTCTTCTTCTTCTTCTTCTTCTTCTTTCTTCTTCTTCTTCTTCTTCTTCTTCTTCTTCTTCTTCTTCTTCTTCTTCTTCTTCTTCTTCTTCTTCTTCTTCTTCTTCTTCTTCTTCTTATTCTTCTTCTTCTTCTTCTTCTTCTTCTTATTATTATTATAATACGAGGTCGTTGTGGCGACATGTATGAAATAATGTAACGGGGGGGGGGGGGGTGAACTATGACTTAGTGTGATTGGGTCAATCATTTGTAGTGAAATTGGATGTACCAGGCGCCAACCGCAGTACAGCGCTATAAACTGGGCCAAGGCGAGGTGACTTGCTAAAACCAACACAACGCTTGTCTGATAATGTTTGTGGTTTGGTTTCTCGAAGGATATGTCCGAGCCATCACGAAAGAAGTTGCACTATCTTTTCTATTGGCTGCCGTTTAATGCGTTGTATGCACTGATTCGGAAAAGAGAGGTCTAGCAGATCATACGTATCACGCATCACGTATCGCGTATCACATTTAAAGGAGTGGACATCAAATCACTAACTATACCATGCCATATTCTGCTTACAATCTTGCTGGAAGTAAAGAAATCGTCTTAATGTGGTCTTTCTAATGTTATAGTTTCCTTTCGTAACTACTTATGTTGATCGTGTCATAATGTATTTTAAACATGGGTCTTTGACAATCACATGATCATCCTCATTATACGTAAAAATAGTGCCACTGTGCGATTTTTCATATGGGTCACAGAAACGTTTAAATTGTGACATCCAATTAAAATGGCATAGCAGCACTAATTTTTACGTATAATGAGGATGGTCGTGCGATTGTCAAAGATCCATGTGTAATACGATTCACGCCATGACCAACATAAGTAGTTTGAAAAAAAAGAAACCCAAAAAAAAAAATAAAAAAAGAAACCCAGAAAAAAAAGACAAGAAACTATAGGCATTAGAAAGACTCACAGTTTAGATGATTTTTTTACTTCTCGCGGGATTGCAAGCAGAATAGAGCATAATGAGTGATTTGATGTCCACTTCTTTATATATGCTTACTGACTCAGTCAAACTCAGTTATACAGGGGAAAAAATTGTCGAAACGTATTTGAAATTGGTATCAAGACGAAAAAAGAATAATCTTTTTTCAATTCAGTTCTTAGCTTCAAGTAATTTTGTTTACAGTACTTTCTGTACTTTTCATGCTTAGAGTATCTAATCACCTGAAATGTGAAAATAAAGTGGTCTGTAAAGTGATATGAAATCTTTACTGGGAACAAAAGATGACAACGTCTGAAGACTCAAACTCGAGATCCCCCAGGTTACATCACAATGCCAAACCTTTAAACTTGAACTTGAGATTTTATATAGAGCAATATCCGCTTTTCGTGCTCAAAGAGTTCTTTACAAGTTACCCTTAGCCAAAAGCAACACAACATGTCGAACGAGACATGGCACTGGTTAGGCAATATTACAGAGACAAGGGCAGGTACTCATTATACACCCGAGTTCGATGTGAGAATGTGAGTAAAGACTCGACTATCCGCCGCTCAGAGCAAGTCTCAAACCGTGAACCTTCCAGTCCTAAGGCGAGTGTCAGACCACAAGACTACACACTACTAATATGTAGGCTACCAATATTTTTATTTCCTTTATAAAATACCTCGATTTTTATTCTAATTACATGAAATAGTATACTCCCATCCACAATTAAAACGACTGCGCCAATTGCTCTGCGTGTTATCACGCGATCTATTATTGCACCCAGACAACTATCATATCACATCTAGATACTTAAATTTGTGAACAAATTTTGAAAAAGAAAATCATTAAGGTTGTCGAAATGGCTTACTGATATGATCCATAAATGGAGCATACGGTCCAATGACCGTATTATATTAGATTTGATCTCTCTTTGACTTCGTAAGAATTAGAGCGTTATAAGCATGTAGAGGTAATTAAACTGTGCATAATAGCCTCTTGTCAATGTGAGGTCAATGTGCGTGGAATTGGCCGGGCTCATTGGTTGAAGTATAGTCTTTGATTCACTCTACCGGTTACGAGTTAGACGGTACTTAACGTACTATTAAAATATTTAGATCACTTTATCCGTACATTGACAAGTAGCCTTTTTATCATTTTGACTAGAATTTTAAAAATTTATATACCGATGAGTTAAAAGGCTCTAATATTGTCAAAGAAATCTTTTACCTAAGACTTATTTAGAATTTTGGACAAGTTGAGAGTCATCTTAATTAACTGATATTTTGGGTAAAAAACAGTCCCCGGCAAAATGAAATATGCATTTTGTTGGGTAAAGTTAATGTGTTTTATTGATTCGAATAAAAATTAGCTTTATAACTTGCATAAACCTAAACTTTCGTCTCTAATCATTTCAACTGTAAAATTGACTTTTTTGGCATTTTCTTCACTTCGATAATACACCAGCTTTACGGAGTGGGCTAATATAATATTATGATATATGATACAAAAGGTTTCCGGTCAGATTGCGGAAAAAAGGCGATATTATGTGTGTAAAAATTGTTTGCCTGGAGTTGATGGTGAATGATTAAATATTAAAGGATTGTAAGTTGTCCTTTAGAACCACCAGGCCCATGGAGCCGGAGTTTATCCCTGTTTCTATAGCATGGAACGGACAACAGCAATTGCTTGTTACCCTTTGGATAGGACGCTAGTCTATCGCAAAGTTCTTTCCGTCAGATCTAACAGACCCAGCTCCCAATCACTGCTGGGAGGACAGGGGATCACACAAAATCTCGACTGCATCTGTGATCGATCACGGTCCCTTCGTTTATGAAGCGACTGCTCTACCACCTGAACTATCGGGACGCCCTTGTAAGTTGTAGCTCTATGTAAATGTCTCGGTTGAGCACAGGCTGACTTCAATACTTTAACTTTTAAATGGTGCAAAGTCCTTTGAATGTGCTCAAATCACTTTACAAGGGGTTCCAATCCAACGCCAACTCTTAACATGTAGTACGATATATTATATTATATATGACTCGTGTGAAGGGGCTATCACAGTTGTTTTGATATTCTTTTTCCCCAATAGAGACAATGCTGTTTGTTACCTGTTAGATACTTTACTTTACATCTAAGTGCGGAAGGGAATGTCAGTGATAGGCCTTTTCCAAGGTCTCAACTTTCGCCACCCATAGCGGGATTCGAACCAGGGACTTACCGGTCTGG
>NC_088363.1:17256519-17304019 GCF_034508935.2 Berghia stephanieae
CCCCTACCTCTATTAACTTAAAATAACAAAGCTCGATCATGACAATCACCCTATTAAATCACGTCATCCCTATGACATGTCTACCTGATGCTATCCTGATATCATACCACCATTTAAACCCCTACCCATCATGTCCAACAAACAACAAAGAGCTTTTGATTTATTTTTTTTTTAAAGAAAAAGAAAAAGCTAAACAAACAAAAACAAACAAACAAAAAAAACAAACAAAAAACAACAAAAAAAAAAAAAACATTGAGCATTTATATAGCGCAATATCCAGTAAACGCGGTCAGGGCCTTGTAGGGCGGAACATGGTGCCTGTAAAGAGATATTATAATTTTCCCAACAGAGACAGTGCTGTTAACGGCCTGATACTCATTTTACACCTGGATACGGCTAGATAATGTGGTTTAAGAGTCTTTTCCAGGGACTCAGTTATGCGCCGCTCAGAGCGGGACTCGATCCCAAGACACCTTCTAATGAGGGAGAGTGTTATACCACAAGACCACATAGTAGCATTATTTTGATTATTGATGAAGTTGAATTTTTTTAAATGCCATTACACTCCAAGGGTTTATTTAGGCCTATTGCTCCGATTCCAAATCCAAGTCCAAAACAAAGGGTAAAAATGTTCCTCTTCAAAGAGAAAGAATGATGGTGGAGATGACAAAACGGAAAGCTTCGTCAGAGAGGCCCTATCCAGCGTAAGATCGATGGAATGAAATTAGAGAGACAACCGATAGTAAATGGAACCTCCAAGACATCAGTGTCAAACATTCTAAAGCCGACCTTGATTATAGTTTTGACTTTGGTTCAAAGAGATCGGCTACACCACATAACATCTTTACTGATGAGGCGGACAATTAAAGGTATTAAAGGTATATAACACTTTTTATTCACTCGGAATTAGAAAAAAAAAAAACAACCCAAAAACGATAGTTATCTAAATGTTTTGTGTGTAGTGGGAAAACTGTTGGTACGTACGAGACGAATCTAAAATTGATAATATCGATAAATAATCAAGGACGATTTGTTCTAATTGTTATGCAAATATTTTTTATTCCGTTCTGAGTTTTAAAAAAAATTGAGAATGATAAATTTCGTAAGTGAAACAATTCTGAATGTTAATCAAATATGTATTAAATCTAATTGTCTAATTATCTGATTTATTGCATAATCTTATATTTGGTATATTATAACATAATAAATTTATTGGATGGAATGCTTCGTTTTTGTTTATAGACCAGACTCCAAAATACAAGCACAAGCTGACCAGAATAATCGACCTCGGCAAACCTGCCTCATCACAATACACGAACAACTATCGGACACCATTTGGTCAAGCTTTTCATAGAAAATTGTTGATCAAGGCATTGCCAATATATTTCCATGAATAATAGGTTATGAAGACATCATTTTTACAGGTTTAGCTTTGTTTGTTTGTTTGTTTCGCTTTGTTTTCTCTTGTTTTATGCTTACCAGACCATTGGTTATAGCTAAACAAATCGTAACAGTACATTTCTTTTTCATTCTGGTAACTAATTTTAAAGACTTGATATTAGGTATTTGAATATTCAAAGTGCAGAAAGAATACCAAGAGAAATGGACACAGGCATTCAATAATAGACCTAACGATAGAGAAGTTGTGGAGACACTACAGGTCATTTCAAACACGAACCACTTGGATACAACAGATGAGCAAATTGTGAACGTGACTGCTCGGCTAATTACATGTAACAAAATTAGTGCCAAACAAAATAACACAGACTGGAATGTTATGTTAGAAGAAAATATGATTCATCAAAGAAATATGTTGAAAAGGAAGCGAAGGTATTGAAAGAAAGATGTTGCAATGGAAGAGGAACGAGTTGTATCGAAGTAACAGAGGAAGACATACAGCATTATTTTCAAGCCAAGAAAAGACAATTGCGATGAATGCGTCAAACACGAAGGTGCAAATGTCGATGAAATGGCATGGAATTCTCATCGTGAATAATGGACGACAGCAGCTTCTAATGGTTGTGGCAAAAATAAAAGGATAAAGCTGAACGAAGAGAGTTTATTAATCTTATATTGATCTACAGGCTGATTTATTATCTCCATCGATCCAAGCCTCTGCTGTTTACTACATGACCAAATTGAGGCAGGTCTGACCGCCAACGAGTTGTCTCTACAACTACTTATGCGCAAAATTAACAGCTGGTACTTACACCAAAATAATAATCTCCAACGATGGTATAGAAACCTGATGTCAAGAATGTTGAGTTTATTTATATGGAAGCAAGGCGCCACAGTTGTACAAAAGTATTTATTTAGAGAAAGGACATATTCAGATGGTATGCGACTCAATAAATGCAGCAATTGAACGAAAGTTGACATTTCACTCCATCTAACTAAAAAACAATTATTTTTTAAACCTCTCACATGACAGAACACAGCACTCCATACTAGCTACAGTACATTACTTGACATACAAATGCTACCTGTCATTTGATGAAGTAACACCTTAACCACAAACAGGCCAGGAATGAAGGTAGCATTCCCAACTTTTACTGACATAAGAGTAGTTAGTTGTGAACCAGATGGAACCATTCTGTTTGAACCGAACCATCAGGACAACTGGAATCTGCTTCCCCGATCAATGAGTGATGGAAGAGCAACTTCTAATGATCACCGATGCAGGTTTACACCAGTCAGAGGAAGATCTCCTCAGAGAAATACAACCATCTCCAGCAGATAAAACCAACTTTGCCATGAATTTTATAATTTGAAACACTGATCAGTATTCTTCCCTTTCTCACCTTCTCCAACATTTCCTCGTTCGTACACCTGTCTGTCCATGATACCCTCAACATTCTTCTATACGCCCACATCTCAAATGCCTCTAACCTCCTCGTACATTCTTTGTCAAGCGTCCACGTTTCACAACCGTGTAAAAGGGTACTTATAACATATGTTTCTACTACTTTCATTCTGGTCTTTAAGTTTAGGTTGTTGTTTGGCACAACTGGTCGCATTTTATGGAACACGTTTTTTGCTAATGCTATTCTTTGTTTTATATCCTCTATGTCACGTGCGTCATGGGTGATGATAGTGCCTAAATATTTAAATTTCTTTACTTGTTTGATGATCTCTCCTTTGCTTGACAAGTGGAAGGTCGCATTGTTGTCATTCTTTGAGACCACCATGCATTCGATTTTCTTAATATTTAGTTTCAGGCCCATCTCTTCACTTTTGCACACCACGATATCTAAAATTTTCTGCACGTGTTCTGGAGAGTAGGCCATCAGAGTACCATCGTCTGCGTATCTTATGCTATTCATATTCTGCCCTCCAACGACGACGCCTTTCATATCTTCAATTTCTTTGAATATTATTTCACTATATATGTTAACAATCTTGTCTTACTCCCTTCTCGATGTTAAAGAAGTCCGATATTTCATTATCCAGTTTGACACACGCTGTTTGATTCCAATATAAGTTTTTCACAAGTCGAAGGTCTTTACTGTCTATACCGATCTTTTCTAAGATTTTGAATAGCTTATCGTGCTGTACTGAATCAAAAGCTTTGGAATAATCAATGAAGCATAGATAAAGTGATTTTTGTTTTTCGATTGACCGTTGCATTAATGTTTTCAATATAAAGGTTGCATTTACCGTACCCTTTTCTTTAATAAAACCAAACTGCTCGTCACTTATCTCTGGAGAGATCTTGCTCCTCATTCTTTTCATAAGTAGTCTTAACATAATTTTTGTGGCCTGGCTCATTATGCTGATTGTTCTGTGTTGGTCACAGTCAATAGTACCTTGTTTTTGGGTATCGTAATGAATACCGATTGTCTTAAGACATTTGGCAACTCACCCTTTTCATATAAGACATGAAAGGCTTTTGTCAGAATGTCTATTCCCAGATCGTCGAGGGCGTCAATCAATTCTATTGAGAATCTATCTTGGCCTACCGCTTTCCCCCTTTTCATCTCTTTACAAGCAGCTTCTACTTCTTCTCGCACAATCTGGGGACCCGTGTTCACAGTAGATGTTTCTTTATCCAAGCTCGTCCCTCTTTTGTCATCCGCGTATAGATTTTTTATGTATACTGCCCAACGTTCCAAAATTTCGTTGTTGTCGATAAGTATATTACCGTTTGCGTCTTTAACGCATTTTCTTGCCACAGCTGGGCGTTTTCCACTTAGATCTTGTATCGACTGGTAGAATTGTTTGGTGTTAGATTATTTTAGCCTTTCAATTCTGTGACATTCATGTTCAATATAATCTTCTTTTGCTCTCTTACATTCACGTTTTATAATCTTCTTAGCTTCTTTATATTAATTGCTGTTGCGTTCTAGTTTTCGTCTTTCATTCATCAGTTTCAAGATCTTGTCATCCATCCACTGTATGTTTTGGTTCGTGTTTTTTCACAGATGGAATAGTTTCCCTTGCAGATTCTGTGATGCAGTTCGATACTTGATTCCAGTACTCATCTATGTTTATAATATATCTAAGGTCAAGTTTTCACTTTTTTCTTTCACGCATTCTTTGTAATCATTTTTTATTTGATGTTTATTCCAATAGATCTAATTGCAGTTTTGGTTCCACTTTCTTTTTCTCTATTTGTTTAAGTTTTATTTTTAGCGTGGCCTTGACAGGTCTGTGGTCACTATTACAATCTGCGCTTGGAATAGTTGTTGCGTTGCGTACGATATTTCTGAATCGATGTTGGACCAGAATAAAGTCTATCAGATTTCAATAAAGGTCACCTGGGATTATCCATGTCCACTTCTTTCTATCGTGGTTTTAAAACCATGTATTGACAATAGTAAGGTTTTCCAATCTGCACCAGTCGACAAGTCTTTCCCCTCTATCATTTTTGGTACCTCGTCCGTGGGGGTCAACGATATTTTCAACTCTCGTTACCAACCTTTGCATTGAAATAACCAATTATTAAACGAATTTCATCAGATTTACATTGTTTTAATGTTTGTTCCATATCTTGATAGAATGTCTCAATTGTGTTTTCGTCACTGTCTGATGTCGGGGCGTATATTTGAATAATATTAACATTAAACAGGTTTCCTTTCAACTTTACTAAAAATAACTCTTTCTGAGATTGCAACATGATCTAAATAGCACTTTGATGTTGATTTGTCTAAAAGAATTCCAACTCCTTTTTCATGATATATACATACATATATATATAATATATATATATATATATATATATATATATATATATATATATTACATATATTATATATATATATATATATATATATATATATATATATATATATATATATATATATATATATATATACATATATGTATTGTATATACATTGAAAAAAACATGAACAAACTAAAAGGAAATAACAATTTTATCTTAATCTTTAAAGTTTATTTAAATTTTTTAAAATATTAATTTTCATCTCCTACATCCGTATGATGGTGCTGATGATGATGATGATGATGATGATGATGATGATGATGATGATGATCATCATCATCATCATCATCATCATCATAATCATCACCATAATAATGATAATAATAATAATAATAATAATAATAATAATAATAATAATAATAATAATAATAATAATAATAATAATAATAATGACACGCACAACTCAGGCCATGCAATACAAAGTATTAAGAAACGTGTTGCAGCTCTCCTCTATCTCAAAACCCGTTGTTCAAACCTCGGAAGTGACATCGGAGGATTGATCGTCGTGAAAACGCCGGGCGCGAAACTCTGATGTCGACATCAGAGCTTTGATCAACGGATTCACGAAAACGCTACTTCAGAGGTTTGATCATCAAACCGTCGATATGTTTTGGTCACATTATTTCCCAACATTTTATTCCAAAAGTTTCTGAACATTGCTGGTAATAAGCATATGCAATATTGTTGTTGTTGTTAATGTACAATCATTTTATGAAATAATATATTTGCATTCTATGTTGCTTGTGACCGATGACACCAAAAAGCAACCTTTTCTCCAATAGTTGGTAACACTATTGTACTATGATTGTTATGGTTTGTGTCTTTTTGTTTATAACTTACTAAAATAAAGTTTGATACTTAACAAAAATCATTTGGTTATTGCGCTTTGTCTCATTTTGGTGTCACCGGTCACAGGTGACACCAGCAACCTATAGGCATTGTTAACGTTATTATGCTGCGTTTGACCGTAATGTTATCTAAAGGGCCTTTGATTCATGAAGTACAGGGTTTTTGCTACATATATAGAAACATAAATGGACTATTATGTCACTTTTTTTGAGAAAAAGAATTGGCACCTTTTGACCTTGGCTCATATATATATATATATATATATATATATATATATATATATATATATATATATATATATATATATATATATATAGTATGCGCTTGGCTATGAAGCTCATAACATTGCCATCCGGAAGTATAACGGACCAACACACAAAACTGTGTGTAACCATGAACTTTTATAGTGTGGTTGATACAGATTAATGAGAATCACTCACAAACGCGGATGGCAAAATACAATAACAAAGGCTTGAGTGACGTTATCTTCGTTATATATATATATATATATATATATATATATATATATATATATATATATATATAGTCATTGTATATCCCAGTCCTAAACAGCTTTATTTATTGAAGTATAATATCAATATGCACATATTATTTCTCTACCAAAGATTTTCACCCCCCAAGACGACCCTTCACTGTGGACCTTTGTAAAGATGTGGTATGATAACGCCGACTGTTGTTATCATCAGTCTTTGACACATTTGGGTCAGTATTATCTTGATGCTAGAGTATTAGGTTTTTTTAAAAGATAATAAACATAACAAAAAGTATGCCTTAAATTATACAAAGAAATCAAAGACGCCTCCGATCTCAGTAATTTCTCAGTAGTTTCTTGTTTACGAAACCCGCCGAAACCCAAGGAAATCCGACAAAACCTGACAAAGTTATGGGAAGTAGGCAGCAGTGGGGAGTGAACCTGGGACTCGGGGAAATGTACACCAGTGTGTAGTTAACCTGGGACTAAGAAATACCCGACTTTTGAATACATTCATACTCAGACATGCTTTTGAGTAGTAATAGTGTTTGCGCATTGCGTAACCTATTGTCCTTTTTTCACATTTATTTTCACTGTCATGGATGTTGTCATCTAATTTTATGTTTTATTGGCGAAAGCCTAGGAGTAACTAAACTTGAAACTTGTCTTTGTATGTGTAGCGCCCTATAGCACGTCGTGGATTCTGCGCGCTGTATACCCGAATTATCACATTACATACAGAAAATTATCACATTACATACATTCCATCTATATTATGACTATTGAAGGCTTAGAATCGTGTTATTTGCATCTTTAAATATGTATCACCACTATTTTTTGTGATATTACTTTACTCAGGTGTGAATGAGTACCTGGCTACAGACAATACGGATATCATGAGAGTGTTGGTACAAAAACGACGCCGAACAAGTGACCGGTACTAGATGAAATAGAAATGTGGTTCTAGGGGAAATAAATGAAATATTGTCAAACGCATTGAACATGATTGTAGAATGCCCTAAATAAATGTTCATATATTATAACTCTAATAACGTAGGTCCTTTTACAGAGATACTTCTTTGAAAATCACTTTTTTGTTTTAAGCTTTTAGAATGGAGCCTTAAAGAAAGGTGGTAAGAATAAGATATAAAATAGGAATGGGATTAATCAATTGATGATATGTATTTAAGTAAAATACTCATAACATTCGCCAGCCACACGTACCAACACACAGAATTATATGTAACCTTTAACGTTTAAAGTCTGAATCCTATAATTTAATGAGAACAAATCAGCTATCAGGTTGTATAAAGACAATAGCAAAGAGCTGAGTGACGTCCACTTCGTTCCTTCTATGAATTGTGTGGCGTAGCGGTATAAAGTCATCAACAAATATGAATATAACAGCTTCGAGAGAGAACGGAAAACAAACAAGGAACGTTTCAAGATCAAAACCCTTCTTCAATCAATAACAAAAGCATCAAAAACATTAATGAATACATCACTTGAAATCTGAAGCCTAAGGTTTGGAAGTTTATTTAAGCTTTTTTTGAGCTTTTTTATATAGCGCAATATCCATAAAATGTGCTCAAAGCGCTTTACAAGGGGTCCCTGGTCAACAGCAACATTTAACATGTAGGACGGGTCATGACGCCTGTTAAGCGATATTATAATTTTTCGGACAAAGACAACGCTGTTAACGGCCAGGTACTCATTTTACACCTGAGTAAGGTGAGAGAATGTGAGTTAAGAGCCTTTTCCAACGACTCAACTATGCGCCGAGCGCGAGGATCGAACCCGGAACCTTCCGATCCGAAAGCGGGTGTCATACCACTAGACCACATAGCCGCACAAGTCTAAGACAAGATGAAGCTGATTTTAATCGAGTTATCTGGACAACATTTTTTAGATGTGTTGTTTTTTTCAAAGTACAAATATAAACAAAGTCCAGGAGTGTTTGAAGTGGCTGAGACTGCTTGTAAAGCACATTAATCACATTTAGAGGGTATTGCGGTTGAGAAAATAAGTTCACTAGCTCATATTACTTTCTCTCATTACTCAAGAAGTTATTCCAGCAATCCTTGGGCACTTCGGGTCTAATATTTCATATGCAATAATCAGTAAAGGCTTATAGTCCGATGACCTCGTGTTTTCAGATAATAATAATAATAATAATAATAATAATAATAACAATAATAATAATAATAATAATAATAATAATAATAATAATAATAATAATAATATAATAATAATAATAATAATAATAATAATAATAATAATAATAATAATAATAATAATGATAACAATAATATGATAATAATAATAATAATAATGATGATAATAATGATAATAATGATAAAATAATAATAATAATAATAATAATAATAATAATAATAATAATATGATGATGATGATGATGATGCTAATAATAATAATAATAATAATGATGATGGTAATAATAATAATAACAATAATATGCTAATAATAATAATGATAATAATAATAATAATAATAATAATAATAATAATAATGAGATGATGATAGATGATGATGTGATGATGATGATGATAATAATGATAATAATAATGATGATGGTAATATATAATAAAATAATATGACTAATAATAATATGATGTAATAATAATAATAAAATAATATATAATAATAATAATAATAAAAATAATAATAATAATAATAATAATAATAATATAATAATAATAATAATAATAATAATAATAATAATAATAATAATAATAATAATAATAATGATGATGATGATGATGATGATGATGATATATGATGTGATGATGATGATGATGATGATGATGATGATGCTAATAATAATAATAATAATAATGATGATGGTAATAATAATAATAACAATAATATGCTAATAATAATAATAATAATAATAATAATAATAATAATAATAATAATAATAATAATGATGATGATGATGATGATGATGATGATGATGATGATAATAATAATGATAATAATAATGATGATGGTAATAATAATAATAATAACAATAATATGCTAATAATAATAATGATAGTAATAATAATAATAATAATAATAATAATAATAATAACAATAATAATAATAATAATAATAATAATAATAATAATAATAATAATAATAACAATAATAATAATGATAATAATGATAATAATAATAATAATAATAATAATAATAATAATAATAATAATAATAATAATAATAATAATAATAATAATAATAATAATAAAATAATATTAATAATAAATAATAATAATAATAATAATAAATAATAATAATAATATATAATAATAATAATAATAATAATAATAATAATAATATATAATAATAATAATAATATAATAATAATAATAATAATAATATAATAATAATAATAATAATAATAATAATAATAATAATAATAATAATAATAATAATAATAATAATAATAACAATAATATGCTAATAATAATAATGATAATAATAATAATAATAATAACATTATTACTTACAAAACAGAATAAATCAGACTAACATATATTGTAACCCGGAAATCATAGGATTTGTAGACCTCTATTATTTTAAACTAAGTTATTAGGGTGATTCGACGGGTGTAGAAGCTGACTGCCTATGTAAAACTCTCAAATGGAAGGAACATTATCACTTAATTTTCTTATCAAATAAAATTTAATCTCCACCCTAAACGACTCATTACAAAGATGATCACGGTGATGATGATGATGATGATAATAATAATGATGATGATGATGATGATGATGATGATGATGATGATGATGATGATGATGATGATGATGATAATGAGTACATTTATAGCGCTTTATTCCGAAACCTCAAAGCGCCTTAAAACAATACATGTTACTACTTTTGAAATCACCACTCGTACCTGCAGCAATATTTTATCAATTCAATATTTTATCAATTCATTTATAAGTAGGACAAGCTACAACTCATACAAGTATTTGATGAAAAGAAATGCATTAAGACGTTTCTTGAAGACACCAACCCTATCAAATATTGTAACGGACTGAGGAAGGGAGTTCCAAAATTAATTGATTATGGACCTTCTTGCTTTATTTCAGGCTTCACTCATCTCCTAATGGGAGGAATTGCCATTGCAACTCACAGGAACCTCTCGCCTTCCCATCCGATCTTCAAGATTTTAGCACCTCACTTCTTGTACATCCATGCCATCAACGCGTAAGGATGAATGTGATATTTTGTACTCATTTTCACATTATTATAACACCTCATCCTTCCTTCGTTGTTTCTTTTCAGTCGTTAACTGCCGTTCGATGGAAAGATACGTATTTAAAGATTAGGCCAGAACACGTCCTTCAAATATCGATCAATTTAAATTATCCTCATTTTGGCCAAATCTCTCCAATCTGGGATATCGCGAGGTCGGTCGTTATTAAAGTCCAGGGTTTTAGAGTTTTTGCCAAGATGAGGGCCATTTAAACCGATCTATACTTGAAAGACGAGTATTCTGGCCAAATTTATAAATACGTGTTTTCCAGAGTACGGCAGTTGACTGCTACAACGCGGGTCAGATTAAAAATGATATTTAATTGATTGATGGTGTGGTGCGCAAAAAAAAATTAGTTTCTTGCGTTATAGTCCATACAATCTTACCATTTTGTATTTTGAAATTGTCTTTTAGATATTGGAGTAAGGTGTAAAAATACAATTTTTAATTGAAATCAAAACGGCAACTCATTGACCTTGTGGGGTATGGTCTTTGCTTCGTATCCGAAAGGTACCCGGTTTGACTACTCGCCGCGCTGTGTGACTTTGAGCAAGTCACCTCGCCCGAGCTCACGTTGCGGCGCTGCACTGCAGATGACGCCTAGTTAATCCAGTCTTCATTTGGAATAGACCCTAAAGGGGCAGCGTGGCTCAGCAGTACGGTCTTTGCTTCATACCCGAAAGGTACCGAGTTCGATCACCCACCGCTGCTCTGTGTGGCCTCGAGCAAGTCACCTCCCCCTAGCTCAATTTGCGGCGCTTCACTGAGGCTGACGCATGGGTTATTCCAGTCTTCCCTTGGAATAAACCCTAGATACAAATTTCCCCTATGGGATGAATAAAGGGAATTTTTTATTTAAAGACAAATTCCCGTATGAATAAACGGAATTTTATTTATTTATTTATTCATTTATTTATTTACTTATTTATTTATACAGTTTATCTTATTGACCTCGAGGAGAAGACCTTGTACGATTGGTCTTTCGTCCCCCGTCCGGGTCAATATTATAAAGCTCGATATCGGTCAAAAATCCTATATATTAAACTTGTCATGTACTGATGACTCTCCCGAATCGCTAAAGGTGACCCGCCGTCTCAATTCGGTTTCAGTCGTAGTGAACCAGATGCTGATAGATCTAAGTGTGACATATGGGCCCAAATCTGTCAGCATAAACCTGGTACTTAGAATTGAAATTAAAGTTTTTAAAACTTTTTAAAAATTTTAAGTACGAGATCTAAGTTTGCCTATTCCATTGGAGAAAATGTGGTCTTGTGTGCTTTTTTGGGGAAGAGGGGGGGTTGTGGCAAGAATGTCAGATTACTGGACAAAATAAGAGGGATGGTGGAGTGGGGGGGGGGGGGGGGGGGGGGAGGGGGGGGGGGAGGGACAAGAATGCCAGATTATTAGACAAAATGCAAAATATGTCATATAAAAATGCCAAATCGTCTGATAAGATGACAAATGTATTTTATTTTTTTTGCCACGTGCACATATAAATGGTGTGGAATGTTAAAAATCATATCGCATTCATCCTGGTTGTATTTAAGTAGTCTTATTCACCGTTCTACCGATTGATGAAGGGTAAATCCGAAACGTCCACATCACTCGTATACGCTTATAAACTGGAGCTTTAACTCTACCACGTCATTATTTTTCATACGAGCTTTGAGGTGTACATTTACATTTCACCCGACATGTTTTTGTGGCAGTCAAAGCTTTTTTTTTTCTGTACACATCTTATCGCTTCTGAAAAGCTAATAATTTTTATGATAGAGCAGAGAGTCGTGGCCGTAAACCTTTGGCTTTTTCGGTTCCAGGCTCCTTGGAAGAGTATATGTGACCAGTCCTTCGGAGGACTAATAATGAATAGGTCTTACTTACTTACTTATCCGAACCAGCGACCACCTGAGCTCTAGCCCTTCGGTCTTGTGCCATGACGTAGAAGTTAGACGTCTTTTGTAGTTGTTCCAGGTGACTATAAAGTGTGTTACTGATGCTTGGATTTAGTGGGAGGAATGTGCATCTCATGTCTTCAAGAGGTTGGCATTCAAGCAAGTAGTGTGTTACTGTTTCATTGGGGTTATTGAGATAGGGGGCAGGAAGGGGATGTGTCTTTTGTAATTTTGCTTAAATGGCTGTTGAGCGGTATGTGTTGTGTTCTTAGTTGAAAGATGAATAGGTCACATCATGAATCATAAGGTGGCATAACTATTTTAGTAACATGAGATTTAGGGATATTCTTAAGATTACGACGTGAAAGAGAGAGGATGGGCGATATTTTATTGACGACCAGAATTTATTTAGACAAAAAAATAAAATAAATAAGATACCATCACTTTGAAATCATAAGATAATTACACAAGGTATGTATCCAGTCCTCCGGAAGAGTGGTTTTACACTTCCAATGAGATTGGAACCAATGTTTTGACATCACACTTTTATTACATATTATTTATTGATTTTAAATGTTAAAAAAGATTCATAAATGTTGTTTAAATGTTTCATATTTGGATACAAAATGTATAAGTTATCTTTTAGCACAGTGACCTTTTATTTGTTTGGACACAGGCTAGCATTGGATAAGCTTGTGGCACCTGGTGGATGGGTGGACAAGACGATGTCACACGGCGCCGAAGGATTGTTACATCTAACTACAAGAGGGTGAGATTTATCATCATCGTCATCATCATCATCACCATCATCATCATCATCATCGTCGTCGTCGTCGTCATCATCATCATCATCATCATCATTATCATCTTCATCATCATCATCATCATCATCATCATCATCATCATTATCATCATCGTCATCATCATTATCATTATCGCTGTAATCATCGTCATCGTCGTCATCGTCCTCCTCCCCCACTCCTCCTTCTCTTCCTCCTCCTCATCCTCCTCCTCCTCCTCCTCCTCATCATCATCATCATCGTAATCATCATCACCACTACTATAATCAAGACATTTTCATTGTCACCAAGCAAGTGATTTCCCATTAGTAAAGCAATACATAACTATATAGTATTTTGAATGAAGGTATGACTCAACATGCTTTGAGTAAAACAAAGCTCAAATCAATTTGCTGCATTATATTTAAGATCGTCCTTTAAATATTGATCGATATAAATGACCCTCATCTTGGCAAAAAGTCTCAAACTTGGGACATCATCAAGTCTTTCGAGTTTTTCAAGAGTACGGCAGTTAATTTGTTAAAAGCATGGCCTAACGGTTACACGTTTGTTTGAATATTGTACATTAATCTCAAAATGAATGCGTGCGCGCGCGCGCACACACACGCACACACACACACATTCACAAACACATACTCCCCCTTCCACACACACACACACACACACACATGCACACACACCCAAACGCGCGTGAAAGTTATACATATATATTATATAATGTATAAATAATAAAAGCAAAAAGCATGAAATAATAGTGCTCACATTGTCCCAGTGACAAGAAACAGATCTGTAGGAGTAATAATGATTATACTTAAAATGTTTATTATATAATGTATCTATAATTCATATACATATTATCGAGAATATACTAGATGTATATTTCATTCATTTATTATTCAAACAGAATTGATTCATGGCGAATGAATGTTGAAGGCAATATACCAGAAGCTGTCAAGCAAAGAGGGGTATGAAGAGGATATAATTTTACTGACATCCAAGTAATGTGTTTTCTATAATATAACGTGGTGGAAATACAGGGCCTCTTTTAAGTCTTTCCTTGTTTAATAGCATCTGTAACAGAAATACGTTACAGCAAATATACTTAAGAATACATAATTACTTTACATTTTGGTTACCATTATTTCTTTATCAATGCGCCTTAATATGGTTCCCATGGCTACCTACAAGCAAATTCAACCCATTTTCGAGTTCTTTCCGTATATTTTGTAGCTTTTGGCGTGATGGATTCAATCATAGCTCTTTTTAAGGTAAACGTGCTAACATCTGGTGTGGAGCTGAATATACAATGTCTCTGATGTAGGCCTATAGGAAAAAGTCGTGCGAAGAAATGCCGGCTGACCCAGGAGGCCAGGAACTCGGGTCAATCCGTAGCCCTCGTTAACTCATAGCCTGACTCAAGGACCCACTAGGACTTATATTTTGATGTCATTTTAAAGATTTGTGTTGCGCCTAGTGAGTTGTCGTAGGAAGGAAACAAGTGATTCCATTGGTTGAACTATTGAATACAACTCACGATTTGTTTTCTTGCCTTTTGACGTCATTGTTTGGTCAGTGTCAGGCTATGAGTTTACGAAAGCTGTGGTCAATCTCTCCCAATTCATCGGTCTCTAAATGTGTCGATTAGAAATTTGCTAATGGTCTGTCTCCAATGTGAAGGAACACCGCCTTACTGAAAAAAAAAATATCTATGGCGGATATTCATTAAGATGGGATGAAGCATAGAATTCTAGCATATCTATGTGCGGCTATGCGGTCTTGTGGTATGACACTCGATTCGGACTGGAAGGTCATGGGTTCGAGCATCGTTCGGCGCAGTTGAGTCCTGGGAAAAGGCACTTAACTCACACTCTCTCACCAAACTCAGGAGTAAAATGAGTACCTGACCGTCTACAGTGTTGTCTCTGTCAAAAAAAAATGTAATATCGCCAAACAGGCTTCATGTCTCGTCCTAAATGTTAAGTGTTGCTATTGGCCAGCTACCTCTTGTAAGGTGCTTTGAGCACGTTTAGTGGATATTGCGCTATATAAAAGCTCAATTTTAATAAAATTCTAGCATGTCAAGATGGACATTTACAGTTATCGTTTGTACTGTAAAGAAAGATGGACCAACAATAAAAGGTTTTTTTTTTTTAATCAGGCAAAGACTTGATGGACACATGTACCGATGTGCACTTATTTGCAGGTCTGATAACCCAATTCCTAATGGGCTTATTGGTGTAATGGAAATCTCAAAATAATGACGCAAAATATTGTCCATTACAACAGTGTTAAACTAGGCCCGTAAGTGGGTTCGAATGCCAGACCTGCATATATGCACACGTCGCCCAGTACAAATAACTCATGCCGCCTTGAGTTATCCTTTTGGCCAGTTTGTGTGTATGTGTGTGTATTTGTGTGTGTATGTGTATGTGTGAAAGAGAGAGAGAGAGAGAGATAGAGATAGAGAGTGAGAGAGAGAGAGAGAGAGAGAGAGAGAGAGAAAGGGAGAGAGAGAGATTATTGTTATATTTTGGGGCTTAAAAATAATATATATATATATATATATATATATATATATATATATATATATATATATATATATTTATTGTTTTTTTTTTTTAATTTTGCTGATTATTTTTAATGTTTTAGATAGGTAACTAACTAAACGAATTCCTCGTGCTCAGGGTGCTGGGCCCTGCAATTTAACATCAATAAAGAATATTGACAGGATAAAAATGATTCTTTAGTTTAGAGAGTAAAAGGATAAATCATTTTTTATATTATTTACTATCACTACTATCATTACTTGATTTTACTCTCTCTTTCTCTCTCTCTCTATCTATGTCTCTCTCTCTCTCTCTCTCTCTCTCTCTCTCTCTCTCTTTCTTTCTTTCTTTCTTTCTTTCTATTTACACACACACAGACACACACACACACACACACACACACACATATATATATATATATATATATATATATATATATATATATATATATATTCACACAAAGACATATTTGTATATATATAATATATATATATATGAAGAGTTTGTTTCCAAAGTGAGACATAAGTCAAATTCCTGTTTTGAGATATTTGACATTTAAATTTTTGACCAGTAGACAACGCAGATTACATAATTTGATTAATTGAAACAGTTATCCTCTTGCTCAACATCAGAACATAATTTTTTTTTTAAATCTATCTTTTTTTAAAATGTACTTTGTTATGATTTATAATTTCACTTTTTCTCCAAAATGAGACATATCCACCCAACAGATTTGTGCCAAAGTGAGACATATCCAATTTTGATCAAAATGGATGTAGTCACTCTCAAGATGTTGGTGAAGTAAGACAGAAATACAGATTTACACCCAAGCAAAGTATGTGCTATAAGCCTACACACTAATGGCAACTCTCAGTATTCTTGATGCCTTGGGCAGACACAGAAGTTTCTTCTCTAACCAAAGAATGCAAGCTAAGCTATTTGATCATTAGATGAAATCTACTCTCATGACAGTGTAAAGCAGCCATAGGAAATATGGGGCAACAAAAAATTGCTTATTGGCAAAAGATAGCGACAAAATATAAATTACTTGTCAGGGCTAAATTGGTCATCCTGGTTTGACACAGCATAGCATAGGTTTTTTTTTCTGGACCCTTGTCAGTCTGGAGTCAGCAAATGGTTAGATGGATCTAATCCAGCAATTTGTACTCTACCATAGACTAGAGTCCTGGCTAAATGATAGCAAGCAATTTATGCTGTTAAGTTCCCTCTACAAGAAGAGGGAGGAAATTGTTTTTGTTTTGGAATGTTTAACAGCGCTTGCAACACTCTTAAGTCCTATAAGCGCCAGGGCTTTGTAATATTCAACAAAAGTCCTATCAAGAGCCAAGAAATGCCACAAAATCGTCTGATATAGCACAGAACAGCAAGATGGTAGTGATAGATCAGGGAGAAAAGGAGGGCCTACCAGTAGCACCCAACCAACTCCCGCAGACTAGTTTCGATAACCAGTTTAAGTACAGTCACTGGATGAAAATTAACCCAAGACCAATCATAAACATACGTATTGTAGTTAATTGTTCCATATTGCTCTAGGAAATTTAACCCACAAACTGTGAACTGTGAGGGCCAATTTCAAGTCGACCTAACGTACGACTGTTGTCAGGATATGACTGTCGGTTCCATCAAGAGATCAGTAACTGCGATGCGACTTGAGTTTCTGGAGAAGCTCAAGTCGCATCGCAGTCACTCTCACAGAAAGCGATGGAAACAGCAGTCATATCCTAACAGTTGCAATGCTTCCTACCCCTTCAGTCATAAGCACCAGGGTACTTGTTAGGTTATGAATGTTTAATGGGTACTGGCTCTTTAGGTCATAAGCGCCAGGGGAAAAAGTAGGTGAATAGTAACACAATTTACTAGAAATAGAAAGACGAAACCTGTGCAAGGCCTCACAAAAGCCCAGACTCCTGGTTATAACTCTGTTGGGAGTCTACCAAAGTAATATAGCCAGCAGTCAATTAAATGCAAAGGAAGTTGATTAAGCTGAAAATACAACATACACTAACAGTAAATCCACTTACACTCCTCTTAATATTAAGATACAGAAGGGTATAAATGAGAACACCAATGTAAGTTTCCTCTTCAGCATAAGCATTCTCTATTGCATAATGCAGTCACAAGACAATGTGCATGAAAAGAAAACAAAAATAACTCAAAAATATATTTTATAAATTTAATGACATCAAAACATTTGAAACAGATAAAAAACATGTCAAAGTCCACATCAACTACATGATGGGGAAAATCAAACCAAAGTAAAAAAAATAATCCTACTGAAAATTAAAAATGATACAATATCAAACGTGTGGTACTTGCAAAAAATACGGGACTTCTCAAACAAAACCCCTGAACATCCCCCCCCCCCCCACCCATAAAAAAAAAATGTTAAGCAGAAAACATGACTACACATCCAAACCACTTTTTAAAATAGAAAAGAGCCAAAAAATCCCTGCCTTCATGCAAATAAGGAGAAAAGCAGTTCCATTGCCAGTAAGCTGAATTAAAACTGGGGTGTATCAAAAGCTCAGCTTAAAGTTAAATAAGCAACAAAAAAATGTATGAATTCTAAGTCCAACAGTAAATAGACAATTTATGAAAGATGCGAAACTTTAGGGAATAAAAACTGATTGAAAAAAAAATACTATGCTAAATACCCCCCCCCCCCCCCCCCCCCCCCCCAAAAATAAAAAAAAAAAAAAACTCTAGAAAACAAAACTGATGGATTAATTAAATTTAAAAGAATAGCCTGGTGTCAACAGCAATTAAAAAAAGGGAACGTAATTCAAAACCCAAAATTTTCGTGCTGATAAATTCACGTGTTGTTGAGGATAGCTAACTCTCAACATGCGCATGTGAGACTTTGGGTGTCGAATAACCTGGTGAAAAGATACACCTGAGTTTCGGTGTCGAATAGCAATCCATTAAAAAAAAAGACCTTCTGTCAATCCACAGAGAGGGACATAATCACAAGATTTAAGTATGTAGTCAGACAGGTAGGCATTAAATGTATGAAATATGACAAAAATACCCAAAGGAAAACTTAAGCCAACCAAAACTGATTGAATAATTAAATGGTCTGGTGTAAACAGCCATTAAAAAAAACACCATACAGGACACAAAGCATAAGACTCATAAAAACAACGAATATGGAAAAGGGAATAAAAAATTATATAAACACAGTAAATCTAATCTTCATCAGATTCTGGATCCTCTGTAACAGAAGTTGATAGGAGCCAACTATCATACTGTGCCCTGACATCATTACTGACACCAAGACTGTCCAATAAATTGCAAACGTCCGTCTTCTTTTCTTCTTTCACACAAGAAATATCTCCAATCACCTCAGGGACAAAGTCAACCTAACGCTTCCCCTTCTTCAGAATCGAATGTTCACAAAATGGTCCCTCATACACTGACTTAAAGCCAACTTTATCATTGTTAAATTGTAACACCCTGGCATCACTCACTCTGAAGCCCTTTTGAGTCTTTAAAAACGACGCCACTTCTTTTTTATAGTCCTTCACAAACCAATCCTTTCCATACTGAAAAACAGTGCCATGTCTTTTTAAGATGTCAATGTATTCGGATGGCAGCAAAATAAGAGCTTTTTTCCTGATGTCCTGCTCAATACGTCCGAATACCCTGTCAGCTGGCAGATAACTGTGGCCACGAATTGGAAAAAAATATTGAATAGAACTATTTGGAATATGTCGTTTCCTGAATGAGTGCAGCATCGACACCATACTGAAATTTTTGTTTTGTCCAAAACACGAGTCAGAAAATAATCTGACTTTCCTGCCCTGAAAGCTTTCACCGAAACCAGTTAAAGCATGCTCAACTGCGGATGCAATGACATTTGAGTCTTTTTTATTCTGTGTCTCCATCCACGTATAAAGGAAAACATTCCTTAATGGAACAGACTGTCCTCGTCCTTCATGACGCACGACAGCAAAAACATACATATATAGCTGACGTGAATAATACGCCTGTCCAATCGAAGTTTTAGGGAGAACAAGGTTCTCCATTACATCAAAACATAGTGTTAATGAATCGTCAACGTTGTCCATTAAGTCATAAAATTTCCTGGCACGTCGCCTATGAAGCAAAAAAGCGACTGCCTTTGCTCGCTTTTGTGCTTCAGGTAAATCTTGGCGCAACTGAATCCGGAATCGCAGACAATCACTGCATATATCCTTGCCGGGTGCCCAAAAGCCAGATTGAATCGATGCAAAAATATTGAATAATATAAGGCATAGGAAGCCTGTCGATGATTCTGCTCATTAAAGAGTTGGCGCATCTTGGCAACATTCATGTCACTGGGTAGATACTTCCGTCCAGGAGCTCCACGACGTGCATAATGGCTGGCTCTGCACGTGAATGTTTCAATATGAGAAACGATTGACTCTTTAAACTCAACCATCTCTGGGGTTTGTCTGCTGCCACCGCGACGCTCTTTTCTCGGTGCGCCTTCCTTAAGGAAATTATTTGCAAGACGACTGAGACGATCCTTCTTGACATCTGTAAGGATATAAAAAATAGAGGAAAGATGTTACATTGAGATAAAGGGGTATATGAAGAAAGTATCAAGCAAGAGAAATTATAATGTTATAGATGCCTACACACACAAGCTTCAATCCCCCACAACTTTTCCTTAGACACGAATAATAAAATCAAAATTCAAAACAGAAAAAGCATTTTAAAAATCTAGCTTGTGAGAACAAAAAAAAGTAAACAATAAAAAAAAAGACAATAACAAACGACTAAAACCACAGATAGGTAGTAAACCAATGAACTATGAGATGATGGATTGCGCCACGGGGCTGCAGAAACTTAAGTGAAAATTAAATTAGGTACTCATTTACTGTAAAGACACCCTCCCCCCCCCCCCCCCCCCCCCCCCCCCAAGCAGCCTCCTTAAGCTGTATGCCAATTGTGAAGGGAATTTTAATTAAGTTAAGGATAAGCTATTGTGTCCCCTCAAATCTTCATGCAATATGGCACACATGCTACCTTCCTTAAATGTGTGTCTATCTTTATACTTTATTATGAAAAAAAATGGCGACTTTTAGAAAAATAAACAATTTTTGACTTCACAATGACCTCTCAAAAGCTTTTTTAATAGCTTTGTCAATGCTCTTTAATCATAGAGCTGTGAGCGCTTATTTCATTCTGACTACAATCTCAACGTTAGTCACAATACGACTGTAGTTTCCATCGCTTTCTGCATAGTGTTGCGGTCTCTGATCGTCGCTCCACGATTTTATTTCTGGTTGTCTCTCCTCGACATCATTTCTTTAATTTATTAGCAAAACGTGCTGTTTAATTTTTGTCCGCAATTTGTAACAAATTTTTAACAAGTAATCCTAAATTTGTTACCAGTTATTACCTTGAAAACTGTAGCATCATGAAAACATTAAGACTATTACTATTAGCACTTCATTTTTGTTAACAAAATCTTTATCTACTACTATTACTATTATGAACATGATTCTTCTTCATATCAGTGGTCCAAACTACACAAGGTGAGATATAAAAATAAATATTCATTCATGCCACGTGGTGTGAATGTCCACTCACAACAGCAATAAAAAAGTATACCCCCCCCCCCCCCCCATACCATGAAATGATTTTTATGGTATTTTATAGATAGAATGCGCTTGGCCAAGGAGTTCACAACATTGCCATCCGGAAGTATAACGGACCAACACACAAACTCTGTGTAACCATGAACTTTTATAGTCTGGTTAATACAGTTTAGTGAGAACAACTCACAAACGCGGATGGCAAAAACAATAACAAAGGCCCGAGTGACGTCATCTGCATACTATCTATAAACAATGCACTCATCTCGATGGCAGGACTTAGTACTCACCTTCCTACATTACATGGCTTTACTCTATGTTCATTATAAATAATGAAGACGTTACCATGTCCTAAGCTCTATTTAATTTTCTTTCTACTTTCACTTTAACTTAGACTAAGTCTAAGTGATCAATACGAAAATAGCGTAATCATTATCATAACATAAATAGTGATGCACTAGGCAATAAATCAGCAAAAAGAATAATTAAAACAGTGGAACAGAAGAAAGAGTGGGCACTAGATCCAAGTTGAGTGAGAACAAAGAAAAATAGGTTAGAGTTGAGTTAGAGTGTTTGATGTTGGATACGGATCAAAGTCAAAGTAAGATAACTGAATGAGAGAGCCTTTGCAATTCGATAATATTATAATAAAAAAGGAAATGACAACTTACTGAGGATGGACATGAAGGATGCTTTGCATACAGGCAATCTCCCGCTTGTTGAGGTGACCACATTGTATTTGATGGTAACATCACGGCCTCTTTTCCTCTCTGTTTCATCGATCCTGGCCCTTGAAGGAGCTGACACGTCCATCAAGGATATCAACATGCTGTTTTGGTCAGCATGGCTGCTCTGGGAGCAAAATGTCTCGAACATTTGGACGAGTGACTCTGGCTTCAGCTGATCTGCACAACACAAAGGAGTTGAAACGTGGTTGCAAGAAACAGTCGGAATGTAGCCTCCATTGGCCCGTCTCATCTTGCCTACTGTCTTGTATGCCCTAGCTGTTTCTTTCCTTTTCCTCCCTCGGTCTGTCCGCTGTGCAGTTTCGTTTATGTTATCAAAAACTTCCATTGTCTCTCAAAATTGAATAGTCGAAGTTAGGAGCGGTTAAAAATGTATGTTAATGGTGTTAGCGGTACGAAGTTGAACGAGTGAATGGTTATCTATTATCTACGGTCTACGCCAATGGGCGCATCCATGATACCAGTTCCGAGCCAAAAACATAACGAATTACGACTGGTCAATATTAACACCATTCACGGTCTTTGATTGGCTCTGGTTATGTCTCATTTTGGAATAAAACATTGCAGTCCTATATCTCGTTTTGGAAAAAAAGTAGAATTAAATACACGTTTAATTAAAGTTATGTCGCGATTTGGACGGAAATATTTTTGAAAGGGCAAAGCTTTATCACCCATGAAGTGAATCTGAGCCGCTTCTCTCAATCCCTGAAAATGGCGTATGTCGCATTTTGGAAAAAAACTCTTCATATATATATATATATATATATATATATATATATATGTGTGTGTGTGTGTATGTATGTATGTATGTATGTATGTATGTATGTATGTATGTATGTATGTATGTATGTATGTATGTATGTATGTATGTATGTATGTATGTATGTATGTATGTATGTATGTATCTCTCTCTCTCTCTCTCTCTTTCTCTTTCTACCTTTAGTTCTCCCCGACTCTCTCTCAATCTCTCTCTCTCTCTCTCTCTCTCTCTCTCTCTCGCTCTCTTGATTTGTTTTATTTGTTTGTTTCTTACCATAAGTAATCAACTATTATGATATAAACATTTCTGTTTCAACTATAATTAGCAAATCTTCTTTTACCATAAATACCTTATAATATGATGCCATCTTTTTTTTCCGCTCCTATTTTCTGTCTTAGATTGAGGACTCCGAAGCCTTGCCAAACTTCTACTGGCGAGACGATGCACTTGTGTTGTTCAAAACCATCAGGAAATACGTCTCGTCCTATGTGAACATTTATTATTGTAAGTGTATAACTATATAGATAGAACGAAGATGACGTCACTCAAGCCTTTGTTATTGTATTTTGCCATCCGCGTTTGTGAGTGATTCTCACTAAACTGTATCAACTAGACTATAAAAGTCCAATGTTACACACAGTTTTGTGTGTTGGTTCGTTATAGTTCTGGATGGCAATGTTATGAGCTTCTTAGCCAAGCGCATACTATCTATAAATCTAGATCTTCAACAAATTCCATCATAATTAACAAACCAATTATTTTATAAAATGATATGAAATTCCATTTTCAGTGTAATTTGCTCGGCAACTATCTCTTGTGGTACGATACTCCCCTTTGGGTCAAAGGGATCAGGGTTTGAGCCCTGCTCTGGGCGGCGCATATTTGAGTCCTTGGAAAAGGTCCTTTATTCACATTCTATTAGCGTATTTATACGTAAGTGAGTACCTGGTCGTTAACAGCGTTGTCTCTGTCGCTAAAAAAATGTAATATCGCCTAAAAGGCGTAATGTTGTGTCCTACAGTTTAATTATTTTTTCTTCTTGCTACGACCCGTTGTAAAGCGCTTTGGGTACGTTAAATTTATTTTGCGCTCTTTAAATGTTCAAGATCTGTTTCAAAAGGTTCACCATGCTCAGTGCGTTTTATAATGCTTCATTTATTTCCTCAGCAGACCCAATGGACAAAGTTTCCTTTCAAGTTGCCTATTAAACTCTCTTTTAACGCAAACATCCCTAACTGTTTTAAAGTCTTCAACAGATAAGGCACACAGCGAAGTTGACATGATCGGATTGTTTGTTCACGTCAGCATACAGGCTTTGAAGCTCCTGAATTATAAGATTTGTAACAATAGAGAAGAAACCCGAATCCCCCCCCCCCCCCTTTAAAAAAGAGACAATCACACGAAACAAAAAAAGACCAAAATAAACCCCAAAAAAATAATTAAAAAATAAATAAATAAAATAAAAACAAAACAAATAAACAAACAAAAATAACAACAAACAACACCCCCCCCCCCCCCCCCGCCACCAACTAATAATTGCTATATGTGGAATTCCAGCTTCCCAGGATATATTGAAGGAAGATGAAGAGATTCAGGCTTGGGTAGAGGAAATTGTCAAGGAAAGAAACAATCCTGAAGGGGGAGTTGGTATCAAGGTTGGTTACGATCTTTATAGGGAATGAGATAAGCGGAAGAGTAGCGTCCCTTGATTGGACGTCACCTTACAGAGAGAACGTCAAAATGGTTTTGCGCATGCGTCTCTCTCGTCCTCGCTTTCGGTGAAGTGTCTCATGCCGAACAACCAACATGACGTTCTCTCTCTAATAACTTTTCCGCTCGTGACTTCCAATCAAGGGACGCTACTCTTCCCTAATCTCATTCCCTATCGTTATTCTCTTTATATTTTTTCCTATTCCTTTTTATCTATCTTTTATCATGGAAAAGCGATTTGGAATTCCGAGTATAGAATGGTTGTCACTGCGCGTTTCGTATAATTGTGAATTTGTTACCACTAAAATTAGGATCGCACCTTTTTCTCTATATTATTATTATTAAATGAATATATTATAAAATCTAAATTCGTCGTCGTCGTCGTCGTCATCATCATCATCATCATCATCATCATCATCATCATCATGAGCTTGAGCTGTTTTGAGCTTTTTTATATAGCGCAATATCCACTAAATGTGTTCAAGGCACTTTACAAGGGGTCCCTGGCCAACAACGTTTAACATTTAGGACGGGACATGATCATGACGCCTGTTAGGCGATGTTACAATTTTCGGACAGAGACAACGCTGTCACCGGCCAGGTAATAATTTTACACCTAAGTACGGTGAAAGAATGTGAATAAAGAGCACTCTCCAAGGACTCAACTATGCGCCGAGCGAGGCTCGAACCCAGGACCTTCTGATCCTTAAACGAGTGTCATACCACTAGACCACATAGCCCCACGATCATCATCATCATCATCATCATCATCATCATCATCATCATCATCATCATCATCATCATCATCATCATCAGCAGCAGCAGCAGCAGCAGCATTATCATCATCATCACCATCATCATTTGTTATTGCTCATTCAACCATTTCCCTTTTACCTTTAAAAGAAAAAAAGAAAAACGTTCCATCACAATTTGATACCAAACATTAAAATTTGTCATAACAATAATAAATTGCCGGAACACACAGAGGTAAAAAGAGAGAGAGAGAGAGAGAGAGAGAGAGAGAGAGAGAGAGAAAGAAGAGAGAGGGAGAGGGGGGGAGAAAGATAAAGAAAGGGGGAGAGAGAGAAGAGAGAGAGAGGGGGGGGGGGGACAAAGATAAGAGAGAGAGAGAAAGAGAAAGAGAGAGATAATGAGAGAAGAAGAGAGAGAGAGAAAGAGAGAGAGAGAGAGAAAGAGAGAGAGAGAAAAAAAAGAGAGAGAGAGGGGGGGAGAAAGATAAAGAAAGGGGGGGAGAGAGAAGAGAGAGAGGGGGACAAAGATAAAAAGAGAGAGAGAAGGAGGAAGAAAAAGAGAGAGATAGTGAGAGAGAGAGAGAGAGAGAGAGAGAGAGAGAGAGAGAGAGAGAGAGAGAGAGAGAGAGGTCTTCAATGAGTTATTTTTTTTCTCTTCTTTCTTCCAATTCCAGGGAGTTCCGGGCAATGGCGCACTGACGTGCAACCATGACCTTGTAGACATAATTACATCAATCATCTTCGTATGTAGTTGTGCACACGCCTCGGCCAACTTTGGACAGTACGACGAATACGCCTTCCCGCCTAACTACCCTACCAATTTGAGACAAAAACCTCCAAGTTCCAAGGTAAAAAAAAAAAAAAAAATAAAAAAATAAAAAAATAAAAAAAATTATTGCAACTACATAACAGAAGAAAAAAAAACCCAACAACATCCAGGAAGCTTCGGTGGTGTAAATGGTAATACGTCTGACCGGTAATCAGAAGGTCTGAGGTTCCATCCCCAGTCGAGGCAGACTGATTTTTGGGATGTTTTTTCTTTTCTTGTATTTGTCTTTCTTGCTTTGTCTGGCACCTCTTACATACACTCTTGTTCAGATCTTTATCTTACTACACCGGTGCCTGCTCCCTAGTTTGTTTTTTTTCAAATTTCTTACTCTCTTACATTGTTCACACTTACTTACCAAATTAATGGACTATATTATAAGTAAAATTTAAAAAATATCAACTATTTGGTTATGTGGCTCTGTGAGCTTGTGATATGATACTCACGTTGGGACCAGAAGGTCCAGGGTTCGAGTCCCACTTTGAGCGGTGCATAGTTGAGCCCTGGAAAAGGCTCTTTACTCACAGTCTTCTACCGTACTCAAGTGTAAAATTATGAGAGCAATCATCAACATCGCTTCTCTGTCAAAAAAGAAATAAAAACATCGCCTAACAGGCATTATGTCTAGTTCTATAATATGTTAAATGTTGCTGTTGGCCGTTGGCTAGGGACCCATTGTAAAGCGTTTTGAGCACGTTCAGTTGATGTTACTCTTTATAAATGCACAAGTTTTTTGTGTTTTGTTTTTTTTACTTTGCTTGTTTGTTTGTTTTTTCGGGGTTTTTTTTAGTTCGTAGTACCTGAACTTTTTAAAATTAATTTATTTGTTTATTTTGTTAATTTCAGGATGCCAGATATACTGAAAAGGAGATGTGTAAATCCCTGGCACTATCTGAAATGACTAAGGACATCTTGGTGGTCACCACTATCTTGAGTAAGAAGGGAACCAACAGTTTAGGGGATTTTGAGGTGGACTACATCGCTGATCCTAAGGCGAAAACAGTTGTTGAAGAGTAAGTAGTCAATAGAAGGAACGAAACTGACTTCACTCAACTCTTTGTTGTTTTTGTTTTTAGACAGCCATTTTAGTGATTAGTTCTCACTAAATTATATCGATCAGATAGCAAACGCACAGTTTTTTGTGTTGATACGTTGTATCTGGCTGGTAGATGTTGTGAATATTTTACCTAAACGATTAGTATTATTAAGAAGACCTTGTCGCGAAAGTACAATTTTTATTCTTTTTAAAAACTGGTACCATTACAATGTAATGTGTAATGTTAGTACGTCTGACCGGTAATCAGAAGGTCTGAGGTTCGATCCTCAGTCGAGGTCGACTGATTTTTTGGGATAGGTATTTTTCTTGTATTTTTCTTTCTTACTTTGTCTGGCACCTTTCATACACACTTGTTCAGTTCGTTTTCTTACGCCGGTGCCTACTCCTTAATTTCTTAATTTGCCATTTTAATACAATATACCGCGACACTTGCAGCCAAGATATCAATTTCACTGATAAGTAAAAAAAAATAAAAAAATTGAGCTTTATAGATAGTTCAAAGATGACGTCACTCAGGTCTTTGTTATTGTTTTTTGCCATCCGCGTTTATGAGTAATGCTCACTGAACTTTGTTAACATGACTATAAACGATCATGGTAACACACCGTTTTATGTGTTGGTCCGTTATACTTCCGGATGGCAATGTTATGAGCTTCTTAGCCAAGCGCATACTATCTATAGCGCTATATCCACTAAATGTGCTCAAAGCGCTTTACAATGGGTCCCTGGTCAACAGCAACATTTAACATGTAGGACGGGACATTACGCCTGTTAGGCGATATTACAATTTTTCGGACAAAGACAACGCTGTTAACGGCCAGGTACTCATTTTACACCTGAGTACGGTGAGAGAATGTGAGTAAAGAACCTTTTCCAAGGACTCAACTATGCGCCGAGCGAGAGGCTCGAACCCAGGAACTTCCGATCCGAAAGCGAGTGTTATACCACTAGACCACATAGCCGCACAGTAAAGACAGCACTTCCACTCTCCTTAGATCTCGTTCAGTTTGATTGGGAATCGTTACGTTCCACAGGCCTCAAACAGGAGTATAGAAGGAATGAAGTTGACGCCACTCGACTCTTTGTTATTTTTTTTTAGACAGCCTTGTTGGTGATTAGGTCTCACTAAATTATATCAATCAGAGCATAAACGTTAACGGTTGCACACAGTTTTGTGTAGATGTTGTGAGTATTTTCCTGAACGCATCCCATATAATATAATATAATGCATTTATATAGCGCCCAGTTCCAATGTAGAATTGCTCACTGGCGCTTTACATCAACACATCATGTATGATATACAAATATAGAACTGGCATGTTAAAAACCACACAAATTCGATGATAACATAATATATTACAATAAAATCTGTTATGAATATTAATATTTTATCGTGATATAATTTATAATGTACTCTGTGTGGCTCAGTGGTACGGTGTCTCGTCTTGTTCAAAAGTCAAGAAATTTTAAGCTTGGTCAACGACATGATGGGTGACAGTGACCATGGAAAATTTTAATGCCGACGTTGTGTCCTTGAGTCAGACACTTAACACGTATTAGACCTCTCGACTCAGATGTGAAAGAGTACCTGGATATCGGCAGTGATGGATATTGTAAATCATCATTATTATTATTATTATTATTATTATTATTATTATTATTATTATTTATTCATCATCTTCATCAAAGTATCGTTATGGCAACCCTTTCTCCATCTATAATGCTATCGATCTACTTCATCTAGGTTCCGCGCTGATTTGTGTAAAATCTCCAAGCAGATCAAGGCAAGGAACGAGAAAGTGGGATACAACTATGATGACTTAATCCCAGAGAATATCCCTAACAGCATCAGCATTTAAAAAGATAAAGTAAAGATATCAGATTTTATAGCGTGTATTGAACATAGTAAAAAAAAAAATACCCGGATAAAATGTCCTATAATATGAATGTTCAATATACTCCTTTTAATACCTTTTATCAATGAGACTAAACTAGATTATCTTTGCTTTTATATATTTCTCTTATTTCATAAAATGGTGGCTTGATGAAGAGGACATGAGAAAAAATACTCAGATGTCCACTTTTTGTAACCCCTGTGACTGCCCACTTGAGTGATGTCTGGGGTCCAAAACCTTCCCTCCATAAATAGAACAATGGGAAAAAAAAAACAGCCAACATTTAAACTATGTGGTTGCAGTTGAAGGCTTTCCGCTGTTCTAATTATAAAGGGAAAGCTCAGATTTTTGACATCACACAATGGTTGGGGGCTAATCACAAAAATTCCAAAAAGTTGACATCTGTGATTTTACCCTGAACACCTCGGATGTTTTTAATGTTTTATAGTTACCCCTTTCTAAATCATGTAATTAAGTCTATTATGTAAATACTGGTGTTAAGAACGAGATGTAAGTGTCTATTTAAAAGCAATAGGGAAGGAAAGTATGATCAAAAACTAGTTCCTATCTCATTGAAAGTGTAAACCCAGTCTTTCGGAGGACTGAATAATAAATTGTATGATCTCATTGTTTCAAAGTGATGGCTTCTTATTTTCTAGTCTCAAAATTTTCTTTCGCGGAACACTTGATTTCTTTTTCTGATAGCACAAAAAATCTTGGAGTGTTGATTGACGCTGATCTTTCAATGTCCAGTCAGGTCAATCATATTATAAAAACAATATACCTTAAGATCAAAAGAATAAGTAAAATTAGAAACCTTATCCCAGAAGTTTTGATAAATTTCTTTGTACTTTCGGAGTTAGCCTATTGCAAAATTCATTATTTGTGAAAGTGACAAAAGAATAAACAGATAGCCTTCAAGTTGTACAGAATAATACTGCTAGGTTTGTTTTAAAACAACCTAAACTCTCCTAAGCAACCTGCCTCCTTTGAGAACATCATTGGCTCCTTGCTGACAAAATATTGCTACCCTGATTTATAAATCTTTACCTTTGTATATTAACAATCTTTTAAAGAACCCTGAGATCAGATCGAGTGATGACAAGCTCAAATTAGTGAGGCCAAAGATACTTCGTAATGTTGGCACTCAATCGTTTCAATTTGACTATCCTCAATGTTGCAATTCCCTACCAGCATCTTTTAGGTTGATAAAGGGAAAACCCGAAACGTCCAAAGTATCTGTCTTCGTCTAATAAATTGAAGTTTAAAATTCAATACTTATCCTTATTATTTTTTCCTTCGAGCTTCGAGCAGCACCATTTTCATTAGTTAACACTGAGCGGCGTTTTTATTTAATTATCGATACAATTCTATGCTTTATAATTATAATGTGCACATTTTCAAAGTTGATTGTATCATGAAAAACCTTTATTTGTAATATTAGAGGCAAATATACAATGCTTTTATTGACAAATAAAAATCAAAATATATTCTTTGTTATACTTGTTGTCATATTTAGTTCCACCCTTCTTGGTTTTTCTTTTTTTTATTATAGCTAACCAAGTCTAATTTTTATTTTTAATGTGAGGGAGTGTTTTGTGTACCAAATGACGGTAATCAAATGGATGCATTCTAAAATTATCAAACTTTGGAGAAACCCATTCATTTTTTGAAACGCGTTAATGTTTGATGAGATATTGTTTCAATTTAAATAATATACTAAGAAAATATTGTTATTGTTGTCTTCTGTCAATGTGATCTGGGTCGGGATGACAATGCTGATGATAACATCGTCGCCAACGACGATGATGATGATGATGATAATGACAATGATGATGATGGTGATGATGACGACGACTACGACGACGATGACGATTATGATGATGATGATGATGATGATGATGATGATGATGATGATGAAGGTGATGATGATGATGATGATGATGATGATGATGATGATCGTGGTTAGTGTGGCGGTGGTAATAATGATAATAAGAAAGTAGTAGTAGTAGTAGTAGTAGTAATAGTAGTTAGTAGTGAATGTAGATTTAAAGTATAATATATAATAATAATAATAATAATAATAATAATAATAATAATAGTAGTAGTAGTAGTAGTAGTAGTAGTAGTAGTAGTAGTAGTAGTAGTAGTAGTAGTAGTAGTAGTAGTATAATAATAATAATAATAATAATAATAATAATAATAATAATAATAATAAGAAGAAGAAGAAGAAGAAGAAGAAGAAGAAGAAGAAGAAGAAGAAGAAGAAGAAGAAGAAGAAGAAGAAGAAGAAGAAGAAGAAGGAGGAGGAGGAGGAGGAGGAGGAGGGGAAGGAGGATGTGAAGAATAATATGACGACGACGATGATGATGATCATGATGATGATGATGATGATGATGATGATGATAACGACGACGATGGTGATGTTGATGATTATGATAATGATGGTGATTGCGATGCCAGGATGCGCATAAGGCCTGAACAGTTTCCCTCCTTCTGCTCCGGTCCCTTGTTTTGGTTCTTGCTCGATACCAAGAGTATATATGCCAACATCATTTATTTCCCTCTCCACCATTCCGACCCATGTTGTTCTTGGGCGTTTCATTCTCCTCTTTCCTCCTGGCGTCCATCCCATTGCTATAACACAATCAAACCCATTTTCCTTTCTCAATCGATGTCCAATCGGTTCCATCTCTTCCTCTTTACCATTGCGCTGACCATCTCCGTTCCTGTCCCTTAAGAAAACCCCTGTCCTTACAGCCAACCGTTACAGAAACTATGGGCAGATGAGTTCGTTGATTTCAGTTAAATTGGAACGAGCCCTGAGAAGCACGTATGTGTCTGCTTAAGCCCTGACTTATGATGGTGGGATTTATTCCAGGTCTTAATTAAATCTGCTCTATGTGAGAAGAGACACTGGCTATCACATCCTGTATGTAAAGCATTATAGTTTTTCAAATCTTTCCTTACACTGGATATATGCATCCATTCAAATACGAGTACATTATTTGGTTAAACCGATTTATGTTAAATCTATGTTTGCAATTTCACTTCCATTTTCTATTTAAAAAATAATTATAGACACATTCTAGAACTACAGTTTGTAAGCTGTTGGTCATTTTTTAAACTGAGCTAGTGTCTGTTATTTTTTTTAATTCTAGGGATTTCAGGGCGCTTGCGTGACAGCACCAGTAAAAAGAAAGATGAAAGAGGAACCTTGTGGATATGAAGTTTGAAGCACTGAAGAAAAGGAAGACAAAGGGGGCTTGTTTAAAAAGGGAACAGAAGATTCCGTTATCAATCCACGAATGTGCCAATATTTACATTACCGAAAGGTCCAATTCAAGCACAGGGGATCCCACACTCAAATGTTTACAAAGTAGAATATGCAATATCCACTGTTCAAAACTAATAATGATAATAGAACATAATAGTAACAGAGAGATAATTTACAACGAAAAAAATACTATCTCTAAAATAAAAGATACTATACATTTGACTATCTCCCTCCCTGCTAAGGATCCCTGCCAATACCAGGAAAAAATTAGCAATTTCAATTCAGAACAAAGACAACACTGGGGAAAAAATTGAACAATTTCGATTCAGAACAAAGACAGAGAGCAACATGGAAAGGGACAACAGATCTGGGGGATAGAAGAAACGGCAAGTGTCCTCGCTCCTTCCCACCATGGGAGGTCAGAGGATCCCACACAATGAGCTAGTGCTGTGTTTAAAAATAAAATAACATGGATTTTATTTAAACAGATAGATAGATTAAATAGATAAATCGACAGATTGCGAAAAACAAGTTTATACACAAATACAATTATAAATAAACTAATAACCAAATAGATTAATTAAAAAGAAAGAAAAGTTGAAAGAACGTTTTTGTTTTAAGATTATACTTGTAGAAAACAGCGATTCAATAAGTATTAAACAGTAGCAACTTTCACAGTTAAATATGATAATAAACAACGAAATAGGTAACTGACTGGAAAAGAAGACGCTGGATGAAATTCTAAATATGTAATGACACAATAAAATGATTATGAATTTCAATGACAATTAAGTACATTCTTGTCTGACAGCAACTTCTGCTGAGACAAATTAGGGAGCAGGCACTGTTGTAATATAAAGTTCTGCATATATTTGCAGGCATGATTACCGAGCGCAATTATGGGCTTCTTTTAATATTGTTTTAATGGACATTTTGCACTGATTTGAAAGTATTTCCATAACAAAAATGAACCCATAACAATCTAGGTTATCAGATCTGCAAATAAGAACATAAATTTAGTTGTTTATATAATATTTTATATCATAGAAGGGGAGAAAAAAACAAGAAAACTTTGCCATTTTATTTTGAAATAACTCCATTTTCATTAAACGCAGTATGTGTATATTTTGTACAGATAAAATCGAAATGAAAAATTTGGTTGATATCAAATACAGCAAATCGACCATTTTATGATTTATTTCGCACCCAAAAACATGACCTACTTTATCGTTGCGAGCTTTTCGTCATTTTTAGATAATTCGATGCACTGTTTTAGACATTCATTAACAATGCAAATGTTGGGCATTTTTGTCTTAACTGTATGGCAATTATCTCATAGCCTTTTTGGAACCCTTAAACAGTAATATTTTCATCATGATTCAGTTCAGTGTCAAACAAAGGGCGCTCTGCGTAGAATAGCACTTGTCTACTGCCTCACAGCAATGACAATTTGTAAAATTCATTTGGTTCAGTGACAAATCTCATTTTCACATATCTATGTTGATTCAAAGAACACGCAGTAATCTGTGCTTCTCACCTACCTCCATACATTCTCCAAAAGCCACTTGAATTAGAAAGGTGCACAGTGCAGATCGCTTTAAACACCATGCATTGATTGTCCCCTTATTTTTAGAAGACGAGGTGGGTCAAACTACAACAGAAAATTGATCACGGTGCATCGGAGTGATAATAATGTTATGGAACGCACTTGGGCATCACGAGACCTTGGATCACCAAGTCCAATAGTTCATACAGGCACGGAGACAATTCGCGTGTGTCTACCAGGTTGTTACATTGGCTGACGAGAAACTCAGTCGCAGGAGTCAATATGCATGGTCCCCTAACCCCAGAACCGATAGGTCTATAAATACAGCATCCGTTTGCTGTTTCCTTTCCAAACCTGCCTCAGTATGCTCCGTAATGACCTGTTCCGTGATGCACCAAACTGGTGCTGTATTTATAGACTTATCAGCGGCGTGTGATACGGTCTGGTGCGAAGGCTTAATGCTCAAACTTGCAAAAATCATAAGATGCAAAAAGACCCTGAAGTTGTTCTCTTCAATTTTAGGGGAAAGACAGTTCCACGTCGCGCTGGGAGACACTACGAGCAAAGTCAGGAGGAATGGGGTCCTCGGGGATCTGTTCTGGCTTCAATGTTGTTTATGTCTACATTAGCGACATGTCGAACACGTCCTCCTTGAGGCTGAGATACGCGAACGATTGGGCACTCGCTACTCAAAGTAAAGTGTGGAGCCGTCTCAATGAGGATGTCACCAGACTAAAATCCTACTTTGACAAGTGGTGCCTGAAGATGAATACTTTCAAAACCGTGGTCATTGCATTTCACCTATGCAGTGGCTGGCACACCCCTAAACCGGACGTCCTGGTCGGGGACCAGCTTCTCCCATACGAGCCGCATCCAAAATACCTGAAGGTTACTCTGGACCGCAGCCTTCATAAAGGGGTGCATCTCGGAGTTGCCAGGAAGACAGATAGAGAAACGCAACAGTACAGTCTTCTTATGAAGCTGACGGGATCAACTCGGGGTGCTAGTCAAGCGCTCCTGAGGACGTCCACCCTGGCACTATGCTATTCCACCAGCACCGACGTGGAACATTCTTTTGGCGTGTTTGATTGACACTATGATTTTGTGACGCTCAAGATCTTAATATTATGATGTTATAACCAGCGACTTAGCTAGGTTCGTTATAAATGGATTTCGTTGTATGTTTGTGGTTATGGAGGTGTGTATCTTAAGATACGATGTGATTGGTCAGGCCTTCTATCGTCCTTGACCTTTATTAGCACTGGGTGATTGTTTACTTTTGGATTCTTTACTTACTCTCACTTTTTGCTTAAAATTCTAAAGCTTGCTAAGGTTGCCATCTGTTTGTCGATTCGCAGAATTTGAATATGAAAGGAACAAATAATGTACAATCATTTAGCTGAGCGAGAATAATTCCATTATTTGACTTATAATTGTTGGAATCCCCGAAGTTCGATCATGACGTCAATTTATATTATTGCCAGTTATGTAAATTTATATTCAACCAAATTTTAAAAAAAATTTCAACACAATTCAAATGTCACCATGGTTTATCATAAAATAATACTAAATAATTATATATCATAATTGATGCATGTAAATAGAAATATTGATCATGATTCAAATCTGTATCATACACTTTTTTATTTAATGATCATCTGCAGATAAGTCATTTTCCCACCAATTTTATTTTCCGCATTTTTTTCATGGTTATAAAGAATAGACAATGTGGTAACTGGCATTCGATCTTGTCATTTAGTCATTAAAAATGGCGACTGCAAGATACAACAACGAACCCCCAGGATAATCCTGGGGGAAATATAAGGCGAACACTTCTTCTATACGTCACAATTTTTAATTTTTGTGGTAACATATTGAATGATAAAGAGAAAGCATGTGGAGATTTCTGAACAACATACCTAGAGGTAAGAAGAGTGAGAAAGGGAGTGGAAGGTCAAGAGGAATGAATTTCAATGAAGAGGACTGAACTGAAGGGGATTTTTCCCCCCGAATTCAGCCTCAGCCAGGACCATTAAAGAGTTATCACTGTATCTGCTAGATTATTTGTAGTTTGTTGTAGTTGTTTTGTTTTTGTTTTGCCACAGTTTATGTTTTATGTTTCTCTGTGATTACTGAACCAAGTCGAGTATATCCCCAACCACCAACCAGTCAATTTTAAGTTTAAAGGCAAGGATCAATTGTCTTTTATTCTTTTTCTTTGAGTGGAGTCAAATTGGCATAAAACTTCAACTTTTGTTATGGTTGAGATTTAGACAGTTGTTTGCTAACGAAAAAATATTCTTATTGGTTAAAGGATGGTGTAATTTATATTTTCGTTTATTCTAATGTCTAATGTGTACATGTGCAGGTTTGACAACTGAACACAATTATTGTCTGTTTTAACATTGATCACTGTATACCATTTTGCGTTGGTTTGAGAATTTTAACCTTACAACAATGAGACCATATGATAATTAGGGCTATCAGACCTGCAGCTAACGATACACATGTCCTGTTTACGTAAGAAGACTTTAAGCAACAGTGTACGTATAATGACATTCTCGTTGAAAACTTTTATTTAAATATGCTGCCAATGATGCTGTAACAAATTAAAATAATAGATTGAATTTTCATTTCTTGTTGTCCTAGTCTTTCAAAACCATAAGTCCTATTGCAGTAGCACCAACGAATTGGACACTTTATTACTATAATTAGTACTAACAAAAAGTCCTGAACATTTTCAGCTTTACAGCTTTTATTTCACGCAACATGTTCCCTCCTTATTTCAGCCCTTAAGAATTATCATGGACCTCGAGCATCGATTGGTGTCTATGTTGAATCAGATGAGAAAGATCAGGAAGCTACTGTAAAGCAGGAAAAAGAATCTCAAAACAGTGTTGTCCAAGCACACAAAGAATACGGTATCTGTCCTTTTAAGAATGCTAACATCCGAGGAACAACTATTCTGTGGAGGTATGTTTGAATTTTTCCCAATGAACATAAAACATGATGGCTGGCAGGTGAACTGTTTCCTCCTAACTACTCCCAAAAAAAATCCCCGGTTGTTGTCTATCTCTTTTCTTATTTATGTATGTTGTTCTCTTGCTGATGGTCTTGTGACTTTGGCCTACTGTTAATTAGACTCTGGCTGGGCAGTTGATTGGCTCAAGACTCAGTTTGTTTTTCAAATTTGTCAGAAAATAATATCTTACCGGTGACATACATATATATGGTTGCATATCATAACCAGTGTGTGGTCATCAGAGTATCGTGGTGCCCCAATCAGGGGCTACTTAAGCTTATAAGTAAAAGCATTTTTCAAAAAAGAAAAAAGAAGAAAATTTTCACATACATAACACAAACTCATGCATACACACACTCACTAACAATACAATAATTATAATTTGTTGCTATTTTCATCCATAACTTCATAAAATTATCCAATCAAATAAGTATCCTTTAATTATCAAAATTACTAATTAAATTTCATGTTGTCTCTTTTTTCTGCGGACATAGTCATGGTTTCTGACAATTGATGTTATAAATAGGACTGCTGGAGTTACCATACTGACATAAATAGCATGATTTTGCAAACCTCGCTCAGAGCAAATAGTTGTTTGCAATGGATGGAGCAACTGACTCCTGGCTTGGCTTTTTCCAATGATACTGAGATGGCAAAGTTGGACTCCTTTTTGAGATAGAGAGACTTAACTTGTCTGTCACAACTCTATAATAACAATGATGTGGCATTGTGGTTGGACTCCTTTTCAGAGTCAATCAGCTTTTGTGGGATTGATGATTATAGTTATAATTGGAGGACTTGTTTTGGTTGAACCAAAAGGGAATGAAATAGAGAGACTTAACTTGTCTGTCACAACTCTATGATAACAATGATGTGGCATTGAGGTTGGTACCTTGTGTTATTCACATGTATGCTGAAGTAGGCATGCTATTTAAGAGACAGTTGGTGCCAGACTTTTGACAAAAGACAGTATTTTGTGTTTTTCATTTTTGCTAATTTTAAGAATATGCTTTTTAAAATTTCTCATCATGAAAATAGAGGTGGTGTGTGGCACCAAATCAACCAAGAGCGCCACGCCTCTGCTTATTATAATTAATTGTGTACTCTTGTTGATGTTATTTCTATAACATTACTCCTGGTTTTAATTCTATTTGTAGATTGGTTGGCCACAGAAATCACAATCGCACATCTGGCGCTGCCAAAGAACAACATGAAGGAAATAGGACAAGTGGAGAGCAAGAGGAAGAGCACTGGTGGGGTTCTCGTCGAAAGGATTTATTGGCTGTCCTACAAGAGCCGAACCGAATACTTGAAGCCCTTGCAGCGGTGAGACGCCATTTGGATAGATTTTGTCTTTGTATAAAATCTTTCTTTAATGATCTCTTCATTATCCCTTTTTTAGTGTATCATGCTGTTAGAAAATAGTCAAGAGGGAGTCGTTTATTTATTACAAACACTATGGAAAGGAAGGGACCACTTCACAAATGGCATCTCTTGTGTACACCAAATATCACTCTGGGTGGGGTCCTTTGACCTCCTATGGTGGGCAAAGGACCTTCTATGGGATTGCTTGGTTTTGTCTTGGCCCTTGCTGGAGTCCAAGCATTATAAGTTAGAATTAGTTTTAGAATATGATTTTATTTTCAATGAAATCAAATCATACATGTTATGTATTGTTAGTTATGTTTTCTGTTTTGGATGTATTCTGTACGGGTGGTTGGATGGGAGCATCACCCTTGAATCATATACCTATGATGTTCGCATGGGTGTACGATCCGATAGTGATGTCGTTTCTTCTTCTCTTTACTAGCCTATCCTGCTTCTTTGGTTTGTGATTGTATTTTTGACAGGGGATATTTTTTTTTCTGTAAATCTTCTGCCTGTTTGTTCTTGGTTATTTATAATTTAGCTTATGATATCTTTAGGTTATGATTTTGATTACATTTGTACTATTTTTGTTAGATTGCTTGTTTTTTTGTTTCAGCGGTCTCTCATATAACCTCAATTGTGTTGGAAGAGACCTAAAGCAACAAACAAACAAGATGTATTCTGTAATCATTTGTGTGTGTTCCTCTCAGTGCGATCTTGTGCTGGTGTCTGTATGAGACCTTTATATGTGATATCAAACTAAGTACACTGATAGTGTGCTCTTGGAGTCTACACCTGTCCCTGTTTGACCCATTCCTCTTTGTCTAAGTTTTTCTTGGGTACCTTTACTTGTAATCTTTGAATTTTTTACTTTCCCATTTTCTTCCCGTTTACTGGCGCTGAAATGACATAAATGTGTTACAAGCTCTGTAAAGCCCTTAAAAACAAACAAGCAACCAAATGTCACTAGATGATGAACATTTTTCTATTATGTTAATGATCACAAACGTTGCAGGCTTTTCTGAATATTGGCAGACAATACTATTATTGTGTCACTCACCCAGTGTACAGGGGAGGGGTTTGCAGCTATTAGAGTCAGTGCGCTTAAGAGGGATAATACGGTTGTGCATCTGTTTATATTTCAAGATATTTTGATTGTTATTAGTTGCAATAATAAATATATTTTTATGCTTTCTGTTTTTATTCTCAGGGTTCAAGCTTCCTTTGGAATCCTTATCCAAAGAGGAAAAGCCAAAAATTTGACCTTGTTTATCGAGTAATATTTTCAATCCATGTTAAAGATCCAACCTTTGTGAGAAATCATGAGGAGTCTGTCTTTAAGCTGCCAAATTATGTAGGTCAGACTTTGTTGGCTATTAAAGATGCTTCTGGCTCAGAGCAGGACAGAATAGTAAATGAGACTAAATCTGAGGTATGAAGTGCATAATGTCAGTGTGTAATACCTGTTTATTTCTAATATTCCTATTTTGTTTTATCAATTCCTTTTATTTTGGTCATTAATTGATCAGGTTAATTGATTTATTTCTCATTCTGTACCATCCAGTTAGTGTGATTACTGACTTTAAGATGGAGAAAACCCGATGAATACATTGCATACATACTTTTAATGAGAAAAATCATTGGATTTAAATAGTTTTTTTCTTTTTCTTTTGTTTTGATTTTTTTTCATCCTAAGAAATAACAATTGTAATATCAATATCAGCAAAAAAATAAAAATAAAAATAAATAAATAAAAAATTAAAATTAAAAAAAAAGCTTTCCCAAGATTATTATACGGATACGTTTTTTTACCAACTGTTCAGAAAACTAGGGTATACAGCAATTCATACCCATGGCATTCAACTTTGAAACATTGAAACTATCTGGAGATGCTTTAATTTGGCTTTAATAATCCCAATATAATTTAAAGCAATGAACATATTATTACACCACGACCTAGTTAGTTTTAAATTATTTTGTCACTTTGGTTAAATCATATATTATTGATGATCAGATGGCAAACAATCTTACCCGTTTGTTTTGGGTTTTTTTTTAATTTAGTGGTTTTTAAAATGTTCATTAGGATAAGATATTAAAAAGACTTGATATTTTAATTCATATTTATATTTCCATGACTGCTTTACCTGCTATTACAATAATGAAAAAAAAATTGTCTTGAGAATTTAATTACTTTTTACTTCATGTTGATTTTTTTATTTTTATTTTCTAGTCCCTTGATGCTGCCCTCAAGGAGTTTGAATATATGTGCACAGACTACACTTCTCAGAATGAGAGTTTACTCGGTATAATGGCTGCTGATAAGGGTGATATGTCTGATGCGGTAAAACATTTTCACACAGCTTGTGCTATGGGCAATAAAACTGCTTGCTTCAACATGGGCCTCTGTTACGAAATGGGAACAGGAGTATCCAGAAACGTAGAGAAGGTAATATTATACTCACTATCTCTGACGATTGAGTAAAATTTGCTCTTTCCATGGTTGAATTTTTATAATTATTATTTTTGTATTCTTTTTTTTTCTTTTTTTTTTCATTTTTGCTTTACTTGAAGAATGTTGGCATTTTCTTCCCAGCGCTTGGAGACAGTTGCTGTAGCTTTCATCTCTTAAAACGGTTGCCCCCTCCTTGTATGGCATCCCATCCTTGTCCTAGAATGTATACTTACTCTGTTTACAGTATGGATCTTCACTTATCATTTTTTATTTTTTCGAATGTTACCAGCACTAGTTACTGGTATTATAACATAGACGACGTTGATATATTGTTTTCTTCTATTTCTCAAGGCCAAGCATTATTATGAGTTAGCAGCTGTGAAGGGCCACGGCCAAGCAATGTACAACTTGAGTCTGCTGTACCTGAATGAAGATGGACTCCAAGAAGGTCGTGGGGACAGGAAAAAAGGCTTAGATTGGATGGAGATGGCTGCCAGGGCAGGCCTTGCTCAGGTTACTGTTTTTTCATGGTTTTTACATGTGAACATTCATATTTGTGTTTCATGATATATATCAAATATTGCTTTCTCACACTATTACCTTTCGATTGTTCTGTCAGATTTGTCTTTTGTTAGCGAAATAAGATATAATAAAGTGATATACGTATACTCATTTTGATCAATCAGGATGGAAATTTGTGACTATGTACGATTTTATCAAAATTCACAATTGAGGCTGTGCTAAAAAATTGTTTTTGTAACATTCGACGCCAAAAGACGACAATAATCATTTTGAAAATATTATGAAAAGATTTGGAATCCAAATGCTTAGTTGTGTTTTGATACATTTGTCTTCTTGTTATAATCACAGGCCCAGAAATATATGGGAGTGTATTACATGGAAGAAATGAGTGATGCCAAGAAAGCTGTAAAATACTTCAGGGCTTCAGCTTCTCAAAATGTAAGTTTTGTTTTCATCAATTTAAAAAAAAAGGATTTTTGGGCATTTTCAACTTTTAAAAATATATAAAACATTATCTGATAAGGCTTTATAGAAGAGGCTTTGATTTGTCTTTTCTTTTGGTGTTTTTAAAAAGGATAACAAAGGCAACGAATGGGATAGCCAGACCATATAAAGTATGGAAAAGCAAGTACACAGCATTTCTTTCCAAACTGTAACTGTAACTAACTATTTAAGGGCATTTGTTACATCAATCCTCTTATAAAGTTGTGAAAGCTGGACGCTAAACTCTGAATCTTTGAAACATTAAAAAGGACACAATCTTTTGAAAACAAATGATATAGGTGCATTTAGGCATCAACGTGAAAGACCATACGTTGAACGAAGAGTGGTTTCTCTGACAGGACAACAGGTATCCCTACTATCTGTTGTAAAAGAAAGGAAAATGCCATTGTTTAGCCACCTCTCTCGCCATTGTCAAAAACCATCATACAAGGGACCTTATAGAGAAAGAAAGTGCTAGATGGACAATATAAATGAAGGGATAAGTATAGACAGCCCACCATTAATGAGAAAAGCTGAGACAGATCTGGATAGATGGCTCTAACTGCAAAATCACTCACTCAGCCGTTCTCCTGATCAATTTGGTCATAGAGGAAACATGAGAGGTTCACCTCTCATGTCTCCTCTATGACCAAATTGGTCAGGGGAATGAGTGAGGGAGTGATTGTGTGTTTAAAGAGTTGAACAGTTTTTTTTTTGCTTTTTAATATTTTATCGACATTTTTATTCTTTTTTAAAATTCTAGTATGAACTGGCTATTTTTTTTTTTTTATTGTTAAAGGTCTAATATTTTTATTCCAATTATTGTTTTCTTATTTGATTGTTTACACAGGATAATGAGGCCCAATACTTTCTAGCACTGTGTCATGAACATGGATTAGGGGTGGAAGTGAATGAATGCTGGGCCGCCCATCTTTACTCTTTGGCAGCATCTGCTGGCCATGACGAGGCTATCTGCAACTTGGCCAGGTTTAATGAGCATGGGTTAGGAGGTGAGGATGCATAGGTCATATTTTTTATTTTAATTTTGAATCGTTGATTGTCATGATATAGGAGTCAAGTTTTCATTATCATTGACGGGGGGATAATAAAAGAAAAAAAGGAAGAAGTACAAAGCTTTTTCTAAAGAGTAGGTAACCATAAAAAGAACAATTTTTTGGGATTTATGGATTGATAGATACTGTAAAATTGCATACAAAAAACGGGTGCCTCACAGGCCATTTGTTTTGTCTTAATAAGAATTTTCCATTGTTTAGAGTTAATAGATTAATTCTACATAGATGTGGTAAATAACTATGCATTTATTTGTAACTGTTACACCCGTTACACATCTACATTTATATACTGGTGATACTCGTGATAGCCGACTCACTGGAATTTTGCAGGTGATATCGACGGTTTGGCAAATTTTACATGTTAAATATGTTTTAGGTTTGTCTCTAGAGGGCAGCCTTCCTTTGATCTTTTTTAGTTTGGCAAATATTTTGATCATAAAAATAAATAGATTTTTTAAATCAGGGAATCAAAATTAACAAATCCATGCAAACATTGCTTGGTTTTATGTTTATTTACTAAATTTTATTTTTTTCTTGCCTATTGCATTAGATGAAAGGTCATCGTCATTCACATGTTCCAACATAACAAGAAGCAAATTTAACTGACTGGTTTACTTACATTTCTTACTGGTGGTTTTAACTGAAGTATGTAGCAGCCATTATTCAAGTGTTAATACCGACTATTTGAGAGAGAAAAAAAAGGAATCAGATATTGATTTATCTCTATATAATCAGGGCTTCTATTTTTTTTTTTTTCTTCAAAATCATCAGGAATACCCAGTGATTTAGTTGCTGCAGATGAACTTTACAGCAAGGCTGCAAAACTTGGAAATGAAGAGGCTAAGAAACGACTTGAAGAGCTACAAAAATTAGATGAAGGAAAAGGTATTTGGATATTTATATTTTTAATTTTTAAGCTCTTTACATTGGAATATTTGAAATAATTTTCTTAAGTATTTCTTCTTCTTCCTGATCATTATTTAGAATTGTATATCCAAAAGAAAAATAAACATTGTAGTACTTTTTTTTCAAATTTATTTCAGCAAAAATGACAGTACTAGTACTAGACCACATGGGAGACAAGCGAAAAGATTCAATAACACAGCCCTCAAGTCCTCCTCAGACCAGTTCATTGAATTCATCATCATCCTCTCCAAACCTGCGCCAACTTGGCCTTTCCTTTTCAAATATGGTTTACCAACAGATCTGTGACTTTTATCAGACTTGCACAGGCGCCAGACATCAGCTACTCTTTGACCCTGGAGGCAAAGCTCATTTTCAGATTGGTGGAGTTGATGATGGGTTAGAGGATGATGTATCTACTGTAAATACTATTGGTGAGCCTGCTTTGTACCGGGAATGCAGCTCTTTTCATAAATCCAACACTTCCCCTAATTTGTCTTCTATGGTAACGTGTAATATATGATATTTTCCTTATCAAATGTTTATTTCCTGCCTACCCTGGATTCATTTTTGAAATACAATCATATTTATAATGCTATGCTATGTGGATGTTTCTTTTTGTTGTTAAGTTTTATTTCATGATTTTAATTTCTTTTCATAGGATAGATAAGTTTAACACAGACACAAATGAATAAATGTCAAACATGATATTATTTACAAATTGGCTTTTGATGTGTATGCGTACATATCAAAAGTCAATGTTATTTTCAATAAAGTTTTTGAATATTAAAGTTATCACAGGTTTTTCTATTTGAAGTTTAGTCTCATCTCATGGTAAAAAGCAAATACTCCTTTGTTGTTTTACCGCTTTAAAAAACTTTTTTAATATGTTTGTTTCATTTTTACTTTTTATGGTACTTAAAGAAGTATCACATATCTGATTTGATTGCATCTTGATATTGGTTGATGGCCTTTGAAAGTTTTAAACAATTAAAATGAGGAACATATCAATTTTATCTATGATTTTAAGATTGGTATTGGGGACATTTTGGGAGAAAAAATGATTAAAACAATATTTGTTTTTACTATCTTATTTTTTTATATTGAACACATTTATCTATCAATTAAGATGAACAATGCCTTTGAATGAACAGTTTTTATACTGCCAATGAGTAGTACCATATTTCTTTTAGGATACAGTTACATGGAATGTATTTTTACTTGTTTGATATTTGATTCTCATATATTTACCTTCTTGCTTTGGATATTGTCTTGCAATGTTAAACTATGAGCATTCCATCCATATGTTACTTAACACAGTGGGTTTGTTTTCACCTGACACACATTTGCTTTATTATTTTTTTGGAAGCTCTTTGGCAGTGAATCAAAGGATAGTGAGGAAATTAATTGTTTGATATGAAATGTTATATGCATTAACCATACAATCTATGTAGAAATATTAAAATGTATATATTGCATGTGATGAAATGAACGATTTGCTTGAGTTTATAATAAAAACGGTAATTTTTTTTTTTTACTTCTCTTTTTTTTTGTCAGGCCACAATCTGGTCTGTTTTAATTCATAAGCTATTAATTAGTCTTGAAAATTATTCAAAACTATAATAATCTCAGCGAGACATTAAATTTTTATTGACTTTACTTTTAATTTTGTTTTTGTTTTTTGAGAGTTACAAAATATTGGTGCTAATATACTTTTTGGTTGTACAGGTCTTTCTTGAAATTTGTTAGGATAAGCTTATTGATATTAATCGTAAGGTATTATAGGAATTCCAAATACATAGAGATTTGATGTTGATTATGCGTGATATAGTTTCACGAACAGGCATTAGTCAAGATTCTCTTTGTAACATAAAATACAATGACAGAGATAAACAAGGAAGGGGGAGTTGGACACACAGACACAGAGTATCACTGATCACTGAACAAAATAGAGGTTTTTCTTTTGTATCTTTGTTTGTATTGCATGCTACTACAATTTCGCTTATATAAAGCAGATAAGACGTGGCATTTGGCCTTTATTTTCCATTGTCCACTTTTATCTGTTTTCCCTTCATTTTTTCATATTTGCTTTTCTTTTTCATGGGTAGGGGAAAGGGAATATTTTTTCATATTTGCTTTTCTTTTTCATGGGTAGGGGAAAGGGGAATGGTTGTTTACATTTGTGACCCTATATGATTTTGTCAATGTGGGCTTGATGTGGAAAATTGAATCTACCGTAAAAACTATGAAGTTTTGATTATATTTGTGCGCTTTATTGATTAAATTAAATTTCTTATACTGCAACTGCAAGCGGCTAGAATTTCATATATCTGATCATTTTGACGTTAATTTATATTTCCTGCATCTGCTTCACTCTGACATAATACCAGATTGAGTTGGTTGGTCACAACTTTTTTGTTTTTCGGTTATTGAGAAAATATATCATTCACTAATTTAATTTGACTAATGCCATTTCAATAGCAAGAAACTCTCTGAAGCATCAAGTCTTCAAAGAAACCCACTGATTCTGTCAGACTATTGATGTTGCATATATCCAAAAGAAAATAAAAATTAGAGTACTTTCCTGTCTCTCTTCTATGAAAATGTTCTGCAGCTATGTCTGTCATCTGCATTTTTTGCGGCCGCAAATATCAGGGCGATCCGCAAATTTCCCAAAATTGGCAAATCGTGGCAAATTTTGGGAAAATTGGCAAATCGCGTGGCAAATTTTGGGGAAAAAAAAAGAAGCGAAAACAAAATAACGGAAAAAAAAGTACAAAACTTGAGAAATGTTGCAGCTTTGCCTGGGCCCAAACCAAGGTGTATGTGTGTGATTGAAAGTTTGGGTGCATAAATCGCTGTACATTGTGTCAATTAATAAATGTAGCCTCCTTAAATGTAATAAATTGTCTTTTATATATTTTTTATTCTTTATCGCGTGTTAATTTTTAATGAGACGCTTAGTTCTCCTCGGCAAATTTTGGTCTTTTTGGCAAATTTCTTGGCAAATTTTGGGGGTTTTTTTGGCAAATTTTAGGTCCCAATTTGGCAAAAAATGCAGATGACAGCTATGTGGTCTAATAGTGGTATGACACGCGCCTTCAAATTGGAAGGTCCTAAGTTCGAGTCTCATTCTGAGCAGTGCATAGTGGAGTTCTTGGAAAAGGCTCTCAACTCACACTCTCATTGTGTTCAGCTGCAAAATTAGTACTTGGCTGTTAACAGTATTATCTCTGACAGAAAAAAATTGTAACATCGCCTAACATTTGTCATGTTGTGTCGTTGTTAGCCAGGGATCACTTGTAAAGCGCTTTGGGCATGTTTAGTGATAATGTGCTATATAAAAGCTCACGTTTTTAGCTCTACCTGAATTTCTTACTTGTGAAGTGTAAGTTACTCAAATTTGACCAAGGAATAAGTTTGATTAACTGCTAT
>NC_088363.1:17309019-17364019 GCF_034508935.2 Berghia stephanieae
TTGTTAATGTTACAAATGAAATTTAATAGATGAATAAAATGTAGCATAATGAACCAAACTTTAGAGATTTGTCTTGATTTATTCAATAGCAGTAATTGTTTGATGGAGTTTGCATGTTATTCTCTTTTGACTCCCATGGTGAATGAGGAGGTCATTGTTGCTGTGTCTTCTGTTCCCCCGATGTTTCCTTTTCTATGTGACTTTCTGTCTTCGTCTTGTATTGCATGAGATTACTTGGTTCCTTGGTCCTTGACTGAGGGGAAAACAGTCAAATGCGTAGCATTGTTTTTGGGAGATATTTTTACCCTTTGTAAATAACCTATGTTTTCTATTGTCATGGTTTTTAAAGAGAGTGCGTGGAAAATAGGCTAGTCATCAAATACCCCAGTTCTGGGTGGGGTTCCTGACCTCCCATAGTGGGCAGGGGGTACTAACTGTATCTTCTACCCCCCTATATGTTTTCCAACTTGCTTTCTGTCTTTGTCTTGGAATTGAGATTGCTTGGTTTTGTCCAGATGCCCCTGCTGAGAAGGAAACAGTCACATGTAAAGATAGTTTTGGGAAATATATTTTTCCTTGTAAATCATCTGTTATTGTTATGTACTGTATTATGTTTTGTTTTCATATTATTTATGATTTGTAAACATTTGAAAGTATTCCTCTTAGTAGGTATCTGTGCTTGTGTCTGGATGAGACTTTTAGGTGATCTCAAACTAAGTACTTCGATAGTGTGGTTTTGGAATCTACTTGTTTCCTATTTGTCTTCATACCTTTTCTTGGGTACCTTAATTGTAATTTTAGAACTTTTTATAATCTCATTTTCTTCCTTTTTTCCTGCCGCTGATATGACCTAAATGTGTTGCAAGCACCATAAAACCCTTAAAAACGAACAAACAAAAACAATATCTATTTCCCTTAGATTTAGACACTGGTTTTTGGGCCATTCCTATGGAACATCCTGATCATGAATTACAAAAAAAAAAAAATGCTTGATGCTGCCTTGATGGAAGGTAGCCACAGCGATCTATTTAGTGTAAATCTCCATAAATCACAAGTCAAAATAAGGTTTAGTCTAGTCAAGTTGTTGAATATGTACTTAATAACAATTCTGCCTCATGGAGGAAGTGTTTGGTATATACCAAATTTAGACATTAAAAATATTAGGTACCCAGACAGACCCTGTTGGGACATCATTCTTTATTTTGTAAGTGAAAATCTCAAAGAGAAACTGTGTCTTCTATCCCCTGATATCTGTTTTCCAACATGCTTTCTGTCTTTGTCTTGGAATGAGATTACTTGGTTTTATCCTGGCCCTGGCCGGAGTCCTAGCTCGGAGGGAAACAGTCAAATGCATTGTTATTGTTTTGGGAGATGATGTTTTTTTCCTTGTAAATCATCTCTCTGTTATGTATTATTATAATTGTTATTTTCAATGTATAATGTAAGCATTTGAGTGTATTCCTCTTTGTTAGATTTTGTGCTTGTATCCGGATGAGACTTATAGGTGATCTCAAACTAAGTACATTGGTGGTATGCTCTTGGAATCTACATCTGATCCCTATTTGTTCCTAGTTCCCCTACGTCTTACTTTTTCTTGGGTGCTTTAATTGTAATTCTATAACTTTTTACTATCCCATTTTCTTCCTTTTTACTGGCGTTGATATAACCTAAATGTGTTGGAAGCGCCATAAAACCCTTAAAAACAATAAAAACAAATCAAAGAGAAACTGAAATAGTCTTTCCCATAGGATGGGAGAGCCGAGCCTCAAAATCGTCCGTCCTCTTCAGATCTTATTTCTTTCAGAATTAAAAAAGGTAAAATAAGACCCATTGGATATAGATAAAGGAGGGAACAATGTGATGGTCAAAAGGTAATAACTCTAGCATTGACCCAAGTTACAGGTAATCTAAGAAAAATTAATACAAGCAAGTTGTTCAAATATGGAACAGTAGTTCTCATGAGAGCCTCACAGAAAGAAATATACCAAAAATGACAATTGCAAATCACTCGAGACCAATATTAGTATAAGTAACATAATATTTCTTCAATACTTGTGTCATAGATGCGATATTGCACCCTCTCACTTGATTTAATGGTCCAACAATGAATGGAAATGCAAAAGATGCAGATTGTTGTTTTTTTTTCAAAATCTGTGCAAACCTTGCAAAGGAGTCATGCTTTCACGTAATGAAACTGACTTTTCCTTTTGCACATATGATCTCCCAATGGCCTTGCAAACTTAATGGTTATCAATACATAACTAGGATAGAAACAACATGGAATGGAAGGAGTAGCATATATAAAGGAGGCGCCTGTGTCAGTATTAGATCATTTCAGCACCAGTAAAAAGGAACATGATAGAGGAAAGTCGTGGATATGAAGTAAAAAACACCAAAGAAAAAGGGAGACCAAGGGGACAGCCAAATAGGGAAGAGGATACCACAAGCAATCTATATGTTGGCATTACTTTAAAAAATCCCATCCAGGCACAAGCAAAGGATCCCACTATGAAGGATACAGTCAAATGTTTACAAAGCACAATATACAATATTCAAAACTAATAAATACAACAGAAAATAACAGCATCAGATGGGAAAAAATATCATCTCTTTAAAAAATGTACTATACACTTGACTGCCTCCCCCAAGCAAATGATCCCTGCAGGACCTGGGGAAAAAAATACAAATTTTAATCTTAAACAAAGACAGAGAGCAACTTGGAACAGATATGGGAAACAGTAAGTGACATCTTGGCCACCATGGGTTAATTTGGAATATTTTCCTGCCACAGAATATAAAAGATGAATGTAGGGATATAGGAGAGATAGTTAAAATTCCTTTTAGAGTAGATTTAACTAATTATTACGAATATAAAAATCAAACAACCTGGATGTGATTATCATTTTTATTGATTACAGGTCTCAAACATCCATAGAGAAACTATATACAATACTAATCCAGTATACCGAGTATAGACCTGGTCAGTTCATCTGAAAGGAACTTTAACAAATAATACCCCCCCCCCCCCATAATGAGAATTAAATAGGTAGTTAGAAAAAGTCAGCGATCCCTTCCTCCATAAATCGTTTATAAATAGCCATGAATTTAGCAACAAAAGCCTCCAGGTGATAAATGGCCTTTTGTCCTTGCTGTAGTCTGTGCTCATAGAATGCTGCATACTCCACAACGTCTGGTTTGATAGTACCATCACAAACGTCTAACAATTCTCTTAGTAGACCCTGTATGCAAAGATAATTATAGCAAGACAAATTAATCTTTGTACATTCATAAAAAGGATGTACATACAAATCCTTGACATACAGAAAGCAAAGACTGGACTGTTGCAATATCAAAAGACTACAGTGCAGAGCGGATATATCGACAACGGCTATATCAACATCACGCTTATATTGACATGGTATCAAAGTCCTGAGTTTTTTTTTCTATATAACATTAGTAAATAATGATCATCTATATCAACAACAATTTTACCACATGACAGTTATAATATATTAACATGTGAACCACTGATACAGACTATAATTTGTCTTAAAAAAAGATAAAAAGATCTAGATGTCCTGCAGTGAAGTAAAACACAACAGTCAATGAAATTGTACAGAGATCCCGTAAAAAAACAGTCAAAGAAAAACCAAAGATTATTGTCCAATAACCTCCCTTGAATCTTGATTGATCAGAATCGTGATGTCAGTAGTCAAGCCTAGTCACGGGCTGTGCCATCATATCTCGGCACTGACACCAGTAATGGGAATTCCCGAATGAGAAATGCTCCCTACATCACCCACTACAAGTACATGCGAGACTGTCTACCTGTGCTCAGCCCAGCCAACCCCCCTCTCCCTCCCCCCAAAAAAGTAAATAAATTAAAAAATGAACAAAACAAAAACAAAACTATTTCTCTAAAATGCAGTGCCGATGCTCAGCTTATCAGTCTTGATATTATGGATATGATCAACACCATTATTACTGGTACTCAGTCTCGATACCACTCGACAATAGACGCCATTGCTGATGTGGAGTCAGCTCAGGTACCATTGGAACCAGTTTTCGGCCATGCCACTATAGTAGCTATCAAGACCCTCCACAGTTTTTCACAGCAACTTCATGAGGACGCTTCCTTATTTGAGGTCCTTGCCAGTGCTGAGGAAAAGGTCCATAAACTTATTCTTGGCCTTTAGAGAAGGACCACAATATTATTATTAGACTTCTTAAAGTCATATAAAGTGAACCATCATAAATTTCAAACTCAGCCCTTTTAAAAGCAATCAAACCATCGAGATTGACTTCCTTTGCTATTTTCTGGCATATTCTCATTTGTTAGAATGACTGATATATCGACTTCATGCTTATATCGACATTTTACCGCAGTCCCGATGATGTCAATATATGTTCTCGGCTAGAATTATTTTTAACAAAAGTAATTTGGATGTAATCTTTTCATTTTAGTACCCAAAAGAGTCAAATATATGACTGGATAATTCAAAACAGTATAAGGTTTGAATTCTCTTTTCTGGCTTTAAAAGCAAAATAAAAGACACTAAAGAATTGATATCAAGCACATTTTTGTGAATTCCATTAGACGGATCAAAGACATCTAAGAATCATTTTGTTTTGTTGACCCTTGAAGTTAATTTTTTGGGGTATACATACAGCAAATAAAGTGTCAAAAGATAGCGGAGAAAGATGTAAAAATTTAAAGAAAAATAATCAGTCATGTGACTTTAAGTAGGTATGAATAGTTCCATAATAATACACATTAACATAATTACAGACAATGAGATAAAGCACATTCTTTCACACAAATAAACCAATTTAATAGTGAAAAATTGTTTTACAACACTTTTGGAGCGAATCAAAATATTAAGGATGATTCATGCTCTATAAGCAAACATAGTAATAACATCATAGAAATTATTGTATTCAACATACAGTGTTTTATCGTGGGAGCCCTAACATATTTGGATGTTGACAAAAGCAATGTTGACACAAGTGGCTTGCTGAATAAGAAGTGAGAATAAAATCCAAAATCTTACTTTCATGATGATGTCCGGTGGAATACAATGTGTGAGAAGCTCATATAACCGACCACGGACTTCTAGCAGCCTGCAAGAAGAAAACAAATTTTTAAATTAAAATTAAACCTCCATTAATTTTTTAAAGTGGTATCACAAACAAAATAAGTTGTTTCACGATATAAAGAATTAAATATACAAAATTGACATCAGAAGTCAACCAAACCATTAACAACATTGAATTGAGTGTACTTTGTGATAGATGTTTTTGTTTTTTGTTTTTTAAGGGTTTTATAACGCTTGCAACACATTAAGGTTATATCAAAGCCAGTAAAAAGGAAGAAAATGGGATAGTAAAAAGTTCTAGAATTACAATTAAAGTACACAAGAAAACATAAGACAAAGGGGAATTGGTTCAAATAAGAAACAGATGTAGATCCCAAGAGCAAACCATCAAAGTACTTAGTTTGAGATCACCTAAAAGTCTTACCCAGACACCAGCACAAGACTCAACTGAGAGGAATACACTCAAATGTTTAAAAATCATATGTTAAAAATAAAAAAAATAACAATACATAACAGAATAATATCATCTCCCAAAACTATAACTATACATTCGACTGTTTCCCTCCCAGCCATGTATCTGACCAGGGCCAGGACAAAACTAAGTAATCTCATTCCAAGACAAAGACAGAAAGCATGTTGGAAAACTGATACAGGGGGATAGAAGACACAGCAAGTACCTCCCTGCCCACTATTGGAGGTAGGAACCCCACCCAGTATGTGATAGACAAGACAAGTGTACAATGCAATGGATAAGAAGCAATTTTTACCATTAGATGAAAACTACAAAAACAGAGATTATCCTCAGTAAGTCCTATTGGCCAAATGGTTTGAAAGGAATGCATGTACATTTATATGATACACAGCTTAAATAGAATGCATAATGGAGCATCGACAAAAATTAGACATCATGATCAAAAGAAAAGAAAAAAAAGAAGAAAATTTTACCCTTTAACTTAAATGCTACTACTACTAGTAGCAGCATCTGAATTTATCACAGATTATAAAATAAATTGGCAGAGTTATAAATAAATATTGATTGCTGCCATTTGTATTTGGCCTCCTTAACACAAGTTCCGTCAGTAAAATGATTTCTACATCTCCATTGGAATTCAAGCTTTCCAACAATCTCAGCGTCAATTGCCTTGATGGAGATTTCCTTGCTGATTTCAACAATTTGACCAATGTTAATTTACACATGTGATTCCTTGCTGGATACCACTAACCAACAATCTTTTGATTTTGTATGCTATATATTCATTATATTGTCCTAAACATCAACATGGCAATGTATATGACCCCTAGTCTAATTTTTTTTCTTTAAAAAAAAAAAAAAAAAAAAAAAACAACAAAAAACAAACAAATCCAGCAGCAAAAAGATAAACAGGGACTTTCAGTTAACAACAACAACAACAAAAAAAGGACAACTGTCAGCCATTACCTTTCTTAACCATAAATTAGTCAAACTTATCCATTTTATAATGGATAATCTTCGGCAAAAGGGATTAAAATACCAAATATTGATAAAAATTAGAGGCACAATCAAGCAATGAAGCAGAGAAAAATAATTATCAAAAGAATTCGGCACTGTTCTTCTCCAATTACACACCGATGAATATTGCTGCAAGGTAGGACAAAACAATATATCCCAAACATCGACAATTGCAATTTAGCTTTGGTCAATATCCCAATAAGTAAATTCATTTTGGAATAAAATATTATATAAAAATAAGCCCTCACTGCTTGGGGGACTGCTGTTGAGCAATCATTCGTGCTGTTTCTCGAAGAAAAAGTTCCCAATCTGGTTCAGATATTTCTTTTTCCACATTAAAAGGATATCTGAAATTGAAGAAAGCATTTCTGTAATATAGTTGCTATTTTTAGTTGAATAAAAAGTAAAACTAAAGATGTTTTTTTCTAAATGGAGGAAGAAGAAATTAGATAAATTTAGAAAATTACTAACGGAAAAATTTTTCCGAACAAAAGCGAACAGGACATTAATATTGGATTAAAAGCCATACCACCAGAAAATGACTTTCCAACCAAAGAGGGAGCATGCTTGTCTCTGCCAAACGCATGTCTGCCTTGAGACATGAATGGCGTGTTCTGAGGAAGACTTAGCTTCATGACAAAATTTTGCAGTTCAAAACAGAAAGGAAAATGACAACAAAACATCTCTTCTGCACCCAGTTTTCCCCCTCTTTATTCAAAAGTGTTCAATCTGAGTATATAAAAGTTTATATTTCATCATTCCTCTATTCCACTTCTGAGTGCTATGAACATTTTGCAGACCTGCCAAATTGAAAACTTCAAATTTAGTAATTTTTATGTCAATTTATAGTAATTTGACAAGGAAATTAGTAATTTCTGAAATAGTGTACGAACAACCACAATTTGACATTGATGATCACTTACTTCAACATCACATCGAGTTATTATTAATATCATCATCATCATCATCATTATTATTAGTAGTAGTTCTTATTCTTATCATTATATTAATATTATTATCATTATTTAAGTATTACTAAGAATAAAAAATGCGTAATTTTCCATAAAATTTCGTATTTTTGTAATTGGCCATGAAATTTGTCTAAAATTAGTAAAATTACAAAAAATTCGTAAGATTCGGCAGGCTTGATATTGTTTTACTACATTTCAGATGACCTTGGTAGTAATCTTAAAAAGCTTAAAGATTATGGAGCTCTCACAATTCTTTCAAGAAGAGCACAAAAATCACATTCAAAACAAATGGGTATGAGGACATAAATTTGGAAATTTTATCTCGTGTAGTTAGAACAATTAAATGATTCTGTCTTACACACCTATCTAGATTTTAGTGTATTTCCTCCTGTCGTCCGTTACTTCCCACCACCAATCTCCCTGTCGTCCGTTACTTCCCACCACCAATCTCCCTGTCATCCGTTACTTCCCACCACCAATCTCCCTTTCGTCCGTTACTTCCACACCACCAATCCTCCCTGGTTCCCTGTTATTCACCACAATCTCCCTGTCTGTCGTTACTCACCACACTAATTCTCCCTGTCGTCCGTTACTTCCCACCACCAATCTCCCTGTCGTCCGTTACTTCCCACCACCAATCTCCCTGTCAGTCCGTTACTTCCCACCACCAATCTCCCTGTCGTCCGTTACTTCCCACCACCAATCTCCCTGTCGTCCGTTACTTCCCACCACCAATCTTCCTGTCGTCCGTTACTTCCCACCACCAATCTCCCTGTCGTCCGTTACTTCCCACCACCAATCTCCCTGTCGTCCGTTACTTCCCACCACCAATCTCCCTTTCGTCCGTTACTTCCCACCACCAATCTCCCTGTCGTCCGTTACTTCCCACCACCAATCTCCCTGTCGTCCGTTACTTCCCACCACCAATCTCCCTGTCGTCCGTTACTTCCCACCACCAATCTCCCTGTCGTCCGTTACTTCCCACCACCAATCTCCCTGTCGTCCGTTACTTCCCACCACCAATCTCCCTGTCGTCCGTTACTTCCCACCACCAATCTCCCTGTCGTCCATTACTTCCCACCACCAATCTCCCTTCGTCCGTTACTTCCCACCACCAATCTCCCTGTCGTCCGTTACTTCCCACCACCAATCTCCCTTTCGTCCGTTACTTCCCACCACCAATCTCCCTGTCGTCCGTTACTTCCCACCACCAATCTCCCTTTCGTCCGTTACTTCCCACCACCAATCTCCCTGTCGTCCGTTACTTCCCACCACCAATCTCCCTGTCGTCCGTTACTTCCCACCACCAATCTCCCTGTCGTCCATTACTTCCCACCACCAATCTCCCTGTCGTCCGTTACTTCCCACCACCAATCTCCCTTCTCGTCTTCCAGGTCACTCAGAGTCAGAGCTCCCTCACAGGTCAAAGGTGGTGCTAAATTTCATTCACGTTTTTAATCTCACATTTCACCACATTTAAACCCAGTAGCTAATCCTTTTTTTTCCAGATCTGATAGTATTGAAGAATTTTCATCACAGAACTGAACTATCCAAATAAAAACAAATATATTATGTTATCTTATGCCCCCTGATAAATCCTGAAAATTCCCATCCCTGATATCATATCATGATTTGCAGCACGTTAGTCACTGTAGTAATCATTCTAAATTAGATGATAGATGAGGTGCATAGCAATAAAAATATATTATCTTTTTTTTTTTTAATCAGTCAAATCCAGAGTGAGATTTTATGAGACAAGTTAGGAAAAACATGGCACAAAACTGATTTGATGTGGTGATGTAACTCAATACAACTAAGTTTAAAAGTTGATTTCAGTGATATGAACTCGTTTCCTTTTTTCTAGGCCAAATTGTAAAAATGAAGCAAATACGACAGAAGCTGATATATTTATTCAGAAGTTAAACATTATGAGAACCTTACTGTTGGACACGGCATGCTTCACACATTAAAATTGCCCTCCTTAGGTTGCCTTTACTTTTTTCTGCAATCTTCTCCGCCATTTCTCTTGGTAATGTTAATCCTTCCTTCTTGCAAATTGTGATTAGAATCTGACAAATCTGAAAGTGAAAAATGAATATAAGTAATAACCAGTGTGCATACTTACTTAAATCCTTTCCCCCCATATTTGGTAAGGTATAAAAGTGAAAAGTATTGGACTTATTTGGAATATGATTGACATACTTTCAAAAAATGAGAAGTACCTGGTTGAAGACTGTCTAAACAAACGAGGTAAATAAAATGTTTTAACAAACCTCATCAGTAGAAGGTGCTGCTACTCTCAAACCAAGACATCGACTTCTTATGGCTGGAATGACTTTACTTGTGGAATTACAACACAGAATTATACGACAAGAGGCTAAGTATTTCTCCATGGTTCTTCTCAATGAATGTTGAGCTTCTTTGGTTAGCCGATCAACTTCAGTAAGTAAAACCACTGTTTACAAAAGATAAAATAAATTAAAACCAAGTTATAAGCTGAACAAAACATTGATCATTGAATGGATTTGACTAGCATGCACAATATATATTTTTAAAAGCAAATCAAATCTCAATTTGAGATCTGTCTTTTTTTTTTTTTTTTCAATTTTAATTAATTTTGCACATTACACCAAAAAACAAAAAAAAAATCATTAAAAAAAATTTCTTAATTACCACAAAGGACAAACCTTTAAAGTTTTTCTGGGAAACAGAGTCAAGTTGATTTGTTTGAGCAATGTTCTTGATAAGTTCTTGTATCACAACACGGTCATTGTGACCGACATCACTGGAAAAGAGAATTTGTTTGCTTTTCTTAGAATTATTTATACAGTCGGACATAATAAAATATCAACAACTATAAACCAATTGCAAATAATTTTCTAGAATTGGAAGATCACATTAATACAAACCTGCTCATCTGGGACTTGCAACTGGAAAAAAAGTAACAATTCTTCTATTCTTAAGTCATTGATCATGAAAGGTACAAAACATCAGCCCCTGCCTACCCTGAATGGGTGAAGAAACATATAACATTCAATATGTCTTAACATTAAACTTCTCCACCAAATGCCTTTTAATCACAATTTATACAAGTCAAAACTTTTAGAAATTCAAAAATATGACAAGTTAACATGAAACTACTATCCTTGTGATTAAAATTTTATAAAATCATGAATTTTTATTTTGAAATAGGCAGGTCTGCATATCTTCTCAGATATTTAAAGTGCCTTTTACAGGGAAAAAAAAAAATGCACCAAGCAATTTTGTGAGACTTCATGTTTTATATTTGGTTTGTGAACTGTGCAAACTCAGGTGAAAATAGAGTACATCACCGGTAACATAAATACTATTAAAAAAAAATTGTAATACTATTTTATAGGGGTCATGTCTACTCATACATAAGCGTTGCTGCCGGCTTGGACCCCCATAAAACATTTTAAGTACATTTGATGGATAGTGAGGTTATTTGGTCTTGTAGTATGATACTCGCTTTTGGATTGGAAGGTCCTAGGGTTCGAGCCTAGCTAGGCGCATAGTTGATTCCTCGGAAAAGACTCTTTTAATCATATTTTCTCTCCGCACTCAGGTGTAAAATGAGTACCTGGCAGTTATAGTGTTGTCTCTGTCGGAAAAAATTGTAATATTGCCTAACAGGCGTCATGCCTTGTTCTACATGTCACTGTTGATCAGGGACCCTTGTTGTGAGCATGTTAATTAGACTCTGCGTTATATAAAAGCTAAAGTTTTTTTTAAAGATATTTTTAAAATTATAGCAACTGATTGTTAAATAGTAGGTAATGTAGGAGAACATAAATATATGAGCAAGTGTGCGAATGAATGATCTGAATGTTTTCTCGGGTACTAAATCCCAACTAGCTATGATACACTGTTATTGTTTTTGTTGTATAATCATCAATCCTGCTAAATATCTTATCTGTTACCTTGAGTCATGTAAAAACACAATGTAATTTCCTGTTTTTGGATTAATAAAGTTCATCTTATCTTATCTTATGTTACATGCAACGCTTCCATGTTAGATATTTTAAAACAATATTTGTTCATCTTTTACCTCTAATCATTAAAAAAAAATAATTATGAATTTTACCTTGGATTAACCTCGATGTGGTAGTTGCTAGAAATAGTTGATATTTCTATCTTCTTGTTTGATGGAGTTGTGAAATTGCTGTGCTCTATTCTCAATTTTTCAACTCCTGAACCATACAATTCGCGAAGCGTACACATAATACGCGTTTTTTTACCAGCACCAGAAGGCCCATACACCAATAAGTGAGGGAAATCTCCTCCATCAACCTGATGTATTAAGGGTAAAATTAAAGAATTTCAAATTGGGCAGAAACATCAAATATATAAATACACACACACACATATATATATGTTTATACAATGATAATTAATTTAAGAATGATAACAATAATTTTAAAAATATAAAGTAAAAAGAAACATGGCACACAAATACAGATCTCAAATAAATAATTTAAGAAAATTAAAATCGAAGTTTTTAAAAAACATGATGTAAAGTTTTTGAAAAAAAAAAAAAAAAAAAAAAAAAAAAAAAGAAAGAAAAAAAGCAAACAAAAATAAAGTCAATTAAAAAAAAAAATGTCTACAATGGGAATCAAACCCGGTACTTTCAAGGTTAGAGTCTGACAGCTTGTTCACTACACTATGGAGCCACCTGACTGTTCATCACATTTAATAAGGTCTTTCTAAAACATTATTTTACCTTCAATGCAACTTCTATTTTCTGGTTTTATATTTCGATTTTTAAAATTATTATTGTTTTTATATAACTTTATAAACAAAAACATCCTACAGATGTCACAATATAACTTTCGCCATGTCCAAAAACAGAAATACAATATAGCTGATGAAATTGGGTGGGATGCACATGCGTGACGGAGGTGTATAAAAAACGATCCGTTAAGATACACCGTCATCTGAGGTGCAGGTGCATAAAAACACTACGATACACACACACACACACACATATATATATATATATATATATATATATATATATATATATATATATATATATATATATATATACACTACGATACACACACACACACACACACACACATATATATATATATATATATATATATATATATATATATATATGTGTGTATATATATATATATATATATATATATATAATATATATATATATATATATATATATATATATATATATATATATATATATATATATATATATATATATAATATATATATATGTATATATGGGAAACACAGTAAGTAATAATGGTATCGAGAAAAATCATACCACTCACTTATAAAAATGAAACTTGTCTTAAATTATTAGGTACTTTGTTGTTAAACGCCCTTTTGGTACTACAGCAGTGAGCTGATAAATGGCATAGTGGCTGTGACCCGATTTAAAAAAAAACAACTTTTGAGTGATGGGTCTCTGAAAAAGTTCCATATATTTAAGTTTAAGTGAGTTGTGTGTAGAGTGTAGATCTGTACTGTGTGTAAATTGTAAACATTCTCATACCATTCTCGACGTCTATCTATATATTATGTCTAGACTCTATGTCTATATACTAGGCTATATTAGGCACTTTGATAACTCCAGTCCAGTGGCCGCCGATAGGCTCACTGTAAGGTGAAACTCGTTTTTTGGAACTTTATTTTTGACCCTTTACTGTGTTGGTCACCATGGCGTTATTTGTGAACCTATGTGACTAATTTTGGTATCATTATAAAGGGCACAAAACAAGCTTTCTAACGGTGTATTTCATTCTCAATTCCTGATTGTATTTCTCAGAAAACTTATGTAATAAAAATTTATAAATTTTTGAATTATAACAACTTTGTAAATTATGGATACATTTTAATTATACTTCATACATCGATAGACAATTAATTGAAGAATATCTCTGCCAAATTTCATAAAAATTGATATACTCGCTCATTATTTTATTTTTCCCGCCACCAACCCCACTTTATAGGACAAAAACCTCATATTTTTTTTCCATTTTCGTTCATCATTAATTTTTTTCCATACTTTCCATACATGAAAATGATTTATATGAAAATAAAGCTTATTTTCTGACCTTTAAAATGATATCTAACACTTGCCATTTATTTTTTAATTGAAACAAAATTACTGAAAACAATAAGTGGGCCATGTTGACTGCAAAACTCAAAATTTCCCGATCACCGCGAGATGCTGGTTTTGAGGCAGCAGTGAGATCACAGATTCTCTCTGTAAAGTTGACAAAAAATTTCAGTAGAAAAATTTTAATAACTCTGGAACCGTAGGTCGTAGAGAAACAAATAAAGTATCAAATTTTATGTTTTTTCAAGTCCCATCCCCCTGACTGAGTCAAATCAAGATATTTTGAGTTTGAAAATTTTATCAAAGTGCCTAGCTATATACTCACATATAATAATAACGCCAACTTACCAACTTTTTCAGATGAGCAGCCTGCTCCTTGTGATAATCTAATTTGGAGAGAGAATTTGGTCGGTACTTGTCAACCCACAAACTCATTCTTGTTATATCAGGCCAACAAGCCTCCCCTGATTTGAGATTTAGAAAAAGTTAAAACTTAAAAAACAATCTTTACTTAACTTTACTTTCGTTTTGTTTGACGCGCCAAATGAGAAATTTTTGCAAGCTCTTTTGATTGCGAAAAACTAGATAATACTGTTGTCGTTGAGTTGATTCTACAGAATTTTGTTCATTTCCTTTTTCGGATGTAAACAGTGTTTCTAGCCCTTTACAACCGACCATTTTTACTCATCTACAAACGCACGACGAAAAATATCCATATACTTCAACCAAGATAGTTCCAAAGTTCGGTTCTATCTTTAAATATTTTCGTTACCTCCTTTCGTTTTTGTGAATAGAATTCTAGAGTGTCTAAAGTGGACACGGTTGCTCTCGGACTCCCAGTACCTGGATTGCTGCAGACAACAAACTTCTTGCACTCGCTCTCACACACTTCCGCATCTCTACGTTATAGTCTAAAGTGGCTTTTAGTGTAATGTTGTCATTCTAAGGATACCTAAAGAATGAGACAGTTTTGATAAATAGTTACCACTTTTTTATTTGCATTTAACCTGGAAATCAAAACTTCATAATGGATGATATATTTACACAAGTGAGAGAAGGGAATGCTTTCAATGTGCGAGTTTGGTTGGACAACACGGAAAATGATTTGAATAAAGGGTATGGATCTAAATCTAGAGTCTTGATTTTGATATTTTACTTTTACTTTTATGAGATTTGGAGTTAAACTTAGACACGGGTCGGTGATTTTATACTCTCAACAATCGCTTTCAAATGCGGTGTCAGTGTCAGTCTCAGGGACCCAGGGCAAGACATGACCATGACATTCCATTCGTTACCGTTAACATAAAACTACACTCAGTACCGGAAAATTGACCCCAACTTATCTTAATCCTGGGGCCAAGTCCATTTACAATTTTAATTTAAGAAAAATTATAAGACGTCGACTCTACTTAATTTTGGAAGTATTTGTTGATACAGTAGTAACACAAACAGTGAAAATAATCCGGCTCAGCAAATTGGGCTTAGTTGTTTCTAATAGACATACTGCTGTACTGAGAAATGTATGCTAAATTTGAAAGAAAATCAAAGACCAAAAGGGTTAAAAATTCACTTATATGAAATGAAAGCTTGTTTGCTTGTCTCTTTTTCATCTGCTTTTCCTCCCCCTGCTCCCTTCTTCTTCTTCTTCTTCTTCTTCTTCTTCTTCTTCTTCTTCTTCTTCTTCTTCTTCTTCTTCTTCTTCTTCTTCTTCTTCTTCTTCTTCTTCTTCTTCGGGTAGAGAGAGAGAGAGAGGGCTCAAATTTTTTAAAAATAAAAAGTTGCTGATGGTTTGTCTCCATTATTCTTTCAGGAATGAATAGAAAAATAAAACAGCATCATACTCGATGGCTGGTTGAAAGAGATGAGCAAAGTAATAAAGAATACCATGGATGAGGAATCGCGTACTTTTTTTTTGGTGATATTATTTGATTGTATATGCTATTTTTCCCCCATTCTATCGACCTTTTATATGCTTTTATTTGTATTTCAGGGATGATCATCGATTCAGTTTGCTACATTGGGCTGCCAGAGAAGGAAGGGATAACATTGTTGACATGCTGATAAAACGTGGAGCACGAATCAATGCTACAAACATGGGAGATGACACACCTTTACATTTAGCTGCTGCGCATGGTCATAGAGATGTTGTTCTCATGGTAATTTACATTGATATTGTTTTACATATGATGGGTAGAGTAAGGAAGAAGGTTGTAATGTCAATAAGGACAGATGTTGCAGAGCTAGGGAGAAAAGAATGTAACAAATTCGTCATTTTGTATTTGTTTCTAAATTTCATGCTTCTTTGATTATATTTATTCCAGTTTTCCTCGTATTTATCCTTTTAGATATTATCCTACATTTTCCATTTCCATAGATAAATATAATTGCCTTTTGGTAATAAACTATTTATTTTTTTTTTTGCACCAAATGCTGAAGCCAACAAGGTGTGCACAGCTCAAGATGCTTTTTTTTATTTTAAAGGAATGAGCACTTCACTTTGGTGTTGTAATTATATTTTTATTTATAGAATAACCAAGGATTGAAATGTAGTAATGTAGGTATCACAGAATCAGTTGTGAAGATTTCAATTATCATTACATTGTATTAGTATTAGCCATCTCTGTTTTAAGTGAAATCTGATCCACAAGGACTTTCTTTACACCCTGACAGCTTCTTCACAACAAGGCCAATATCAATGCTTTGAATGAATATGGCAACACCCCTCTACATTATGCCTGTTTCTGGGGATATGAAACGATTGCAGAGGTAATTTTTACAGAGAGACTGTTTTATGAAGTTGTGATATGTTAAACTGATACTCAATTCGAAATCTTTCCCATCTTTGTACACATGCTTTCCTCGTCACTTCTTTCACCATTTATTTATTTGCTACTACCATTATAGGTGTTATTATTTTACTTCTACTCATTTGTTACCTGCGTGGCATAAGTGCATTGCTCAACATACAGTAATATGTCCGATAGTGATGTCGTTTCTTCTTCTCTTTACTAGCCTATCCTGCTTCTTTGGTTTGTGACTGTATTTTTGACAGGGGATATTTTCTTCTGTAAATCTTCAGCCTGTTTGTTCTTGGTTATTTATAATTTAGCTTATGATATCTTTAGGTTATGATTTTGATTTACATTTGTACTATTTTTGTTAGATTGCTTGTTTTTTTTTGTTTCAGCGGTCTCTCATATAACCTCAATTGTGTTGGAAGAGACCTAAAGCAACAAACAAAAAAACAAAACAAAAAAAACCCAGTAATATGTCATGTAAGACAAATAATATTAAAACTTTCTTCATGAGTCATTTGTTGTATATAATTATCTTTAGATTTGCAGGTCTGCTTCCATGAAATGAAAAGAATTGTTGTACATGGCATAGTATTTTTTATTTTTAAAAAATAGAATATGTAGAGCTTCAAGTGAAACGAACACACAGCCGTTTACTGCTTTCACTTTAGTTCGACAGGTAAATTTTGCCGGACGCTAGTTCATAACAGATGGCGAGTCACGGCCTGTGACGAAAGGGAGACTGAGCAATTTTTCCTATTTTGATGATTTTTTTCTCAAGTCCAAAGTAGCGTAGTAAAGATGCTATTAGAGGTTGCAATAAGATATTTTAGAGTCATAACAAGTGGTTTACATACTTTTATTTGATATAATTTTAGTAGATCATTTGGGATTAGATTTTATAGGAAATAACCATAAAAATGGGTCAGAAATTTTAATTACTTCAAACGATATAATCAAAAATTACATAGTTATCTGAGTTTATACAAATAAATGAGAATTACTGCAATAATCATCAATATTCACAGAGTAGAAATATATAATCAAAGTCGTTTTGTAATGGAGCATTGTTGAGATATCCGCTCACCTGTACAGCAATATCCTTTTTTGACAGCAATAAAAAAATGCGTGATCACCGAATTGTAGGGCTTTGTTGATCAAATGATCAAAACGAACTGGTTTTAGTAATGGCAATTGACAATTCTTAGGAAAAGATATGTAATATGCATTCCTTTGACGTTTGTATAGATCTAAACTATATAATAATAATAATAATAATAATATATAATAATAATAATAATAATAATAATAATAATATAATAATATGAGATAATAATTACATATAATAAAATAACAATAATATAATAAGAATAATAATAATAATAATAATATAATAATATAATAATAATAATAATAATAATAATGATGATGATGATGATGATGATGATGATGATGATTATGATAATGATCATTTTCATGAAAATAATATAGTGGCTATCACCTAAACGCCTGCTAATTTCGGAAAAACGCAATAATTTCTCTTTAAAATAGCTTTCGAAATGCCCGTTTAAAAAAAATGGAATTCGCCTATATGTCCCCCTGACAGAAAGGAATTAAAAATAGAAAGAAAGAAAGAATAAAGAATTTTACTGAATCATTTGCGGCCAAAGAATTGACTCATCACCTCCGAGGGTTTTATTTAACTTCCCAACGCCCCAAATTACTATCAATTCATTCAATATAATTTACTCCTCCCCACTCCACGCTCTCCGGCAATTTCCTTTCATGTCCCTCAAACTGCTTTCTTTTCATGGAGCGTCCAATCAGCTTTTTACAATTGCCCATTTCCAATTGGCTGCTGAATAAGGACAATTCTAATTTCAATTGTCCACCACTCGGTCATCAGCAAAGTCAAGAAAGCTCCTCCTACTCAAATCACACATACTTACGAATATGATAGGCCTTGTAGACCAGTCACTGGTCTTTGATGTTACACAACCATCCGCCAGCTTTGATCACATCGCTTTTGATGATGTCACTCAATGTCTATCTTCTTCTCTCAACCCCGTTGACTGTGCCACGAGTCAACATAAAAGAATATCGCGTTGAGGTGCGAATCGTGAAGATGGAATGACGTAGCTGTGTTAAAGTTATAGGTTCAAAGTTCAGTTGTCAGAGAGAACTGATGAGAGATCAAACTGGGGTGGTAAAATGAAAATTATTTCGTGGTAAAACGTTGCATAAATTAGTTTTTATGTACACCAACACACACACACACTTACTCTCTCTCTCTCTCTCTCTCTCTCTCTCTCTCTCTCTCTCTCTCTCTCTCTCTCTCTCTCTCTCCGGTGCCGCGACAAAAAAAAAAGGATGCCGACCAGATAGCTAATACTATTTAAAATGGAAATTTGTTGAAAATGGTCTGCTTACTGAACAACCGAAGCATCGTGGATAACAGAAATGATCATTGTGAATCAGTTGAAACACGTGATATCGATGTAATACTAATACTAGTAATAATCATAAAATATCAGTAATAATAATAATAATAATAATAATAATAATAGTAAAAAATAAATAATATCCATTTTTTGACAATAAAAAATCGTGATAAACGCATTGAAAAGGAGGGGAAGGGGGGGGGGGGGGATTAATGATCAGATAATCAAAATGAACTGTTATTTTTAAATAAATTGACAATCATAGGTAAAAATAAGTTATAAGTATTCCTCTGAACTTTGTATAGATCTTAACATATTTTTATACTTTTTATTAACATCCGTAAACCTCACGATTATTTTAAGGAACAGCTGATTGTTACATGTCACAGAAACAGCATCTAATTAATCAACCAACGTTCTGTTTTCTTTTTTTTCACCGTGGAACTTCACTTGCTAATTCTGGAGCAGTTTGCATGAAATGTTTTTAACCACATATCTCATTTGAGCCCTTTCACAGCTTATTCGGCAGAGTCCATTTGCATTGAGACAATGCTTGTTTTCAGTATGACCATTCATCTGAGTAAAGAAAAAAAAAATCATTAGTTATTATTGATGATGATGATGGTGATGATGATGATGATGATGATGATGATGATGATGATGATGATAATAATAATAATAAGAAGAAGAAGACTTGTAATAATAAGAGTTATAATAATATTATTGATTGTTAGTAATAATACGATAGTGATCGCCTAGATGCCTGCTAATAATAATAACGTAATAATTTTCCTTTAAAATATAGTTATAAATGCCCGTTATTCAAAATGAATTTCGCCTATATACCTACTCTGAAATATTTTTAGCAAAAATAAGATAGAGAAAGAAGTTTACTGTAGCATTTGCGGCCAAAAAAATTGATTTATCACCGCTCTGCGATTTTCAATTCATTTCAACTTTACTCCACGTCTCCAGCAATTTCATCTCATGACCTCCAAACTGCTTTCTATCCATGGAGTGCCAATCAGATGTTTACAATTACCCATTTCCAATTGGCTGCTGAAAAAGGACAATTATAATTTCAATCGTCCACCAGTCGGTCATCGGCAAAGTCAAATAAGCCCCTCCCACTCAAATCACATATCCCCTCGAAACTTCGGCCTTGTTGCGCAGTCCACCGGGATTTTGATGTTACACAATCATCCGCCACCTTTGATTACATCGCTTTTTGATGATGTCATAATATCTCTATCTACCCTCTTTTCTCACGCCCGTTGACTGTATCAACGGGCGATGTAGAAGAATATCGAGGGAAGGTGCGAATCGTGAAGACGGAATGGCAAATCGGTGTGAAAGTTATAGGTTCAAAGTTCAATGCAATAAAAATCGTTCCGTGCTAAAAATGTGCGTACATGAGTTTTATACACACACACTCTCTCTCTCTCTCTCTCTCTCTCTCTCTCTCTCTCTCTCTCTCTCTCTCTCTCTCTCGTGTGTGTGTGTACTTCTACTACTACTACTACTACTACTACTACTACTACTACTACTACTGCTACTATGATTACTACTATTACTGCGCTATCATCATCATCATCATCATCACCATAAAACAACAACAACGTTATCATCACCATTGGACTCGTGTTCTTATGTCTCTGGAGTTTGTCTGAATACGGGACTATTTTGTTAGCCAACAAAGAATTAGACAAGGTGTGTTTACACATTCATTGTGCAGAAACCTGTCATTACAAATCGGTGAAATAAATGCTATATTAAAAGTAGATTATTACTCTTATATTTACTACCATGTGTTAGGGTAACAAAACTCAGATAACATCAATTTGAATTTTTTAAACAATTAAAAATATTTTTCTGGTTAATTTTAAATAGAAAAATATACATTTTTCAAGAAAGAATAAAGTATACTCACCATTTCTTGATATCAATGAAAATAATTGTGTCTTGAAGATGAAAATGTGGCCGTTATATCCATATAAAATAGAAAAATATAGAAGAAGTGTATGGTCAGCAATTGCAGTGTAAAAATGAACGATTTTACGAAATCTGTCCTATAGCCTGACTGACAATGAAATCCAAGCGGTGCATTCTACCGGCAGGGATAAATATAGGCCAGTTCTCACGTTCTGGACATGTTATGACGTAACCACACGGTGGTCTCCCCGTCATCGACGGTGGGTCATTCCCATTGGGGGGTGAGGCGGTAGTAAACTAAAGTGAAAGATTTCTAGTGTAATAAACGGCTGTGAACACTAAAGGATTCACCTTTTTTCAATTAGATGAGAGAATATGGTTCACACCAAGTTGCATTAAATCAAGTTCCCTTCAGCTGAATAAAACAAAGTTTTACTTTTAATTTGAAATGGGAACCAAAAAGAAAAAAAAAATAAGATAAACGTAATTTGTATTTGTGTACGTTTTGAATTTTTCATTATAAATAAATCATATAAGTTTGTTCCCAATTGCAAGTATAAACCATAAATGTAAACTTTCTTTCTGCCTCAGAAATTTGTATTCACTATCTTTTCTACTATTTCAGTATATGTTCATTTCATCATGCATTAAGTTTGATTTTGGTCTGTTCATTCTTAGGACTTGGTCAATAATGGAGCTCTTGTAAGTATTGCAAATAAGTTTGATGATGTTCCCCTTGACAAGTGCAGTCCTTACATGGCAAAGATGTTGAAAGGTAATTTGACTTTATCTTAAAATCAACTTCTAGTCTATGCTTGTGATTTCTGTTGTGCATAGAAATCGACATTATTTTGGGATATATCTCATTTTAGGAAGTTTACAAATGGGGAAGGATGTAGCCAAATAATATCTTACTGAGATTTGGTTCAAATCTTTTGTTTGAAAATGAAATTTAAGTATTTAAAATCACTGACATACTCTCCATCCTTTCTTAATGGTTTTACATAGTGGCTTTTTATACCAACGGTCACTGATCTGTGACTTATGGGCATTATTTTGTCTATTTATATTTCTTGATGGTAGTTCAATTTTTCTGCCTATGGATATATAGGGAAAAGGGATTGAGTCTCACTAGCTTAATGATAGAGCACATATCACCCAGAAGTTTGGAGAGTTGAGCCTCTCAAATTTGGTGTCAGTAAATTACATTGCATTCTGTCTAAAGGGGCAAATTGCTACTGTCCATTTTACATCGTAGATACAAGTTTAAACTCTTTCTCCATGGGCCTTATGGCTTTCATTGACTTTTCCTTTTTAGATTTTTAAAAAAATGTGATTTTAGGTGGCCACGTGTGCATCATGATCTCTATGTGACATTAATTATTATGACGTTATGAAATATGATTTCCACCCTACTCCTCCTTTTCAGCGATGGTAGTTTATTTTTATTTATTTGTTTATTTTTATTTTTTTCATTTTCCTTTTCAATTTATGTTTTGACCAGTTGTCATTTATAGCAGATCCATTGTCATAACTTTTTTTTTCACTTCACAGAAAGAGCAATTAATTTAGGTCAAGATCTGAGTAAAATTCCTTTCAAAGACAGAAGCTGGCTGGGCTACAAGACCAGAAGCAGTAAGTTTAGATAAATAAGCTTGTTATTTCCTCAGAAAAATAGATTGTAGTAATATATATATACACATACATACAATGGTATACCATCTTTATGCACGTATTATCTAAATGCCTACTATTTCATCAAAAGGAAATGATTTCTCTGCAAAACATCTATCTAAATGCCTGCTTTGAAAGATACGTTCTTTCTTGGAAATTTTGAACTGGATTTCAGCAAATCGTAGAAATTGTTATATACAGAATGAAACAGCTTGATTGATGTTATTAGATGCAACTATTTTCTGTGGCCCATTTTTTGTTCCACAAAACCGCCCCATTGTACAACAATGAAAAGTCATTTTGTTCACCTCCAACTGTGTCACCCTATATCCTGAACACTGCCCTCTCTTTTAAACTCACACCACACAAACCCGTTATTTGAGCTAAATGTGAAAATAATTTAGGTGTCGCTGATATGTAACCACTTCTGTCCTTATTAGACCCTGTTCATCATGAGAATATATAATGTTTCAATGACATATTGGTTCACAGATTCTAACTCATTGTCATCATGTGGTGCTCTGCATCTTTACTGTCAGGCAACATGAAAAAAAAAAATTACATAGACATAAGGATGACAGGTGTCTAAATTTTAGGACCCAAAGAATTTTCCCTTGCCAGTGAATAAATTATCTTGAACTTTGGCTCCATTTTACTTGCCAATTATTTTTATATTTTACTGGCCTAAGCTTTTGGACAGTAAATTGTGCGGCTATGTGGTCTAGTGGTATGACACTCGCTTTCGGATCGGAAGGTCCTGGGTTCGAGCCTCGCACTCGGCGCATAGTTGAGTCCTTGGAAAAGGCTCTTTAATCACATTCTCTCACCGAACTCAGGTGTAAAATGAGTACCTGGCCGTTAACAGCGTTGTCTTTGTCCGAAAAATTGTAATATCGCCTAACAGGCGTCATGACCCGTCCTAAGTGTTAAATGTTGCTGTTGACCAGGGACCCCTTGTAAAGCGCTTTGAGCACATTTAGTGGATATTGCGCTATATAAAGTTCAATTTTTAAATTAAAAAAAAAAATAATTTGTGACTTGTACAAAAATATGAGCATCTCACAAAAAGATATTTCTTGTTATTTTGTGCATCGATTTCTTCCATTTAAATTGTTAAAAAATATTTTAACATTGACTCTGTGTTCGGGCAAATAAAATTTCATCTTGAAATGAGCAATTATCACAGTGGTTTCTTTTTTCTTTATTTACAGGAGATGCAGTTCTTTCTCGTCACACTGGTATTGACATCAAAGAGTTGCAGCTGGTTGGGCATATCGCAAAAACTCACTCCGGAGAAGTAGGTGTAACTTGAGTTTGGCATTTTCATGTTTTGATTTCCATTTGATCTTACACCCCGTTCGCCCCCTCCCCTCTTTTTCATTTTTTTTTTTTTTTATTGTTGATTTTCATTGAATTTTTCTTACAGTCTGTTACCATATTTGGTATTTTATTTAAAAACTCAATTTTCACTCTGAAATCATTTAAAGAATGTATATATATATATTTATATATAAATAAAATTACTTCTATATCATTCTTTTTCAGACGTGGAGGGGGTCTTGGCAGGGAAATGACATAGTTGCAAAGATTCTCAACATGCGGACTGTCACTGATCGGAACATGAGGGATTTTAAAGAGGAATTCCCAAAATTAAGGTAGCTGGGCATGAAAAAATTAATTTTTGTCTGAAAAATATTATTTGTTGCTATTTTTAAAATAGGTAGTTTTTATTATTACCTAGTGGCAAGATTCATGACATACAATTCTCCATTCTTAATCTTGAAAATGATTTCCACTTTGTATATTTATTTTTCTTGACATGGGTTGATAAAGGATGTTTTTTTTCACAAAATGGAATAAAACATAAATTACAGGTCAGATAATTTGAAACATAGTTTTAGGTTCAGTTTTGTTGCAAGTCCTGTTTCCCGTTTTGACTTTTTTCATAATAGGCACAGTTTGATAAATTATCAATAAAAAAGACCTCATACAAACCTATAATGAGCGAATTCCAATTTGTCACATTGTTAACTTCCAATATTTTTATAATAAAAAAACTGTCTAGAATTAAATTGTACAAAAGGTTGTTTCTGCTGTTGAGCCACAGTTGAGCAACTAGGTAGCATAAAAATATCATGGCAATTTAAGTAGATCCTTCTGAAAATTTCACTCCTAAAAGAAAAGAAAAAATTCTCCAATTATCTGGTCTTAGATTTGATTTGAGACTAATGTTACTGGATGTTTCAGTCATTCTTCCTACATAAACTTTGACTTCAGTCGATTTACTATAAATGTTATATGACATGAAACAGAAACCATTTTGCAATGTGGTTATCTTATTTTAGATTGCAGCTAGTAATTATTCATCTCAACAAGAATTCGATTAACATTATTGTAAATTATATTGTAGGATCTTGGTGGTCTCATGTGGAGGTGAGTTGGTCGAGGTATTGCACTTAAAACTTTGAGCACTGTAATTTGAGCCATATCGTGACAGAACAGTGTTTATTAGAACATCATTTTGGAAGGTATATTGGGCAAAAGAGCCTTTGATAAAAGGGAATGTTTTATATGATGCGATGTTATGTTGACATTTGTAACAATATGAAATTGAATGTAAGCTTCAATTTAATAACCGAAAACAGATAATGTGGATATTTCGGGTTTCCCCTTTATCAACAAAACAGAATGAATGAAACACTACAGACGAATGAGATAATACGCAATGTCCTTAACAATGCCATTATCGCATATCTCATTCATCTGTAGTGTTTCATTAATCATGTTTTGTTGATAAAGGAGACACCTGAAACGTCCACATTATCTGTTTTCGTTTATTAAATTGAAGCTTACATTCAATTTCACATTGTTATTTATTGCTTTGAGCTTCGAGCAGCAACATGTACATGTCGACATTTGGAAAAACGTTTTTCATCCTTCAGAATTTTCAACCATCCAAATGTGTTAGCAGTCTTAGGATGTTGTGCTCCCAAAGACCCTTCAGACCTGGTGGTCATCAGTCAGTTTATGCCGTTTGGATCTCTTTACAACACACTGCATGGGGAGTCAGGTAATATTGACAGCTCTTTATTGATCCGTATTTTTATTTTTTTTTAAAGCGGACTACAGGTATATCTTGATAAAATGGTATTGAAACGCAACCAGGATCTATGGGATTATGCATTGGATTATCAGTGTGACATGGTTGGTTGGTCCATGATTACTCGGACTCAGAGCACCGTGGCTGCCAACTGTCCCGATTTGGCAATCGAAGAAAAATGAAATGAAATTAAAATTGGACTGTTGATAGGTATAAATTTAGCTTTTTAAAATATGTATAAATTGGGCTTTTAAAAAAATATGTATAAATTGAGCTTTTTTAAATGGAGCTTTTATATAGCGCAATATCCACTAAACATGCTCAAAGTGCTTTACAAGGGGTCCCTAGCCAACAGCAACACTTAACATGTAGAATGAGACATGACGTCTGTTAGGCATTATTACAATTTTTTCGGACAGAGACAACACTGATAATGGCCATGTACTCATTTTACAAGGTGTACGGTGAGAGAATGTGAGTAAAGAGTCTTTTCCAAGGACTCAACTATGTGCCAAGCGAGGCTCGAACCCAGGACCTTCCGTTCCGAAAGCAAGTGTCTTACCTCTAGATCACCTTAGCCGCACGTATGGAAATGACCCTTGCATGTCCAGGATCATGCTTTTTTCACTAGCAAATTAAAACAAGGAACAGAATAAGCTCTACATATAGGTCATTTTCTATAATAATCCAGACAAACTACTGTTTTGGGTCATGACGATATTGTGCTTTAGGGTGTCCCACTTTAGCTCTTTGAAAAGTTGGCAGCTATGAGAGTACAACATTCATTTTAATATTTGACATCAACGTCAAGAAGACTTAATTGATTGTTTAAATTTATTTATTTATTTATTTATTTATTTATTTATTTATTTATTTATTTGTCTATGGTTGATTAACTAATTAAAAGCTAGAAATTGTTTGGTGTTTTTTTTTTGGTCGTTTTTAAATGTGCACAATACATCTCTCTCTCTCTCTCTCTCTCTCTCTCTCTCTCTCTCTCTCTCTTCTCTCTCTCTCTCTCTCTCTCTCTCTCTCTCTCTCTCTCTCTCTCTCCATTATTTACCATCAGACACAACTATTTCTACTCCTGTTTTTGATTTTGTTTCGTTGTCAAATTTTCACTCCTTAGGCATAGTTGTAGACCAAAATCAAGCCTTGCGTTTTGCCATTGATGTGGCTCGTGGTATGGAATTCTTACACTCAATGGAACCAATGGTCCCCAACTTTACCCTGACAAGTAAACACGTTATGGTAAGTAATCTTTTCAAATTATAGCAAATCATATCCTATGTTTGGTGAAAAGATTTTCTTCTGTTCACTTGGTATTTGAAAGGCCTGTCCAAGTCAAGAATAGGGGATAAGGGGCATCAATTACTTTGAAAAATGTAATTAATATTGCTTATTTTCTTGCATTGAATATGGTCCTTTTGATATGATTACTGATTATCGCAAGAGTAGTCTTTTGAAATATCATTGGTTAACGCAGACAAAGTTGGATATGACAGTGGACACAGTGCAGGGGTAGAGTAATAATTAAAATTTTTAAAGCATAGAAATATAATCACCCCCAATGCAAAGCAATGTCGTTTTAAAAAACATTTTCTAGTGGAGCATTTCAAATACATTTAATTTTAATTTTGAAATCTCTTTATCTTTGTCATCGACTTGTAATAGCCCTTTAGTCACAGTCCCGTGTGAACTTTTAAGGTGTGAGGCATAAAGTCATTTTGAATTATATTATTAAAATGAAAACCTTGCCTCTCCCAATGATATCAGTGGCTTATGAGTAAGGGATAATTGATTGTATATATAATACATTTTGAGAGAATATCTTTTAAATAAGTAGACACACTGTGTGAGGTAAAAGTTCTGAGAAAGATGTGTCAAAATGCTATTAGATTAGTCAGATACCTCTGCTATCATTTTAAGCGATTACCGCTTGAAAGGCCTATTCTGTGCAAAGCTGTTTTCATTGTTGGCACACCAAAATATTGCATCAATAACATCATAGATGTTAAAATAACAAGGATGGTTCAGCTTCCGCAAACCTTAGTCAGTTTATTGCAATGGACAGTTGTAACTCTTAGGAGGTATACATTTTTGTAGTTGTTTTGCTTTGTTTTTTTTTGTTTTTTTTTAATTTTAATTTTTATAGATCTTTTTTATTTTTCATTTGCTTTGATTGGAGCTATAATTTGTCATTGTCATAGTTATGTAATGGTATCTATGAAATTGCCGGCAGATGAAAAATTGAGTTAAGGGTTTTCTTTGTTGTATATTGATATCTATTTTTTTAATATTAAATTTTTTTGTTTTGTTTTTGTTATTGCAAAATGACATTTTTTTTCACCATATGCAATGATTTGTTAACACCAATTAAGTAAGAATAATAAGAAAGAGAAACACACACATATAAAGCTATTTATATGGTTTTTGCAATGCTGCTTTTCTTTCCCCTTTAATGTAAATCTATCTGATGTATTTATTCAGGAATCTTATTATTGATTTTACTATTCTTTTTTTATTTAAAAACATCTTTTAATTTGTTTATCTTTTATTATTTCTATTTTCTAAGTGCTAAAAGTGAGATATTTATCATGTATTTTATGACTTTTACGGAAAATGCTTAATTAATGACACACAAAAAAAGTATTTTGGCAGTAAAACTTTTTGTAAATGATGGACCCATTTAATATAAATTCTCGGTTAGAAATTAATTAGAAATCTGATATAATATTTTTTCATCAGGCCAATACATTTTTAAGGCACCCAGACTCTTAGTATCTCATTAGGATTTTGTTTCACTGGTTAAAATAATTGCCACTGAGATAGAAAAAAGTGATTATTTATGGGCAAAGTTATCAATGACCTGTTTAATCATCCTTTTGAAATTAGGATAATGTTTTAGATTTTTCTTTATTTCATTAGTTTCATTTTTTTTTCTTTTTTTATTTTTTTTTCTCCATTTCACAATAATATTCTTTTGTGATATGTATGCAACAGCACCACTTCCTATGTTTATTTATTTTCAGAAGCAGTGTTTATACTACTACATATTATTTTGTTTTCCAGCAGAGTAATGTTGGGTTTGGGAAGCAGCTGACCACTCAGCTGATATTTTTATGTATTAATTTACTTATGATATATACTTTTACTCATGAATTTTATTATCCATTTTTATCCTATTTATTTGTTTAACAGTCTTTTCAAATATTATACATTTATTTTGTATTTGATTCCAAAGACACAGTTTAACATAAAGGATCCAAAAAAAAAAAAAAAAGGAATGAGAAAATGAATCGATTTCATTTAAAGATACAATTATTTACTCATTGTATATTTGTTTCATCAAATGAATGTGTTTTTTTGTGAAACAAGAGGTTTTGTCTACATCTTAACATTGGGGCTGTTTTCTTAGATTGACGAGGACCTCGCCAAAATTAATGTGGACGATCCCAAGTACACATCAGGGGATGCCACCCTGAATGGGGTAAACGTCTGCTCCAAAATGCACTGACTTGCTTGTCTTGATATTACCATGATTATTACCTCCCCTCTCTTGTAACCATTAGTGGGTGTGATGCCTTGTCATCTTTCCCTGTGGCTGACAGCTAGTCATCTCACATCTTACAATTAATGACTACTATGTGAACTTGGATGACTTAGAGACCATTTTTCTCTCGGAAATTCCAGCCAACTAATAAATACTCATTGCTTGCTTTAAACTCTGATTTTTTACAAATCAACACAAAACAACAACCTGCGAGTGATATCAATAAAATCTTAAGATATAGTCTTCAGAAAAAGTGTGTACGAGAAGAAAAAAAAGGGTATGGCTGATACCTAATGGCTAATGTCGCTACATGCCAATCTCTCTCTCTCTCTCTCTCTCTCTCTCTCTCTCTCTCTCTCTCTCTCTCTCTCTCTCTCTCTCTCTCTCTCTCTCTCTCTCTCTCTCTGCCAGAGAGTAGGTGTTATATCAATTGGATCTAAGGTTCATCTGGCACTTCTCCATGAACTTCATCATTGTTAAATATTTAATTTTATGTTTGACAAATTGTATCTATCTGGAAATATGCTGAAAATTGGAATTAAGTCTAAATGATAATAATCGAATTAATTTGAATGCTGTCATCGAGGAGAATTTGTCAACTAAATGAGAGCAAAATAAAGAACACGAAAACAAAAGAGCCTAAAACCACTGAATTATTGTAATTCTGATCATCCTGACTGTATGAAAACTCTTTCCATTTATATAAGCATAATATCAGTTTATGTGATAAGTCATTATTTGTTCTGAGTTGTATTTTTTTTTTTCAAACAAAAGTTTCTCCTTTCTGATATTTTTCTCTTGTATCGCAATTTTGAACCAGTGAGTCATAGGTATTATTAATTATTTTATTTGCCTCACCATTGGATTTTTTTCAAGCTTGAAATACAGTACACTCACTACTTAACATTACATTGTATTATGGGACATTTTGAAATTTAGAAAAGAAAGAAAAACGAACAGAGACCTATTTGTTCTTTCTTTTGCCATTGCATCTGTATTTGTTGATTTTCTTTTTCTCAATTCAAGAATACTTAGCAACTGAATGAGTTAAATCTAGGTCGTGGTATTTGATATGCCTGAGAGACTGAGAAAAGTGCTGGGTTCTGCACATATCGGCTTTCCTTTTAATTAACGTCTGTAATAATGCTGGCATCCAGCACAAATTTTTTAATGGCCTAAGTCATCCAATTTAATTTACCTAAACTGTATATCATTTCTGTATTGATGAAATAATAGACACAATGTATTTTTCAAGACTTACCAGTAACAAGAGCTTGACAGGGGAGACTAATACTGACTTCTGCTCTGCTTTTATATTCAACGTAGTCTAGTAACTTACCTTAAAACTTTTGGTGTTGATTTTATTTTCCACATGTTTTATTGTTGACATGCCAGTCTCTTTTGTTATAGTTCTAACAATACATTTCCCTTCCCTTGATGAATTTAGTATTATTTTGGGTTTTTTAAATTTTATTTTTGTTGTTTGTTTTTCATTGAACAAAAAAAAAAAGGGGGGGGGGGCATTATTAAAACTTGATTTTTGTTGTATATTGTTTGTGGTCTGAAAATAACCAGAATCATTTTTTTTTTTTTTGGTCTTTTTTTGCGCGTGTGTGGAATGCACCCACGATTAGATTGTATTGTAAGTGTCTTAAACATTAAATCAGTTGGTTGTTTGTTTTTTTGTTTTGTCTTTTGTTTTTCTTAAATGACTGTAATATCAAGCGAAATAATGCTGAGCTTCATGGTCTTTATAGGTAAATATTTACCAAAACAATAAGGAAGGAAGAACAATTATTTTGCTTGAATGTATATAAGACTCTCACTCATGTCCAGCCTCCAATCATGTACTTTCAAGTTCTCCATTACTTGCATTCGTTTTGCACTTAAAATATGCACATTTGTTCATGGTGTTACTGCCTTTCAACATCCTCTTCTTTTGAAGTCTGCTGGCAGTTTTATTTCATTGAAAAAATAATTGTTGATATATTTTGTTTAGACTGCGTGACAAAGCTTGCAACACGTTTAAGCCATACATGAGTCATATGCGCTGTACCCGAAACCCTTGTTGTTGGATCTCTTGAAAAGGATACTGAATTCCGTCATCAAAGATTATATGATTGACACAATCAAATTGAAGAGGAGGATGAGTTTGTAGTTTGAAAGTTAAAATTCACTCAAAAAGGATATTTAAACTCAAATATCATTATTCACACACTAAATTCTGACTTCCAGCGTCCCATTCTCTTCCACATAATGTCAGATTGAAGCAGTGTGACCCACAATTTGATAAAAATGGATGTTCAAAATTTTTAGTTATACAAGTGATGGATATGCTACTTCTAGTCAATTGTGTTTTTGGGACTTTGCATAGTTGGGTGCATTTGTCGCTTCTATTAAATTATTTATTTGATCTTTTAATGCCTAACCTGGTAATGAGATGAGGTGTATCGGGTTCTAACAGGCCTATGCTGTGCAGTGATTGATTTCATGCAATTAGTACACTTTACTTTAATCAGGCAGAGCTTAAAAAAACAAAACAATTCCCAAACAGATTTAATATTGTTTTGTTACACTTTAGCAAAGGTGTGAAACAGATATGAGTAAGAGAAAACTTTTATTAAAGGAAATGGGGGACTGAACACTAGTGTGAGTCTTACTTATATAATGCTTAAAATTCTATATTGTTTAAAACAAATTGTTTAGTTTTCAATATTAATTGCACTGTAAAAAAAGAAAATCACCTATTTATTTCTGATAACGGAACAAAAAATGAATGCTTACTTTTGTTCTTTCGCCATATAATTAATAATGAGATTAACGATAAATACCAATCTCATATCCTCACAAAGACATATCATTGAGTATGGTATATGCATTGCTTTTAAAGATGTGATACTCTATGCTGTCATAAGGATACTTACAATGCACTCTTTGTAGAGTTTTTAAAAATGATTGAACACTAACAATTTCAGTCTGATGTTTAACTGATTTCGTGCAAGCAAGATTTGTCTTGTCTGGATAGGACATTTAAATGCAAAAATTATCCCATCATCATTTTTCTGGTACTGATATGACCTGAAAAAGTTGTCAACTGTAAAAATCTTTTAAAAAGAAGTTGAACAAATAAACATGTTCATATCTTTTAGAGATGTTTAAAATCACAACAACATTAACTAAAATGTTAATGTTAAAAGTGTTTATCACTTTTTTTCAGATGAGGAAGAAAAATTATCTTAAAATGTTTCGAAAGATTGTGATAAATGAATTAATCACACCTAAGCTTTAGCTCTTATACTTGAGGGTATTTTTTTCACTGAAGACTTATAAGTGAGATGACCTCCCAGTTTTATTTGTTTTTGAAATTAGTGATTTGTGTGAAAAAATAAGGTAGGCAATCTTGTACATAAATGATTTTTCAATTAAAAATGTATTGTTAGATTTTTTTTTTCCTCTCTTTTCTTTTACATGATAATATTGATTCTGTTAGAAGACAAAAAGGAAAAATGTATTTTTTTTCCACCCAGGCTAGTCTTTCTCGAAAGTGTACAAGTTATAGCATTTTTTAGATTTAAATGTATCTGACTCAGTCCTACATTGGTGTCTGTTGAAAAATGCTTTTGTACTATTGGGAGTTGGGATCTTTGATGAAAAAAAAGTATTTAATGGAGTCGACTCTGTCATTATTCACTTTCATTCATTTCTTATTTATTTAGCTAAAATAAGTAATGATAAATTTCCAAAATACATACACATGCCGGCACACCGACCAACATACACACATATAAACACACACACACATATATATATTTATGAGTGTTGGTGGGTACTTGTAGGTACGAAAGTGCTCGATAATGGTGGTTAGAGCTAATATATAATGTAAATTTTCACTCACATTTTTTTGGCCGAGACGACTCGTTTCTGTGTTTTTACACTTCTTCAGTCGGCGTAATCCATTGTAATGTCCGTAGAAAACTCCAAGTTTGGAGTTTTCTACGGACATTACAATGGATTACGCCGACTGAAGAAGTGTAAAAAACACAGAAACGAGTCGTCTCGGCCAAAAAAATGTGAGTGAAAATTTACATTATATATATATATATATATATATATATATATATATATATATATATATATATATATGTGCCGGCATATATATATATATATATATATATATATATATATACCATTACTTATAATACACATGAACACAAACACACTCACACATACACAAAGAGACAAACACACACATGTCCATGATGAAGCTTTTACTACTAATAGCTTTAGTGAAATTATCTTCTTTCTCCGCAATTCAACAGTCGACCTCTCTTGCTGGGTTTGTGCTGACTACATGAATTTGAAAAAAAAAAAAATCTTTTAAACTTAAACTATTTTTATTTCTTTATAATAATCCTCTCATGCAACTGCTTATAACATGAACATTTTTTCAAAACAGTGTTTTCCTATCAGATAGATATAGATAGTTGAAGTGTTGAATAGGTTCAGACGCATATTTGAGACAAGACTTTAAAGATAAAATGCATAGTTATTGTAGTAAGTAGTAAGCAATTTGAAAAGCTAGTTATTATCTCCTTGTCTTTAAAATAAATGTGGTAATAAATTTCTTGTGTTGCTTTATTTTCAAGTTATCAGATATCCTTTTGAATGGAAGTCAAGGAGAATATCTTTTAATTATTGAAATCCACTCTTTATTTATAGTTATAAAAAAAAAAAATACAGGAAGAGTTAAAACAGAAAGTTCCCAGAGAAGAAATCTCTCTAGAATTCTTTATATAAGAATGTGATATAGAAGGTGGTTACTATTTACTGTTAGTTGCTAGACATGGAAAAGAAATAAATTAATGATTATGTTTCCATTTTCAGATTGACGAAGACCTGACTGCTAAGGTCAATATGGCTGATTATCGTTTTTCCTTCCATGAAAAGGGAAAACTGTTTTCTCCAGCTTGGTGTTCTCCTGAAGGTAACTAACTTTCGAGTTGTGTGTTACAAGTAGTTCTTTAGAGCCATTAGAACCATGGAGCTGGAGTTTATGCCGAGTTCTATAGCGTGAAAAAGACAATAGCAGTACTTGGTCCCTTTGCGTATCAAGTGAGCGCTCTACCAACTGAGCTATCAGACCCCCCTGGGTGTTACAAGACTTTGATGAAAGATTGTAGTTGTTAATTTAATAAATTTTATAAATGGCAATAAAAGACTAACTCTACATTTTGGCAGAATTGAGACGAAAAGAATAAAGTAAACGGTTCATTGAACCCATCGAGAAGAAAATGGGGTAAAATTATTACACAGGCATTAAACAAGAGGGAATTTGCATGTGATATAAACATTTACTCATGAAAACTGAGCCTATGTGGAGATAAAAAGGAGAAAATGATAGAAATGTTATTTCCAATCAGTGTGATAGAGAATAATTTGTTGTAAGACTTCACACTCTTACCTTCATTAAAGAACAAACAGTGTGACCATTTCCTCCACAATCAAAATGGAATCATTGACAAGTGAATTTGTTGCGAGTGTACATTGTATGTGATAAAAGAAAAGATGCATAAGGTTTGATAAAACAGTATAATAAAAATTCCCTTTATTCATCTCGTAGGGGAAATTTGTCTCTAGGGTCTATTCCAAGGGAAGACTGGAAAAACCCAGGCATCAGGCGCAGTGCAGCATCAAGTTGATGATAAAGATAGATTGTCATATTTTTAAGGGAAATTTCCCCCATAATTAAAATGGAATTAGAGACAAGTAAATTTGTTGTGAATGTACACTGTATGTGATAAAAGACACACAAGGTTTGAGTAAACAGTATACAACATCTAGCTAATGATAAAGATAACTTTTTTATATTTTACAGGGAAATTGAAAATATATAATAATAAAGTAGAAATTCAAGTCATCCAAAAAGATGTGTCAGATTGTGTCTTGAATATAAACGATAATTTTTGATGAAGGTGTGTCGGAATTAAAATGTTTTGTTTATATATTATTCTGTAACTTATTTACATCGGATATACAATTTGGACAATGGCATTTTTTTTTTTTTTGCCCAACAAGGGTAAGCAAATGATGATGTATGAAAAGCTCAATGATAATCTTTGCAGATAAAGTCATATATGATTTCATTTCTCAGATTTCTATGAAGTATTTTATTTATGTTGTTCATTAGAAGAAAACTATAGTTGAAAAAGATGTTATCTAAATTCTTTCAGCCCTTCAGAAAGCACCAGAAGAGATTAATGTAAGAGCATCTGATATGTGGAGCTTTGCTGTATTGCTTTGGGAGCTTGAGACAAGAGAGGTGCCTTTTGCCGAGTTGGAACCAATGGAGATTGGAATGAAGGTATTTTAAATGCAAGATGGTTTAACTAGTCAACTAGACATTATCTCATGGTATTCATTCTAGGAAGGGATTATATTTTGCGTAAAAGTAACTGTGACTTTTTGTGTGACTATTCATCAGTCACGTTTTATATGGAAAGAACGAAATTGACGCCACTCAGTTCTTTGTTTTATTTTTAGACAGCCATTTTGGTGATTAAGTCACACAAAATTATATCAGACTATAAACGTTCAAGGTTACACGCAGTTTTGTGTTTTGACATGTTTTATCCCGGTAGGATGTGAGTATTTTAGGTGAATGCATAGCATTAATTTGGATGGATAGTTTCAGCTCCTGACTGATTGACCACGCCTTTTGATGTACGAGGGCTCTTTCAGAAATAACCGAAAAATGCCCATTGCTCAGCAACCAGTGGATATTTTTAAATTCTGTAAACGACATGATATTCCTTATTTCCTTACGGATATTCCCAGAAATTATGAAGTGCATTTGCACAATGAATTTCTAGACGATTTTAAAGATGGCGGCCCACCTTGAAACTTGGTCAAAGGAGGAAATCAGAGCTGTCATACGTTTTTTGAACGCCAAAAGTCTGAATCCTACCGAAATTCATAAAGAACTTCAGAGTGTATATGGTGAGCATGTTATACACAAGTCTATTACTGGTGTAATTTGTTTGAAGCCGGCCATTCCGACTTGACAGACAGGGAAGGGAGAGGGCGTTCGATAACTGCGACGTCAGAAGACAATGTGAAGCGAGTTGATGAGCTTATTGGTCAAGACAGGAGGTTGAAACTTCATGAAATTGCAAGCAGTCTTGAAATTTCGGAAACTTCTGCCCATAGAATTGTATTTGATGAACTTGGCTACAGAAAAGTCAGCGCAAGATGGGTTCCTAAGCAATTGACAGACAACCATAAAGAACAAAGATTGGACATCTGCAGGGAACTTTTGAGAAGACGCAAGAGCTCACGCAGGGTTCATGGGCATACTGCCAACGCCGGCGGAGACTTTCTAGGGTACGATGTGACTTTTCTTGACAGCATAGTCACCGGTGATGAGACTTGGTTGCACCATTGCACCCCAGAAACAAAGCAAGATTCGATGACATGGAAACATCCATCCTCACCTGTCGCGAAGAAATTCAAAGTCATGCGGTCAGCAAAGAAAATAATGGGAACTGTTTTCTGGGACAGTCGTGGTGTTATTCTGTTCGAAACCTTACAACCTGGAGAAACAATCAATGCTGCAAGGTACTGCCAAACTCTTGACAAGCTTAGGGAGGCCATTCGCAGAAAGTGCCCAGGGCAGTTGACCAACGGGGTCATTTTACAACACGACAACGCTACACCCCACACAGCACAAGTGACGCAAGGTTGGCTAGAGAAATATGGATGGGAGATTTTGCCACACCCACCACACAGTCCAGACCTCGCACCATCTGATTATCACCTCTTTGGACCACTGAAACGTGAGCTGGCAGGAAAGCGCTTTGATGTCGATGAAGAGCTTGTTGACCATGTGCGGAAATGGCTACAAAACCTTGATGGAAATTTCTTCCGAGAGGGTATCTATTCCATGGTCCGGCGTTGGCAGAAGTGTGTCGACAGACTTGGCTGTTACGTAGAGAAATGAAGGACGAGTCAAGGTATGAACACGTGCAAGAATTTTGTTGATAGCATAAAAAACGCGGATTTTACAGGCATTTTTCGGTTAATTATGAAAGAGCCCTCGTAATAAATCACATAAAAACTCATATAAGATAACCCTTGCTTTATCATGTATAAGATAAGAAATAATAAAAAATAATCTAGTTTTAACTGGAATTCAATTTTATTACAAACACAAATCGTGTCAAGCTGTTTTCTCTAAGAAAGCAGTAAAAACGATGAAACTTTAGTTTTCATTGATGTTTTCTCTGTGAAAACAGTTTGGACTTCATTTAAGTCAGATGCAGAACAGGGCAAATATGATTAGAATGAAATCATTATTAATACAATAAGAAATTATTAAGACCCTTAATGAAAAGGAAAAGAAAATAACAAACAAGTGATTAACATACACGAAACTGTGAAAGGAAAGAAATTTAAACAATATATAATTGTCAACATATGAACATGAGGACAATGTTGTTAAATCCTAGAAATGAAAGAAAGAATTGAGTGGACTCAAAGAGAACAGGCATATTGTAGTCATTGTAGAAATTATAATGGATTGTTGGGCAGAATGTCAGTAACACAATTTCTCTCAATAAACTCACTTCCGTATGGAGAAGCATGTACTCAAACCTGATCTCACATTCGGAAATGATTGCATGCATATCGTTGTATGTTTGGATCTGGTGTCATGCTTGTCTATGAACATTTTACCAAATTATGACTATTACTTAATCCAATCTTTGAAGGGTTCAATTTCTTAAAGTAGACAAGAAAACATGGAATGATGTATAATATTGATATAATTGTCTTGCTGGAATTCTTGTCTTTTTTTGAAAAACAAATCTTGAGTGATTGGCTCAATCACTCTTTATAAAAACAGCAAGCTTTTGGTGACTGTTTGGTCCAATGGGATTGCACTCAGATTGTGACTTGAAGGTCAAAGGTTGAATCTGACTGAAGGTGGCACATACAGGAGTCCCATTTATTCAACATTTTCTTACGGTACCCAGGTGTTAAATGAGTTTTTGGCTAATAACAGCATTTTCTCTGTGTTAATTATAACAATCCCTTATATTTGTTTTTTTTTTTCTTTGTTTTTAAGGATTAAATATGCTTTATTTAAAAGTGTCATTTTGTAAACTGTAAACAGGGAAAAATTTATGATATTAGATTTAAATCCAATTTTCAGCAAAGGCACAATGCTATTTTGAGAAGTTGATCACGTCTCGTGGATATTGTGCTTAATAAAAGCTCGTGTTTTTTTATTTATAAAAGTTTATAATAATTTAAAACATTTTATTTATTTATTTTCCTTTTTTTTCTTTTGATTTCTGCTTTAGGTGGCCCTGGAAGATCTGCGTATCTCAATCCCTCCTGGAATATCTAGTCATATATCTCGTCTTATCAAAATCTGCATGAATGAGGAGCCAGGAAAGAGACCACGATTTGATATGGTCATTCCCATCCTGGAGAAAATGAAATTATCTAGCTAGATTTATTAACATTGTTCAAGCAATAATAGAATTTTAAAATTATTCTGCATGATCATACCTAAATATCTAGCTTACAAATTAATATGCTACTTAGACATTATATTTATACTTCCCAGAATTTGTTTTATTATAGACACAGTTGGAGTGATACTAAATATTGATCACAGTTATTTAAAAAAACATAAAACTATTGGGATATTGTTGTTACGAAAATGCATGTTGTTCTTTTATTTGTTGCTTAAGTTAAACTGAAAGAGAATAGCATTAAATAATTGATGCCTTATGAAAGTATGAAAAATGAATGTTAGATTGCATGCATAGTAACTATCAATTATTGGAACCTTATTATAGGCTGACTAGTAATCCTATTTCTGATTCTGATTTTGAATGAAATACATAGGATTATCCGGCATGGTTTAAAGAATATTTTTTTTGTAACAACGATGAGATGTTAATGTGTTAATACTGTTTATTACTTTGTTATCATGTAAAACGCCCAAAGTCCCAAATGTTTTAGCATGAATTTATCTCCACATATTAATGATATTGCCACTGCCTTCATATCCTGTTGTATTCAGTATCATTTGTATTTGAATATGTTATACATATTAAATATGCTTCTTAAATCATATGAACTGACTGTTGATTCATTATCTTTTGTGAGCAAAGATAAAAGAAAGAAATTCTAAAATAAAGGGAGTGAATGTGACTCATGTTAAAAGGGGACTACACAAGGAAACAACGTTTCGGCCTTGGTCTTCTTCAGGTTACACACAAGAAAAGCAATTTGTTAAATCAATGAAAACCTGGTTATAAATGCTAAGAAAATAATGTTTTATGTTCAGGTGTCAAATCATGAATTTGATTGTCCAGCTGAACATGATTAAAGAAAGGTAGGGTTAAACTCAGTTGGATGAGGAAAACTTAAATTGTACCCTGAATTTTGTTCCAATCAATTCTATTGGTTAGATTATTTGTGAGTGCATTTTGACATTTGGGAGAATATTTTAGGCTCATTATAATACAGCTCACTTATAATAGAGTTATTCAATTTAATAGACGGGTACCCGATGTGCACATATTATTTGCAGGTCTGATAACGGATCGAAATTATGGGCCTGCTTTAACATTGTTGTAATGGATAATATTTTGCGTTGGTTTGAGAGTATTTCCCTTACAACAATGGGCCCTTAACAGTTTTGGGATATCAGACTGGCAATTAAGTATATGTTGGTCTGATCCAATGGTCTTAGTCATTCACACAGTCTGACATAGCATATTAATCCTTGTGCCTTTGTACCTAATGCATTTTAATCACTATGTTATTTACGTGGAAGAGGAATGTTTTTGAATTGATTCTTATTTTTGTTCTTAATCATAATAATAATCATCATTATCATCATCATCATCATCATCATTATTGTTATTATTATTATTATTATTTTATTATTATTATTATTATTATTATTATTATTATTATTATTATTATTATTATTATTATTATTATTATTATTATTATCAGGGCATATTTCAACCAGTTACATCTGTATATTAAAGAAGATAAATATTAATTATTATTTACGTCATAAGATATACAATGATAAATAGTGATATACGTTCAGCAGGAGGCAATGTTTTATGACAATATTAGTTACTGCAGTTACAGTGCAAATTTTTATGATGACAAAGTTATATGTCAACCTACCCCCCCCCCCCCCTTCCCCTTTTTTTTCTTATGTTGATGTTATATATATTTATATATATAAAGGGGAAACATTAAGACATAAGTTGAAGTATTTAAGGATGCTACATGATTGGTTTTGACAGAAAAGTATGACATTTCTATTAAAAAGTATCTGAAAGCTGTGAAATCATGTAAAAGGAGTTAGGGAGTGGGTTGGAGGGTTTTATTTTCTTCTCTCACGATCATTTCGAATGTGTTTTGGTTTAAATTTGCCATAGGAATATGCAATCTGGGAAACATTTTTTTTCTGTTTTTTTTTTTTGTTGTAAAGATTGATGTATAATTAATGTTGTGGTAAGATGAGAATTATGATATGTGCTTCTCACAAATTTGATTATTAGAGATGTGATTTGAATGATTCTCAATCGTCAGTGAGAACAATTCTTTAGAATGCATATAAAGAAATCTTTTTATCGACCGCTTAATATAGAGAATTAGAAATATTGTTTCTCATCTTTAGCACAGACCTATATTATGTTTATGGCCACTATGCCTGTAAGCTGAGACCAATGTATATGCACAATAATCAAAACGGCCATAAGAGTTATCCAAGTATTATTGATTTGTATATTGGAATGTATAGCACATGTGATTGGTTGATGGGGGTTCATACTTCTTTTCTGCCTATATGTTATTTGATTTCTTAAGATGCAATATTCCTTTTTTTCAAAAAGTTGGTTTGGTGTTGCTTCCCATTGCTTATCAGTTTTAACTATATAAAATTGATAATTCTTCCAATTAAGTTGGCAATCCATCTTTGTGAAAAGTAATGTTTAAAAATGAGGATAAAAGTTTCAAAAAAAAAAAGAGCAAAATTCTGTTTCTTTATGCACCAAAATTTATCCATTATTTCAAGTTTCAAGTTCATCTTTTCAAGCACCAGTGCACTCAGCTACTGAAACCTACAATTTTTATTTTCGCTACAGTACTTTTGGATTAGACATTCCAAGAATTTTCTGCCATCTGTCTTAATTTAACATGATAAATTTACAAACCAATTTTGTGATTGGCTGAAGAAGAAATTAATGTGTTCCAAGCGCCACAAAAACAAAATAAAAACAAATTTCAGCCTGAACATTCAAATGTTTATTATTAATATATGTTGTTTTTTTTTTTGTTTTTTTTTTTGAAGCGATATTATTAATTTTTGCACATTTCTTTTTACGGTCCACAAGCCTCTAGCTGCTTAGTATTCAATCTATCCTCATGGTGTGTTTGATTTAGGAAGATCCAAACCCTTGCATTATCTTCTGATCCTCATAGTCATGTGTCCCTTCCATGTGATTTTGTGCCGTTGTTCTCAAATAAGTTTGGTTTTGCTCTGGATCTGGAGAGAATTTTAATGTATTATGAGAAAGATGAAATAGATTTGGACATAATAGATCACATTACTTTTTGTGTCGTGGCATGGCTATTACATTGTACGTCTTTATGAGCAAATAAACTATTTATCTTTGGACCAGTCAGTCTTTTTCTTTTTTCTTGAGGCTGATGTGGCCTAATAAGTGTCGATAGCAAAACACTTAATTATTTGTGATTGTTATACAAAACCCCCCCGAAAAAAACACTGCTTAATATCATAGATCAAAATCTTTTTGAAAGCAATCTTTCAAAATCTAACAAAAATAGTACAAATGTAAATCAAAATCATAACCTAAAGATATCATAAGCTAAATTATAAATAACCAACAACAAACAGGCAGAAGATTTACAGAAAAAAAAATATCCCCTGTCAAAAATACAATCACAAACCAAAGAAGCAGGATAGGCTATGATATAATAATTGAAATAAAAATGAGAACTGGAATAAGAATTTCTTACAGACTTAATGATAACATATTTTACATAGATGACTGTTTCTATGCTTGAAAATGATTATTGATTTGATTTTCTCTTCATCAAATTAATAATGACTTTAACATTATACATTTTTTTGTTTGTTCATTAGTTTTCTTAATGGAGCTGATGACATAGTTCATTCACCTTTGAATCGATAGGATGCGTTTTTGAACCGTATTAGAAAAGCTTTGCTTTTTTATATTGATGTGTTAAATAAACTTTAACATTCAAATTGAAAAAAAACAAAAAACAAACAAAAACATAAGTTTTGTTGAAAGACCTCTATGCTAGACCTTTGAAATCTGGTTGTTTTTTCTTTTTGAATCGCATTATTACCATTGTAAATTATAACATTTTCTCTGACAACTACAAGATAATTAATACTACAATGCTGTCTTTCTTCTTCTCCTTGGGGACTTTGTTGATATTTTGGTCACAGCTTTGCTCTGATTTCATCACTTGGTGCTGACTCGTGTTACTTTATTCATCTATTAAAATGTTACAGTTGATTGATGTAAATTGTTAATGTCTTTATAAAGTACTTTGTATAAGATTGTGTAAAACGATGTCATACGTTTTAATCCTCATTGTGATTTCTTTATGATAAAAGAAATCAATATTTCAATGAATCTTTATATGATTACATCCACCTATGCATCATGGTTTCATCTCTGACTGTCATCTTTTGTCCTTTGATTCTAGTTAATAATTTTATGCTGATTTAGGATGTAATAAGATTGTATCTTAAAAATACTGTTAAATTGCTAGATTTTTTTTTTTTATTTGAAAAACTTACAGTATTATCTCAATCAACTTACGGGCATTAAAAAAAAAAAGTAAAACAATTACAACATTTAAAAACTTGTCATAGTAACAATTTTCTGCAAAGTCTAGCTTTGATGAAGAGGGATACAATGAAATGAATTCTATGTGTCCCAAATTTTATCATTACCGCTGATTACGTAAAATGTCATCATAGATATGAAAGTGATTTTACTTCATTAATTTGTAGTATGCTTTCCAATTTTTCAACTGTAGTTTGCTTTTAAACAGGTAACTTCCATACTCTGGAAAAACTCGTATTTAAAAATTGATCAGAAAACTTATCCGTCAAATATCGATCGATTTAAATGACCCTTATCTTGGAAAAAAAACTCTCAAAACTGGAACCTCAGGTCGTTCCATGTTTGGTTGGATGGGAGCATCACCCTTGAATCGTATACCTATGATGTTCGCATGGGTGTACGATCCGATAGTGATGTCGTTTCTTCTTCTCTTTACTAGCCTATCCTGCTTCTTTGGTTTGTGATTGTATTTTTGACAGGGGATATTTTTTTTCTGTAAATCTTCTGCCTGTTTGTTCTTGGTTATTTATAATTTAGCTTATGATATCTTTAGGTTATGATTTTGATTTACATTTGTACTATTTTTGTTAGTGTTAGATTGCTTGTTTTTTTGTTTCAGTGGTCTCTCATATAACCTCAATTGTGTTGGAAGAGACCTAAAGCAACAAACAAACAAAATCGTTCCATGTTTGAGATTTTTTTTGCCAAGATGAGGGTCATTTAAATCAATCAATATGTGAAGGACAAGTTTTCTGGACAAAGCTTGAAAAACATGTTTTTCCAGAGTATGGAAATTAACTGATTAATATTGTTGAGCGGTATGGTTTTGATGAACAGTGGTTATTTGTTTTTTTAGGAGAGCTTTGCCTATGATTCTTTTAAATCAATTCTACTTTATTTTCATTGATTCTTCTTCTTCTTCTAGGTTCCATGCCTGGTCCAGGCTTCGGATACTGCATGAATTATCTCTCTCCATTCCTCCCTGTCTCTTGCCTTTTCAAACAGCTCTTGGATTGTTAGGCTGGTGAAGCCCTTCAGTTGGTCTATGAGTGTTTTTCTTTGTCTCCCCCGGGCGGTTTACCAGGTATTTTTCCACAACTTGCCAGGTATTCATTCTTATCTTTCCTTACTATGTGTCCGAAAAAGGATAGTTGTCGATCCACTATTAAGGGCATTAGTTTCCTTTGTTGGTATGTTTGTTTTAGCACTTCTTCGTTCGTTTTGTGTGCAGTATACGATATTCTCTGCATCCTTCTCAAGCACCACATTTCAAAAGCTTCAATGTTCTTTTGTGTTTCTGCATTTGTAGTCCAGCTTTCGCATCCGTATAACAAGATTGGCCACACGTAGCACTTCAAGACTCGGAATCTAATCCCGAACGACATCTGTTTGTTTTTCAAAATGTTTCCCAGGTCCATGAAGGCCTGTTTGGCTTGAGTTATTCTTGCTCGTATGTCTCGGTTACATCTTCCATCTGTTGTCACTATTGAACCTTTCATTGATTATTAAACTTAAATAGTCCTAAGCTTTGTATGAATAACCAAATATTTCTGGCTCTCTGGGTGGGGTTCCTGACCTCCCATAGTGGGCTGAGGGGTACATACTGTGTCTTCTATCTCCTTATATCTGTTTTCCAACATGCTTTCTATCTTTGTCTTGGAATGTGATTACTTGGTTTTGTCCTGGCCCTGGCTGGAGTCCTAGCTGGGAGGGAAACAGTCAAATGCATAGTTATTGTTTTGGGAGATGATATTTTTTTCCATGTAAATCATCTCTCTGTTATGCACTGTATTATGTTTTGTTTACATATTACATTATATGATTTGTGAACATTTGAATGTATTCCTCTTTTGGGGACCTGTGCTTGTGTCTGGATGAGATTTTTAGGTGATCTCAAACTAAGTACACTAATAGTGAGCTCTTGGAATCTACATCTGTTCCCTATTTGAACCAATTCCTCTTTGTCTGCTTTACTCTTGGATGATTTAATTGTAATTCTAGAACTTTTTACTATCCCATTTTCTTCCTTTTTACTGGCGCTGATATAACCTAAATGTGTTGCAAGCGCCGTAAAACCCTTAAAAACAAAAAACAACAATTTCTGGCTCTTGTTACAAATGAAAGCTGTCAACCCCGATACTTTGTACTTACTGTTGTGTCTTCTTTACTTATAAAATTGTCGATTTTGAAATCTAGTGCATTTTGATTGAGTTGGCAAAAAAGGGAAAGCAGGTAAAATCTCTTGCAGTCAACCATCTTCGTCGTGTGTAGCTGTAATGTGTTTAATATAACACTTTGTAATCATTTAAGTGTATTCTTTATATAATCAGATCCTATGCTTGTGACTGCATGAGACTTTTAGGTGATCTCAAACTAAGCACATTGATAGTTTGCACTGGAGTCTACTGCTTCTGTTCCCTATTTGATCCATTGTCCTTGATTTTACTTTTCTTTTCTTGATTTTAAAAATTGTAAATCAATAATTTTATTACTATCCCACCTTCTTCCGTTTTACTGTTGCTGAAATGACCTAAAAGTGCTGCAAGTCCCGTACTCCCCCCCCCCCCCCCCCCCCCCCCCCCCGCCCCCCATTATAAAAACAACAAAAAAGAAAAAAACAACAACAACATTAAAATTTAGCTTAGACCACTATGAGACGACCACTGTATGATCTCTATTTATAAATTGCCTTTATTTGATAACTGCTGAATTGCCTTTAGTTTACAATTTAACCATTCACGTTTATCCCTTTTGGTGGGGATATAAAATTCTTGTGTTATATGATTGGACCTTTGGGTGGTCTCTAGACTCGACTCATGGACAGATTGCTCTAAGGGTCCCTTTCTTTATTCTATCAGAACTGATCCTTTTTTGTTATACTTTTTCTATGGTACTTGCAAACTCTAATGAACTTCGTCAAAAATCTTTTGACAATCCCATCATCTTTTTTTTTTGTCTGTCTGTTCTACGAGTGCTGATATGTCCTTAAAGGGTCGCCAATACTGTCAAACCGCTATAAATGATAAACAAGAATGTTTAATAATATCTTGGGTTTATTTGTTCTGTTTCATTTTGTTTTTGTTTTATATTCTCCTCTTTGGTTTAAATCTATGAGCTCTCACCATACATGTTAATAAAAATGTTTTTATGTGATAATGATATACAAATTATAGTAAATTTGTCTTTCTTTACAGCTTCAGGTCATTTTTATAAATAAAGAATCGCCTTTTAAGTCATTGTCTTTACGTTCTCTACTTTATTTTCTGTTAGTGAAAAATTGGGAGGAATCTGTCATCAGAAAAGTATTAATCATATTGGTGTACTATAACAATCAAAGTTTTTTATATAGTATTTTTTTTAAAATTTCAACGATGAAAATTCACTTCAAATATTGATGGTACTAAGTTGACCTCAAACTTGTCAACAATTATAAAATCTTCGATTTTTAAGTCTATTATTTAAATTAATAAAGTTACTTTTTAAAAAAAGAAAGCCATTAAAGATAAAAAAATGTCCTGAGCAGTAGTCAGAGTGAAAAATAAACCCTTAAGATTAAAATAAATAATCACTATTTATGAGTTGGCAACTTCCGAAGCATTGTGTTTTTGTGCGTGAAGAATGGGGAATTTTTCGACCCCCCCCCCCCCACTCATAAAAACAAAAACAAAACAAAACAACATTACACTGCTCTTTTACATGCTAGATAATATAAGAGTTTTTTGTTGTTTTTGATTTTCGTGCCAGTTTAGTGTCTTGTTTAACTCAAAAGATCATATCTATGATTCCTTGTGCCTTACAAAGTTATCACTTAACTGCTAGACCAACCGAACGTCTGTCATTTGGTTGCTCAGTGAGACAGTCCAGCTCAGGTTTGATAACGATTACGACATGTCTGAAACTTATCTCTCTCTTCATTCCCTTCCTCCACTCTCTCTCTCTCTCTCTCTCTCTCTCTCTCTCTCTCTCTCTCTCTCTCTCTCTCTTAGTACCTCCCATAGCGGACAGGGAGGTACATACTGTGCCTTCTATCCCCTTATATCTGTTTCCAACATGCTTTCTGTCTTTGTCTTGGAATGAGATTACTTGTTTTTTTTTCCTGGCTCTGGTCGGAGTCCTGACTGGGAGGGAAGCTGTCAAATGCATTGTTATTGTTTTGGGAAATGATATTTTTTTCCTTGTAAATCATCTCTCTGTTATGTATTATTATATTTGTTATTTTTAATGTATAATGTAAGCATTTGAGTGTATTCCTCTTTGTTGGATTTTGTGCACGTGTCCGGATGAGACTTATAGGTGATCTCAAACTAAATACATTGGTGGTATGCTCTTGGATTCTTCATCTGATCCTCATTTGTTCCCAGTTCCCCTTTGTCTTACTATCTCTTGGCTGCTTTAATTGTAATTCTAGAACTTTTTTACTATCCCATTTTCTTCCTTTTTACTGGCACTGATATGACCTTAATGTGTTGCAAGCGTCGTAAAACCCTTTAAAACTTTTTAAAAAACAAACAAAAAAAACTCTCTCTCTCTCTCTCTCTCTCTCTCTCTCTCTCTCTCTCTCTCTCTCTCTCTCTCTCTCTCTCTCTCTCTCTCTCTCTCTTGCTATAACTGTCAAGGGTCTCCTGAGACTACAGACCATGTCGTCCTTCATTGCCCAGGGACAAGCCTCGCTGATGGTTATTGCACCATCCTGAGAGCAGGAACCACAAAACCCATCAGCACCCAAATTCGGAGGCTGGGTGGGGATCCTGACCTCCCATAGCGGGCAGGGAGGTACATACTGTGTCTTCTATCCCCTTATATCTGTTTTCCAATTTGCTTTCTGTCTTTGTCTTGGAATGAGATTACTTGGTTTTGTCTTGGCCCTGGCCGGAGTCCCAGCTGGGAGGGAAACAGTCAAATGCATAGATATTTTTTTGGGAGATGATATTTTTTTCTTTGTAAATCATCTCTCTGTTATGCATTATTATATTTATTTTTTTGAATGTAAAATGTAGGCATTTGAGTGTGTTCCTCCTTGTTGGGTTATGTACTTGTGTCCGGATGAGACTTATAGGTGATCTCAAACTAAGTACATTGGTAGTATGCTCTTGGAATCTACATCTGATCCCTATTTCTTCTTAGTTCCCCTTTGTCTTACTTTTTTTGGGTGCTGTAATTGTAATTCTAGAACTTTTTACTATCCCAGTTTCTTCCTTTTTACTGGCGCTGATATAACCTAAATGTGTTGCAAGCGCCGTAAAACCCTTAAAAACAAAAACAAAAAACAAATTCGGAGGAAATGGAGATGGGTCGGTCACATCTTGAGAAGACCAGGGAGCAACGTCTACCGCTCCCTCGATTGGAACCCCCATGGGGCACGAAAGGTTGGACGTACAAAACAGACGTGTAGGCGCGCACTGTCTTATAAACTGGAGATAGGTAAGGACAGAAGTAGATGGCGGACACTCGTAGAGGCTTTATTTTTAACAAAGTCAAAGAGCGAAGAGGATTAACTCACTCAACCCTAAAACCGACTATATCCGTAGTTTACCTGGGTTACTTTTACCCCATGCCTATTTATTACATATTTCTGAGACAAATTATAGGTGTAGTATCAAAGCTAATGTTTTTAGTTTTTAGTTGAATAAGAATATCTATACACATGCTCATTTTTGATACACTTTTTCTCTCCAATTTTGGAAAGAAACAAAAATCTAGGATTGAGTGAGTTAAATCGAGTAAGTCTGAGAGCAGGGAATGAGCCCAAGGAATGGGCCGACAGGATTCCCGCTGGATTTGTGGACATACGATGCCACTACTATAGTGCAAAGAATTCAGGTTAACATTACAGAACATAATCAACATAAATAAATTCGTGGATTTTGATCATGTAGTTTATACAATTATCAAATGTGATTTTAATTAATTAATCAATTTATTAATTTGTTGTGAAACAAAATAAACATAATCAGGACGGACACAACAATCGTAAAACAAGAAAGACATTAATGCTGAATTGTTTAATATACATATTATATCACAGATTTATGACGTTAAAAAATAAATAAAAATAAAATAATATATATATATATATATATATATATATATATGTATATTATATATATATATATATATATATATATATATATATATATATATAATATATATAATATATATATATATATATATGATTTTATATGAATATTAAACAGATTTTCACATATGATCGATCAGAGTGTAGAAATATTACAAAAATATAAATTTGTAATTTCAACCGGTTAACTGCCACACCCTGGAAAAACACGTATATTAAAAATTTGGCCAGAAAAATCGTCCCTCAAATATCAATCGATTAAATCGTCCTTCAAATATCAATCGATTATAATGACTCTCATCTTGGCAAACACTCTCAAACCTGGCAGTGAAGGAAGACGTCGCGTTCCCATGTTTGAGAATTATTGATTAAATTGATCGATATTTGAAGGACGGCTCTTCTGACCAAATTTTTAAATACCCCTTTTTTTCTGGAGAACGGCAGTTGACCGGTTAATATGTAAAAGCACGACGTTTTTCACATCACGTCTAGATGAAGAAAGCTATAAAATTTACTTTGTGAAAATGTACTGGCATGGCATGTAAAAATAGTGGAAGGGCTATACATGAGCTTTATATCAATTACTGGCTCTATAATAAATGTCGTCAAAAAAACGGTACTTATAATACTCTTCAACAGTCATAACGTCACTTCCTTCCTTATGACGCATGGTAACTTAGTAACACTGGCTCTAAACTATCGGAACAACTATCGGCAGTTGACCGGTTAATATGTAAAAGCACGACGTTTTTCACATCACGTCTAGATGAAGAAAGCTATAAAATTTACTTTGTGAAAATGTACTGGCATGGCATGTAAGAATAGTGGAAGGGCTATACATGAGCTTTATATAAATTACTGGCTCTATAATAAATGTCGTCAAAAAAACGGTACTTATAATACTCTTCAACAGTCATAACGTCACTTCCTACCTTATGACGCATGGTAACTTAGTAACACTGGCTCTAAACTATCGGAACAATGGCGGACGCCCGTATGAAATATTTCTCCGGCGAGCACAAAGGGCATCCAGAGGGAAAAAAACTCATACATTTGATCATGTTTTGACTTTTACACATTCTGATCACAAGACATATGAAAAGTTCTAGCCAGCATGAAAAATAAAAAGTAATGATTTTCTTTGCTTAGAACCAAGATGGCCGCCGTTGCCGGGCGGCGTGACATCAGACTATTGAATCGTATCCATAATATCAATAACAATTTTTAAAAAACAACATGTATAGAGGATACGTTGTGCTCAGTAGTAATTCTAAAACGTCTGTTAAACCGTTAACATAAAAAAGTACATACGATATCATGTTATACAAGCATTGTTGTTCATTTGATTATAAATAATAAATATAATTTGTATAGCGCCCTACACCAACCCCCCCCCCCCTCCCAAAAAAACCCTAACAAAACAAGAACAACGTCAACAGTTAGAATAACCTTTAGAATTAATGTCTTTTGTGATAATAAACTTTTGCTCAGAATAAAATATGAATCTGATTCAGATTTTTTATTTTAGATATGACTGATTGGTTTCCGTGAGTTACACTGAAATAATAAAAATAGGGGTTCATCTTAATTGGACTGCATGCAATGCGTTCGAAAAGTGACGTTTGTTCGAATATTTCTTTTAAATATTTAGACTTCATACAATTTTACCATAAAACAACCAGTGGAAAAAAAAGGTCCAACCCCCCCCCCCCCCCCCCCTCTTTTAAATAACCCCCAACCAAACAAACCGAAAGGAAACAACCCCTCTAAATAAGAAATAAAAGGACCCTAAAAATAAGTTTTCCTCGTGGGTCGAAGAAGACCGATTTTTTAGAGTGTTTTTTTTTTCTTCTTTCTTTGTCTGGCACTGTTCCATAAACCCTTTTTCAGACCTCCTCAAAATACTTTTTCAAGCAACAAGCATAACTTCTTTAACATTCAAATTTTCTACAAGTAGATTCTGTAGTCTATCCCCACTTTGACAAATTATTTTTTATCGACGAAAAATTTTTTATTACCAGACTTAAGAAACCCAAGGCAGACGCCAGGGGTGAATTTCATTGTTTACTTTCTCTCTCTCTCTCTCTCTCTCTCTCTCTCTCTCTCTCTCTCTCTCTCTCTCTCTCTCTCTCTCTCTCTCTCTCTCTCTCTCTCTCTCCTCTCTCTCTCTCTCTCCGATTTTATTTTACCAATAACTGTTTTAATATTGAATTGATTTCTCTCTTTCCCAGTCATTGAAGAATTGCAATATATATATATATATATATATATATATATATATATATATATATATATATATATATATAATATATATATATATATATATATATACTTGAGGTCAAAAGAAAGTATACACATTTAAAATCGTCGTTACTTTTTTATCCGTTGACGTAGGCTAATGATTTTCCACTGAGTAGTTTACCATTACCCTTTCTGTTATAGTCGATGTTTTCGTTTTTGACCTGAAATTCGCTCACCACGTCGCGCACGTGCTAAAGTAACATTTTAGCCCCGTACTGTGGACAGGAAGTGTGTAGATTAATTTTTTTGTCATCCGTGTCTTCTTGAACTATTTTCAAGGCAGGAAAACACAATGCAAAATACCACCCATTAATCTGCACGATGCCACGACTTAGTTTAGAACAACGTGCAGTGCCAGTGGTCATCTTCAAGCTGGAAAGTCTGTGACCAATGTTGCAAGAATATTTAATTTCACAAGGAGAACTGTATATTCCTTAGTGGATCGATTTGAAATGACACAAACGGTAATGGACCGAAATCGAACTGGCAGACCACGAGTAACAACACAAGGTGAGGACCGTTTTATACGCACCCTACATCTACGGGATTGTTTTAGGACGGCGAATGAAACTGCGCTAGAGTTCCCAGGTACACGAATTAGTCGACATAATATTCGTTGCAGACTTAGATAGCATGACATTATCGCAAACGTCCGTGGATGCGACAACTTCTTAGAGCACATCACCGGTTGGCCCGTCTTCAGTGGGCCCATGCTCATCTGCGCTGGAAAATGCATGCGTGGTCATTTGTTATCTTCTCAGATGAATTACGCTTTGTGATTGGAAGAAATGACGGTAGATTACGTTGTTACCAAAGATCACACGAGTGATTTCACGATTCTTATGTCGTGGAATCCCCAAACAGAGGATATGGACAAGTGATGGTGTGGGGTGGAATAAGCAGAGACTAGAGGACACTTCTTGACTTACTTGACTTACTTGACTTAGATGCCTTTCGCGTCTCGACCGAAAGATCGGGTCGCCTTGGCTGTTTCCAGTATTTCCTGTGTGAGGTGTCTCCAATATTGCCGGTCCTCTGCTAGGGTTCTCAGATTTTCAAGGTCCCCTGCCGTTATGAGACTAATGCTTTGTCCAAGTGTTGTGAGGTTTTTGTTTAGCATCGCAGGGAGTGTTGTGATCGGTCTTCCTCTGAAAAGGTTCCCGTGTTTTTGGAAGTATCCCGACATGGCTTGGTTAGCTGGTATGTTTTTGTCCCTGCGTAGTATGTGACCGAAAAGTTGCCATCGTTGTTGTAGAATGTCAAGGGAGATTGGTCTTTCTTTTGTGATCTTATAGAGTGATTCATTTGAGATCTTTTTTTGGTATTTGATGTCCAGTACCCTTCTTAGCTGTGTGCGATGGAAGGCATCCAGATGTTCTTCTTCGGATTTTGTCAACGCCCAAGTGCCGCAGTTATACAGAAGTACCGGTTTTACAAGAGCACGGTACAGTTTCAGTTTGGTGTTTCTCTTTATTTTGTCACCTCTAATCCATACATTGGTGAGTTTACTGAGTGCGGCGTTTGATAGCTGTTTTCTTCTTTGTACATCCTCGGTGTCTCCAATTAGTGAGCCGACTTTCTTTGTTCTTTCCATTCCTCTTTGTTCCTCGATATTGTTGTAAATTCGGTTTTATTGGCATTGACTTGGAGGTTATATTTCATGAGGGTATTTTGTATGATGTCTATATTTGCTGGTGTTGATCCAATAAAAACGACATCATCTGCATAGGCGATTTCTCTAGGGATTGCATTCTCAATATGAGTCGTTGGTTTTGGAATGACTTTTCGAACTTCTTTCAGAGCGTGTTCTAAGTATATTGTGAACAGAGTGTGAACAACAGTCAAGTAAGTCAAGTCAAACCGGTGCAAGGTACATCCAACACATTTTACAACCCCCATGTAATTGACGTTTTTCATGAACATCCTAATTTTTTATTCCAACACGACTATGCACCATCCCACCGAGCTATTGTAACAAGGGATTTTATACCAGCAAATAAAGTGAACGTTATCAGCATGTGGCCTGCAATATCCCCCGATCTAAATCCAATGGAACATATGTAGAACATAATCGGCCGCCAAGTCCATTCATTAGACCCACAAAATGAACAACAACTGTTCCACGCCATAAGAACAGCTTGGGATAACAGTCCTCAACACCAGCTGGCCAGATTGACCAATTCCATGCCTAGGAGATGCAATGCTGTGATTAGTGCGAACGGAGGACATACTCGTTACTGATTGAATTAGATTCACCTTCACTTCAAATGAAATGAACGCAAGTAATTTGATTAAAATGTCATTGTTTGTCAAAAGTATAGTGTTGTTTTGACTTGTTACTTTCCTTTTTGAAGACCATGTTTTTAAAAGTCTATGTTGCCTACAAGATCAACCATAAACGTAACACATTCTAACAAAATGAAAGATAAATGATAATACTATGATTACACATAGCTTTTAAATAAACCAGAACAATATTTCATACCAATTCTGTAGGTAGAACAAGTGTATACTTTCTTTTGACCACTAGTGTATATATATATATATATATATATATATATATATATATATATATATATATATATATATATATATATATATATATATATATATGAATATTAAATGGATTTTCACATATGATCGATCAGAGTGTAGAAATATTACAAAAATATAAATTTTAAATTTCAACCGGTTAACTGCCACACCCTGGAAAAACACGTATATTAAAATTTTGGCCAGAAAAATCGTCCTTCAAATATCAATCGATTAAATCGTCCTTCAAATATCAATCGATTATAATGACTCTCATCTTGGCAAACACTCTCAAACCTGGCAGTGAAGGAAGACCTCGCGAGTTCCCATGTTTGAGAATTATTGATTAAATTGATCGATATTTGAAGGACGACTTTTCTGACCAAATTTTTAAATACCCTTTTTTTCTGGAGAACGGCAGTTGACCGGTTAATATGTAAAAGCACGACGTTTTTCACATCACGTCAAGATGAAAAAAGCTATAAAATTTACTTTGTGAAAATGTACTGGCATGGCATGTAAAAACAGTGGAAGGGCTATACATGAGCTTTATATCAATTACTGGCTCTATAATAAATGTCGTCAAAAAAACGGTACTTATAATACTCTTTAACAGTCATAACGTCACTTCCTTCCTTATGACGCATGGTAACTTAGTAACACTGGATCTAAACTATCGGAACAATGGCGGACGCCCGTATGAAATATTTCTCCGGCGAGCACAAAGGGTATCCAGAGGGAAAAAACTCATACATTTGATCATGTTTTGACTTTTACACATTCTGATCACAAGACATATGAAAAGTTCTAGCCAGCATGAAAAATAAAAAGTAATGATTTTCTTTGTTTAGAACCAAGATGGCCGCCGTTGCCGGGCGGCGTGACATCAGCTATTGAATCGTATCCATAATATCAATAACAATTTTTAAAAAACAACATGTATAGAGGATACGTTGTGTTCAGTAGTAATTCTAAAACGTCTGTTAAACCG